>NC_089734.1:3185315-3509222 GCF_035083965.1 Branchiostoma lanceolatum
CTTAAGGCCGGGGCTCCCCTCTGTCCCGTATAAAAAGTGTACCGCTTACAAAATCGTAACGATAGCGTGCTACGATTTCTTGCAACAACCCACATCATAGCAATATTGAACTAAGTACATGTATATGTACTAGTATTGCAGAGGCGTTGCGTTATTTCGTGACAATAAACGATGTGCTAACGTACAACGTAATGATGTGCGATGTACGCAGTTAGACGTAAATTATACAAATTAGTAATTGAATTGATCAATACAAGAGGAAATTCTGAGATTCAAGTGTTTTCAATAATGAGACTCCAATACATCTAGCATATGTAAATTAGTCTATGGCACGTGAAACACTAACAGATAAAAATCATGAACATAATGTCTCAATTTGCATGAATAATACGAATACGCAAAAACATTTTTAGTGGGAATTTCATACGTGACATGTATAGATTAGTTGAATATATGCAGATATTATGAAAAGGTGGAAGTCATTATCATAATTAATGGTGACAAGTTGAAATGTTATTTTTCGGTTATTTTTTTTGTTGACTAGCTGAATGAGTGTGTTTGTCTGTCTGTTTGTTTGTCTTCTGCAGCTGCGGTAGGTGTGTGGCCCTTGAACGCACAATATGGAGCATCAGACGTAACCGGAAACGGAAACGACGGGACGGCAACAGGAACCAAGTTAGCCCCAGGGCCGTATGGACAAGCCGACGGAGCTTTCAACTTTTCGGGAACTGCAGATTCCTACATCGACATTCCCAACAATGGCGAGCTGGATGTGCGCTACTCCTACACCATACTGGCCCATGTATTTCCAACTGGCGATAGTGGACCAATCTTCGACTACGCCGGGAACAACGGGCAGTGGGCAGTGCACTTTTGGCAGCTGTCTCCACAGACACTGCAGTCGCGGTAATTTTACTTAACATTTACTAACATAATTCCACCAGAGTACATAACTCCGCCACCATGAAAAGATACGTCCAAACAGATCTCCAACCCAACGTCCCCCAGTATTGCACCCAGTGTAGATTCAAACTATGCATACCGGGGGGGGGGGGGGGGCGCTGCACTAGAGATATCTCAAACCTATTTATTAGGATTTACCAGACACTGGATATTGATCCTTTAGAATGACCCTTCCCTACCCAGTCACTACTTTTAAAATCATCTCCTTTAAACATACTGTCTTATTCCTTGCTGTCCTCGCTATTGGTGCGAGAAAGAAAACAAACAAACACACACAAAAATGTTGCTTGTGTGTACAAGCCCTACTAACAAGAAGCAGTTTTTTTTTAAAATTCTATGTTGATTTCTTATTCTCTTCGTTTCATCGGCAATCGAATGGTATTTTCACTGTCTGCTGTAGGCCGGTAGGAAGAGATGGATTTTTCTCTCCTGATGTCGGTGCGAATGTGCTGCAACAAAACGCTTGGAACTACGTCGGTGGAAGATACGACAGTACCACAGGGATAGCATCCATCTGGAACAACGGCGAACTTGTCGGTGAAGCACATAGCGAAGCTGCCGAAGTTGCAAGTCAGTACCCCATCCGGGTGGCGGTGAGGGCCGGAGACAGCCGGTACTACGCGGGTCGCATAGCCTGCCTGCAGCTGTACAGCTACGTCATGACTGAGGCACAGATTGCAGCAGCCCGTGATGAGTGTGGAGGTGAGTTCAATGTCCACGGCATTTGGTACCAGGATATTGGGGTTCTCTTTTACACAATTGTAACAGTGTGGTTCAAGCGCCATTTACTGATCAGTCTAACTGGTCAGGACCTTTTAGCGTTTTAGACTTTTCAACGCAACAGTAATGCCTCTCACCTTAAACTTTTGGAGAGTCGATTCAGCGATACCGTATTAAAAAAAAATCATCTGAATTGCAATATCGTCTACCTGCAGACGATAATGTAAGGTACGTTTTTTAACGATATCTTAGCAAAGTGGATTTTGTTGCGCATAACGCAATATAACGATATCGAGAGTCCCAAGACGATATCGTAGACTTAAAACGATATCGTTATGATGTAAAAAATACGTATATCGTAGACGTATTTGCGCTATATAGTCAGTGCGGGAAGGTAAGACACCATATAGAGTTTTTAAACTTGATTGAGTTCCCTTCCCTAGTTTTTCATGCGTGGCGAATGTATTACAAACCATGTAATCAGCATTTTCCTCAACTGTGTGACTGCTCGACTTCATTGTCTTTTATTTTCCAGTTGTAGCCCAAACAACAACAGCTCTGACTACAAGAACAACGATGACAACACCTACTCCTGCTGCTACTACTACTACTCCAATTACAACTGCTGCTACTACTACTACTATAGCTACTACTGCCGCTTCTACTGCTTCTGCTGCTACTACTGGTGCTACTACTACTACTACTGCTACTGCTACTACTGATGCTATTACTACTACTGATTCTACTACTGTTGATTCCACTACTTCTGCAACTTCTACTGCTGCTACTATTACTGTCGCAACGACTGCTGCAACTACTATTGTGACTACCACTGCTGCAACTACTACTATTGTTACTACTGCTACTACTACTGCAACTACTGCTGCAGTCACTACTGCAGCTACTACTGCTGCTACTACTACTGCTGCTACTACTACTGCAGCTACGTCTATTACTGCTACTTCTACTGATTCTACTACTGCTGTAGCTACGTCTACTACTGCTACTTCTACTGATTCTACTAGTGCTGCAGCTACGTCTACTACTGCTACTTCTACTGATTCTACTACTGCTGCAGCTACGTCTACTACTGCTACTTCTACTGATTCTACTACTGCTACAGCTACTTCTGCTGATATTACTTCTACTGCAGCAACACCGGGAAGAAGTAGTCCAAGAACAACAACAGGTGCAGCTAGTCTAGAATCGTCAGCTTTGGTATCTACCGCTACGAGTACAGCCACAGGAGTATCAGAGGATACCGCCCTGAAAGAAGTGGAGGAAGAGTGGAAGACCGTTCTGAAGAGAATGTCTGAAGACTTGTCGGCATTCAAGTCTGAGCTGGTCAGCGAGGACAACGCGACGCAGGAAGCGTGGCACGAATGGAGAGCCGGAGAGCGCATGCCGCAAGGGTACGACAACAACGTCAGTCCACGGACAGGTGTGTAACAGCATTCTAGGATCTTCTAGGTACTCAGAGACAACTTTCTGTACAGAGCGTCTTACGTCACCGTCCATATCAATGAGACAGGCAGGTGCTGGTAGCCATGTTTGGTGTCCTTCATTTGCTTTCCAATGGTTAGATAGTTAAAATCCTCCCACACCATAAGGTGTAGGGCGGTGCCCATCTCTGTTTCGTAGCCCTGGGCCACACTGTGGTACAATGACTGCAGCACGGGGCTAGTTCACTGGCAGTGTTGTGTGTTGAACTTCCATACTGTTTCAGAAGTATGTACCATTTTTAAGTCTTTGGTGACCCTGTCCAGAGGTGTCCTACCCGGGCGCGAACTCGGGCCTTCTGGCTCTTTATAATGTATAAATTATATGTTTTATTATAGTTTTAACGGTGAGTTTTGAGTATTCTTCTGTTATGCTCCTATTTGAGCTACACGCACTTGACAGTGGTATTTGAGAGTGTCAGCATAAGATGAAAACGCTAGAGCTATCATTCACTGAAAGGCAATTGAACTCAGAGTGCCCTTATGGGAGTACAATGGCCGGAGATTTAACATACCTTCTGCTTCCATTTCATTTGTTGATGTCTCTAATACCTCCTAACTAGGGAGTGAATGAGACATACAGAAACGTACAAACAGAAAAAAATTGTGTTGACTCATTATAAACAGCGCCGCTAGGGGCCCGGTACGCACGCGTAGGAGTACAATGGCGGGAAATCTAATCTAAAAATATAACATTACGTGAAAACGCCACTTACCGTCTTATATCGGAAAATCATTGATTGATTGATTGATCGAGCGATTGATTAATTGGACGGATTTATAATCATGAAATAGTTGCTTCTGGTTGGGGTCTTGGGAGGGTGACCATCCTCAACACTAGGCCAAATTCTTTACAACTGTCAATGTCAGTTCATCACCACAGTCATGCAACTTGAAGTTGCCATGGACTTAATTGGCAGTTGCTATGCCATGATTGACAGCTCCGTTGTGGCATTGAAAGAACTGGCATGTTGCTGATATTAAAAATTCATACGTGACGAAAATTCCTATACAATAAAGTGCATGTCAAAGGTTTATAACGTATGATGATATGTTCTGTATGCTAGAATATTTGTTTTCTTTATTTTACACAATACACTAAAGTGCGACATGTCAATGGTTTATAATGTATGATGATATATTCCGTATGTTCGCAGGCAACTTCTAGAATATTTTTTGTCTTTATTTTACATTAATGCCTATACAATAAAGTGCACAATGTCAAAGGTTAATGTTGTATGGTGATATAGTCTGTATGCTCGCAGACAACTTCTAGAATATTTGCTTTCTTTATTTTCATTGTGTGGCAGAAGAGAAGTTTGAAGTGACATCAGCAGTGACAGTTCTTCATGTCGGACCGCTGTCTGAAGAGAACGCGGTCAGTGGCTTATAAGAATCAGCTTGCATCATTGCAATTTTAACTCTTGCAATTCTCTAGTACAACATTCAATTTTTGGGGAGAATATTACTTGTTTTTTCTACTGTTCATGCCATAAAACACTGATAGGGTTCATCAATTTTCCAGGTAACCTGAAACTGAATAAGCATAACCCACGAATGTTAGTGAAATAGATGACATTATCATTGTCTATAATAAATATAACAAGGCATAGCTTACTAAAATATGATGCTTGTTTGCGAAGCACATACATGTTGTATGCTCACTACAATATACTGCTTGGCTGCAGCAGACCAGCAAAAATAGAAGATGGTGATAGAATGGAGTAGAATAGACGGAATGAAATTTAGAATGACATACTAAGACAATATAATATTGATATTAATAGGCCAGTTCCCGCCGCCGTCTTGACCCCCTTCCCCCTACCGAGGCTTCTATGTACTGCAGGCACATGGTTTGATGCTTTAGAAACAGTGCTTAAAAGAATGATCAAAGGAAAGTTTCACTCAAGGAAGTAAACATAACATTCATCTAATGTGATAAAGTGATTGTTATGGTTAATGGTTACTTATTACAGAACCTGTCGGTGACAGTGGAGTACACCATGGCCTGGGCTGATGCCCGTCTCCGCGGTCTGACCACCCACTGGACACCAGTGCCGGCATCTTTGATCTGGGCCCCTCCGCTGGCGTTCGGAGCGGCCGTGCGGAGGGCTGCTGACGTCACCAAGAAGAGAAAGCGCGGGAGAGGAGGAAGCGATCATGACATCAGCATGTGGCTTCACCCGTCTGGAGGATTAGTCCACAAGCTGACGTGAGCTTCTGATCTCCAAGCAGATCCACACGGGGCAAAATCGTAATGTCAGCCAGAGAAGCTCCAGTAGCTTCACTGGCTGACATTATGATATTGCCCCGTGTAGATCTGCTTGGAGATTAGTGAGCTTCCTCCTTGTATCTTTCGACTGACAGTGTGGCAATCCTGCATAG
Organism: Branchiostoma lanceolatum; assembly: GCF_035083965.1. Taxonomy (NCBI): domain Eukaryota; kingdom Metazoa; phylum Chordata; class Leptocardii; order Amphioxiformes; family Branchiostomatidae; genus Branchiostoma; species Branchiostoma lanceolatum. Next base: position 3,190,883 of record NC_089734.1, read on the forward strand.
GTTTCTGCCCTGCTGTTGTGACCTAACTCACTTCAAATTATCAAAGACAATGTGAAAACTTAGACACATCCCCATGGGCAAATGTGACTACTATACTTAAGTATATACCATATACATGTGGAGAGAAGTGTGTGACACTGTGTATTTTACGCCATGGCGTTTTACACTGTTTTGGTTGCTTACAGTTTCTTTTGCGGTTATAGAAGTATATATAGAATGATAGAATTGTGGGTATATTATTACAGAACAATATCAGTATGTAATGAAATTATGTATATTTGTATATCTAATGGATGTTATCTTTATACATATTACATTGCTCAGTACCATACTAAAGTTCTGCATTAGGCGTCACACTAACATGTGGATTTACCATCTATAGGAGGAGTCTTCAACTGACCTGTGCGCCGAGTATGGCGAGGTACCCCTTGGATCAACAGGAATGTAGCTTCAAACTACATGGATGTAAGAAATCTTTCTTTTTTTTAATGAAAAAAATTATGTCAGACTGTTCCAGGTGCTCTAGACTGTTTGGAAGCAAATATCACTGAAAGACTGAATACAATGGATATGGTATGATAATTGAAATCTGCACAAAAGATTTAGTAATTAGTGATTAAGCTAAAGGTAGTCTGGTACAGCGATTGGCAATAAGATAAGATTTTAATGCTATTGTCTATTCATACGTTGAATATGACGTCGAACTATGACAGCAATACACTTGTTTACTTGTTAATCCAGCTGCAATTAACTTTCAGGCATGAATTTGCAACGAAATGTTCACCATCATTATTACTATTACTAGGTGGCAAGCAATTAGATAGCCGAATTTTGTGTATATTGACCGAGATTGTGCTTTGGCTCCCAACGTACACACCTCTGGACTCATGGCTTGTATCGTGAGTCGTTTCTTGTACTGTCTATAACATGCAATGTATGTATGTATACTATGTTTTAGCATGTGTTATTAATGTTTATCTATTGGTGTATTTTGCAGACAGTGGGCTGTGTTTCCCTCTTCTCCCGGGAAAGAACGCCAACTCTCCCGGGCCCGTGACGACAGACATGACCGCCATTGTGTCGCAATTCGAACTGACAGGGCTGAGGGTTCATTCTTCAATCCAGCAAATGGACGAAACTGAGACAGGTACATGGTCAAAATTCAATGTTTTGTCATCATTTGCGGTCTCTAAAATATGCCATCACCAAAACTAAGCTACCTGACCTAGTGTAAACATGTCGAGATATATTACGTATCGAGTCGAGACACGCATTTCGACTCGAGATACGTAACGTTTTATATAACTACAGTAGTTTTTGCTATCATTAAACGTGTACACTACTAACTTACAGCAATTGATGTTTTCTTGCAGCCTGCCATCTGGTCACAGGCAAGTGTACCTACAATGCCGACCACTGCCCGGATATGAGGGGGTGCAGTCAGGGGAACGAGTGTGCCGAGTGCAAATCCTACTTCGGCAGTTGCCAGTACGACACAAACGAGTGCAAGAAGCTCAACTCATCAGGTGAACATCTCTTTTTTAGTATCCTGAGTTAGGATTAATTAAAGATTAGATTAATTTCAGAGGTAAAGCTACCGAACTCACGAGTTATTGTTATTAGTCATGGCCAGATTGCCAGTATACTTCATTAGCTTTAACTTCATTGTATAGCTACATGTACATGTAGTAGCAATCGGCCGCTTTATCTTTTATCTGGATATTATTTTTGTGCTGGTTTCATGCTTAACTATAAATCCAAGCAGCATCTTCTTCACCTTTTGACAAAATCATTTCGGTCTTAAATATATGGTCTTATAAATACTTCTTGGTGATATGTATAATACTTAAACATCTCGAAATTGAGTCCAGGAACGTTAAAAAAAAACTAATTGTTCAACCACAATACACAGACCCAAACAGTAACGAATAATCTATTCATGTTTCAGGTCTGAGTGAGATCTCCACCCTGGACGTCCGTCTGCAATTTTCCCGCCGTCTGCAGAGTCACGTGCTCCAGACCTTCCTGCCCACTACGTCAGTGGTGTGTACGTCATGGCTCGGCACCTGGCTGCACCCCCGGGAGGTCAACGCGAGGGTCGGACTGGGGATCAGCACGCTCCTGTCTCTGATCATCAAGAGCAGCAATGGCAGAAACCCCCAGGTGAGCCTCATCAAGACCTCGATCAACTAAGAAATGTTTTGACGAGCGTTTGTTCTTTGGTTGAGTTGATATTCATTTTTTTTTAAATTCTATGATATGTAAAGACTCAAAAAGTTACACTACTGCAATCTTCGTCAGAAATACCAAGTGACCAGTCACCTTAGCCATGTGATCTTGACCAACTGCTGACTGCCCCCTTAAAGGTTTTGCTTTGTACTATAATTTGCCAAACATGCTGAATCATTTGCCACTCAATCGCTAACACCTTCAGTAAGTTATTTAGCCTTTTCGGTGTAGTTTTATTATTTAGCCTTTTTGTCAAAGTTTTACCAGCAACTTTTCAAGTCTGGTAGATGCTATTAATGCATATCATATTTGCTTTCAGACGAACCTGGTGCGAGCCTACGACGTGTGGATGATCGGATGTCTCGTCATGGTGATGTTCACCTTGCTGGAGACTGTCCTGGCCAACTACATCTTCTCAGGAGGAAAGGTTGTCATTTTTTTCTTATTCTTTATTATTTTATTCTGTTTGCAATAGTTTTTTTCTTTACAGCCTGGCCACCCAGAGGTAGGTTCTCATTCACATTTCAGGCTGCTCCAGTTATGCTTTCGTCCTAATTATCTTCGGCAAGAAGATTATGTTTTGGGTAGATTATGTTTTGGGTTGTGTTTGTATGTGTGTATGTATGTGTGTGTGTGTGTATGTATGTAATTGAACAGCATAACTCGAGAAGGCTTCGATGGATTGTCTTGATATTTGGTAGGTGGGTAGGTCTTGATAAGACCTGGACATGATAAGATTTTCCGTAGCGGCTTGTTACGGTACTGCAGCGGAACTTTCTGTTTTGATATCACGTGTTCTGGACATGCTATGGTCCTGATTTTTTTAGTGGTAGATAGCTCTTTGGACAGAGAGTAAGTGGTATAGGTTTTGGCCCCCTACAGGTTTTTTGGGAACTGCAGGAGTTGAATAAAATCATGGTAATAAGGACCGCATTTGCATAATTGATTATCAAAGTTAGCATGACCTTCTTTGTTAAGCGCATACTTTGGACAACTTCTGTTATTAAGAAGATCAACTGGTATGATTTGTAATCAATGAGAAACACCCATAATACGTAAATCATTATCTCCATGAAAAATGGAGATATAGTTTTGAGTGTGTCTGTCTGTCTGTCTGCCTGTCTGTGTGTGTGTGTGTGTGTGTTTGTGTTTTCGCACTACTGTAGTCAGCATAACTCAAGAACATCTTGATGGATTACGATGATATTTTTCTGAAATTTCTGTTTTCTTACCACACATACATTATGTACATGCAGCTGGCAGGATGTTCAAGATTGCGGTCGACCAGGGTGGAACCAGCGCCGCGACAGTCTACAGCCTGGGCCGGGGAGGAGGAGGACGAGCAGCACTCCGCAGAGAAAGCGGCGAACAGAGTGGACTTCTTCGCAAGGATCGTTTTCCCTGTGGTTTTTGTGGCATTTTTGATTGGCTACTTTAGTTATTATGCCTGAAGGAATACTGTTGTCCGGTTATGCCTGTTACAATTGCAACAGGGCCTTCACGTTTTAAGCTTGAATTAAAGTTAAAATCAGAATGTTTGAACATGTACGTCAAAAAGCGTCTTTTGGCTTCTTGGAGTTGTTACAGTCCTAGGCATATTTGAAAAGAAATCCATTGTTAGCTATAGAATCATTGAAACATTCCTTTGCAAGGGAGTTTCAAAGACTCTATTGTACGTATATATATATATATGTGCAATCATAATACGTGCCTTTGCAGATATTTACAACCTTCTGCCTACACAAATTATGCATACCTGGGTAGATTTCAGATATAGCATAGTAGGTGTTAAAAACAAATACGTTTGAGAAATTATGTGTGTGTGTGTGTGTGTGTGTGTGTGTGTGTGTGTGTGTGTGTGTGTGTGTGTGTGTGTGTGTGTGTGTGTGTGATTGTGTGTGTAACCAAAAAAGATATAACGTAATGCCTGTTAGTTTACGCTTTTTGGATCTGTAAGCATATATTTAATATCACTGCTTATCAAGTTCAGTTTCATGCACGTACAGAAACAACTTAAGCAAAGACAAATTGAAACTTGACGTTAGATATCATCATATAGGAACGACGAGATTAACAAATTAAAATCAACATCAAATGTACTTCTGCTGCCTTAGGATACTTAAGTACTACAATAATTAAATACAAGTAACGTTACGTTATTTAGGTGGTTAAATCTGAGCATATTTTGGATCATTTGCTTATTTGTTTATTTGGATTATTCACAAAAGTGAAGGGGAGGGCAAAACAGGTGCTTACGTACCTTTACAAGTTGCCCTCCCACGCACAATACATTACGTTCGAGTATACAATATCATACATATAAACATCAAATTACTACAATATCATACATATAAACATCAAATCCAACATCAATATTATACATATAAACATGGTAAGGTCGTCAATATACAATAAATATATACAATAACTGAATATATCATGATGAAGCATTAAGGAACTAGTGCGGTCTTGAGGCAACACACGAACTACACCCGCATGAAGCAGTCCAGGTGCAGCGTAGATCAAGATTGTAAAATGTGCTGAATTTGTCATAGGTGGCCTTAACTAGATTGTGTTTAAATGCCATGATATCAGATGAGTCTGATATCACCAAGACACCCGGAAGATCAGGACTTGGCTTATTCCCGGTAGTAACAAGCCTAGGAATGTAGGAGTGACTGTACGCCAAAGTCTTAGACCTCATAGGAGTAAGCATGTGACATGAGACTCCTTGTGGGTCTAGAGGGAAACGGAACATATTTCCCCACTAATATAATTATTTTTAAAAATTCTTAATCCCTACTTGCAAAGTGTACAACTTTGTTTGCAAGTATGTTTGTACACTGTACATTGTCATTGCGTTTATTCCCATCTTTACTTGTTTGATATGCATTTAGTTTTGGCAAAGATATTCAGATTAGCATTAGGAATGTACAACCATATACAAATATACTTCAACTGAAGATGACCGTATTCTGGGGAACAGCATAAACAACTACTTGTGGTGTTTTAATGTGTGTAGTGCACTTCAAAGCGTGGCTCTGCATATATACACGAATAGCTTATTACCCCTTCCTTACGACAATGCAACAATATAATCTAGATCAACAAAAATAGAAAACAGTACATAATAGATTTTTTTCATCAAACTTGACACAGCCATTGAAAGACAACAAAGTTGATCTGGATTATTTCATAACCACTGTTGGATACAATAATCTGATTGGTAGAATTTACAACATTGTCACCTTTATACAAATATTACATTACACTATCACATATAAGGCAGGTGAAAGTATCAGTCGTGAAACTTAAAAATTCTTTAAAAGTCTGGCTCTTTGTTATCTCCAACTACTACGCTGCTGGTTGGTAGAGGACTGGGTGGCGCCCGGGTTGGGGAGAATGGAAGGGTGCTGGTAGCAGCTTTGGTCGGAAATGTCGGAAATGATTTCCCTCATTTTCGTAGCTACTTCCGACATACAGGGGCGTTCCTATCTGGCTCAGCAAAGGTGTGTGTCTCACTACGATCGCGCTTAACGTAAGCTGCACACAGCGCTCCTTGTCCGTAAGGGGCGATCTGTAAAGAGCAAGAATCTGAATCTGTGTCGGACAAACTAGCGTGGTCTTCAAGGCGGCCCTCATCGTATGGGCCGATGACTGATTCTGAATCACCCAAACTGTCGTGGTCTTCAGAGCGACCTTCCGCGTAAGGACTGATGACTGAGTCTGGTCCATCTGAACTGTCGTGGTCTTCAGAGCGACTTTCAGCGTATGGGCTGATGACTGATTCTGAATCAGCCAAACTGTCGTGGTCTTCAGAACGACCTTCAGCGTATGGGCTGATGACTGATTCTGAATCAGCCAAACTGTCGTGGTCTTCAGAACGACCTTCAGCGTATGGGCTGATGACTGATTCTGAATCAGCCAAACTGTCGTGGTCTTCAGAACGACCTTCAGCGTATGGGCTGATGACTGATTCTGAATCAGCCAAACTGTCGTGGTCATTAGAACGACCTTCCGCGTAAGGACTGATGACTGACTGGTTGGACCTGCCGTGCTCTCCGACAGGCCAGTTGGAGCAGGCAGTGATCACAGGAACACTATGGGGCTGTTGTACATTATCATCCCTCAAACACCTGAAACATTTACAAACTAACTTTATAGCCAACAATATAGTCATAGGAAATAAAAACCCAGCAGCAACGGCTGCCACGTAAATGTACCACATGCCATTGTTATTTCCATCAACACTCGCGCTGGTGCTCATCAGTGAGGACGATGTTGTTTTGGGTGTTGTAGTGGGACGTTGAGTTGAGTGAGAATGTTTCAAGCGTGTGTCATTTTGTACCTCAAAGTTTGTTGTGTATGACCCACTCGACGATGAAGCAGTACATAGCATATTCCTCAAGGCCAAAGGCCCCGCCCCCTCAAGCCAAAGAGTGAAGCTGGACTTCCCCATGTAGTTAGAACACACCTGTTGTTTCCCGGGTTTCCTCATACTAAACTCCCTCATGCTACATTTCGTCCAGCCCTCAGCCCTTAGGTAGGTCCCAACTCTCACTGTTAGGTTACCTGTTGTCAGACTGGCGTGTATTCTTGTGTTTGTGTTGTACGTTATGTTCATGGAGTATTCTGACTCATTTGCAAAGGTCCAGGACAGTTGGGGCAGGTCCTCCCAGTACACGTTACCAAAAGCTTTGTATTCCTGGCACTCGTGATTTTGCTCTGTGTTTACAATCTCCACAAACGGTACCGGGCAGGGAAGGGCGCTGACATTAACCTGGACAGGAGGGCTTTTCATCAGGGACGAGGCGGGACACTTTGTAGGTAGGGAGATCCCTAACTGCCACTGAAGATGACGTCCTATTGCTTTCCAGCGCTTCCACAAATGTTCATACAACCCTCCGTTCGCACACGTACAGCGCAGGGGATTGTTCGGCATTCGAACATCCCACCTCAACTCCCCCCTCCCCGGATACACAGCGGCGATATAATTTCCCTTTAGATTCACTGTGATTGGTGTTGACGGTTTGAAACAAGACCCTGACAGAAACGTCAGCTTGTTGCGCGCCAAGTTTAGACGACCCAATCTCTTGTTTGAGTGGAACGCGCCATCTGCAATCCGAGAAATTTCATTGTACTCCAGGTGCAAGCTCCGCAATTGTTCAAGCTTAGTAAACATGCCTACGCCGACCGACTGGAGCTTGTTTCCAATGAGGTAGACATTTCGTACAGACCGCGTTCCCTGCAGTACCCCAGGCGCTATGTACCAGATAGAATTTGCACTCACGTCCAGCCAGTCCAGCTGTAGTCCACGCAGCATGTCGGGTGCCATCGTCAGGAACTGGTTGTCTAGGACATAGAGGTACCGCAGCAGCGGCAACCCGTCAAAGGCACCAGTCTACAATGTAAAGGTCGGGGTTTTAGATCATTTGTGAGAACAGAAAATAAAAATGCTCAAATCTAGCCAGCCTTACATATAGCTTGTGTGGGTTATAATGAATGATAAGTGTCCTAAACCCCTCAATAAAGCTGTAAATACTAATCATGGGCTGCGGAGACTTGAAATCGTTCATTTCAATGTAAAACCAATAAAACTATGTCATAACACCCAGAGTATCTGTAGCCTGTAACTCGAGATCAAACAGGTTATTTTACACAATACGTGCGTGTAGCAATCTTACCTCCAGACAGGTGATGTTGTTGCCCAGCAGCAGCAGTTCCTCAAGTCTCTCCATCCCCTCAAACGTGCCGCTTCTCAGGGTCTGAAGGTTGCTCCGCCAGATGACCAGGGTCTTCACCTGTGGTAGCTTAGCAAGCGCGCCTACCTCTATGGTCGTTATGTTACAGTTGACAAGCCATACACTGCAGATTTTACCACATGGTATCTTTGAGAGAGCAGTGGTGTCACCTGTATTCAACGTGCCAACGTTGTGATCGGCTAAAACAAGTACAGTGATGCTCTGTTGAGAGGGACTCAAAGTGACACTCTGGACTGAGCTACCTGACACCATTCCATTACCTGTACAGGTGTAGCAGGACACGAAGGGTTGGTAGATACGGATGTTAAAGAGAGGCTGCCGGTATCTATCTATCGATGGGTCTTTGTTCCACCGGGACACATACACGCCAATGTCATACCGGTACTTTGATCCGCCAGTACTACTGCGGCTGTCACCAACACTGCATCTCTCCGGTGATACCTTCTGACACTGTTGCCAGTCCCCTGCCTCTACACACGGCACTACCAGACGTACAACCAACACTAGATAGAACTTCACCATCCACTTTACAGCCATGATAAGTAGCGTTGATGACGTTGTTCGGGCACGACAAACACAATCTCACCATACTTGCACCCCTGTCAACAGAAGCTGGCCCTGTTCAGCGCTTCTAAATCTATTGTGCTATGATGCATGCAGGGGGTTCTTATATTCGCTACTACTTTATTCATACTAGCAATGAATTCGAAGAAACATAGCAATGAGTTCGAAGAAAGTTGTTGGTGTCAGTGCGGCCTTGTACAATAAAGAGGGATAATTTGTCTAACAGGAGGGTTGCTCTGGTCTGGTCTGGACCTGTTTTAGGTCTCTTGTGTTTTGATACGACAGAAGGAGTTCTAATTTTGGCACTATTTGTTCCATATTCATAACGACGAAATGAAATCGTTGTGTCAGTACAGCGTTGTAATTATAGTGGGGCATTTTGTCTAGCTCGTTGGGTCATATCTTAAGTTATCTTTTATTGCGAAAAACAAATACAAGATACATATACTGTGGTGCTGTGCTATCGCTAATGTTAGCGGCTTCACTAACATAAATACAATCACCTAGAGTTTCACGACCTCAAACCTTCGCCAAACAATTTTAACCTCTATGACTTGTGTATTATGTCATGTCTGGGCCTGATACGGGTGTTCCGGACCGTGTGATAACTATCCGTATCACATGAGGTTCTAGAGTTGTATCACAAGGGCTTCCATAGAATATTTCGAATGCATTTCGAGCGCGTCGGTTGCGCCGCCGTCAGAAATTTGAATACCGGATTTGGAGGTTGGAATCAATGTTGTTACAGTTTTTGTTCGAGGATACAAAACTCCCTCAACTTCTAGCGCATTCCGCATAGAAATGTGTGTTTTATCGGGTGGGTATAACATAAATAAAATACAACACGTTGTATTCCGCATCACCTTCGGTCCCAGCCCTCCGGCCGATCCTACCCGTGGTCGGGCTGGTACCTCGGGTGATACGGAATACCCCGTGTTGTATTCTATATTTGTCAGTGTTTCTCATTGATTGTGCAAATAAGGTCCTCATTTGCGTAAACCACATCATCTCCACCCAAATACCAGAAATTGTCCAAAGTATGACAGTTTTATCCTAACAAAGAATTCTACTCATCATATGTTATCCTCATTTCCATTATTAATATTCAACGATGTTCACCTTCACAAGTATGAAAGTGCCATCATTTATCAATATGGAATTATAGTATTCTTACATTAATTATGTAAATTAGGTCTTCATTTGCATACTTTCATCTATCAACATCCCTCTCTTCCTCAGTTACAAATCTCACATGTTTGAATAGTCGTAGCTAGAGTTTTTCGGTGTCTACAGGGTTGGGGGAATCGCTAGCCCTTACATACATAACACAAGTAGACGTATACATGTATACATTGTACGTAAAAAAAATCAACAAAACATGTTGAACATACTGACAAGACTTTATTTACAAAGGTGCTGTAGTTTGCCTCAATTCTGCCATGGAATAAAGTTGCCAGGTTTGAAAATAAAACTATACATATAAAATGCAAGCCACCAGAAATAACTAATACACAGACGTATAATCCCATAGATTCATATATGGATTAGTTACGACAGTTTTTTATTCCACAACTGAGGATGAAGCAAACAATGATACCAAAGTCCAGTAACTTAACCTAAATCTAGCATCACATTTTCCTGGATTCAGCAAAACCTACTGGTTACTTGTGGAGTCTAATTCTACATACTTTATTTACATACATGTACATGCATGGTGCACATTGTATTTACGGTTTATCAAATGATTGGAGTTTGGAGTCAGTAGTAAACCTTCTCAAGACATGTGTAATCATCATGAAATGAAAAAATAACGACAACAAAAAGTTTACAATCCTTGCACCATGATACACGATGGTTCTAAAGATCTTAGTCTATCAGTGTCAAGTACAACCCTCTTTAAAAACGGTTCTTTACCTGTACAAATGTATGTCATCTTGCCTACTTCACATTTGGTCACTGAAATGCAAATGTACATAGCAATCCTTGTGTTCTTATACAATTATCTTATGACAAAAGCTAGTCTTAAAATGCCAATTTGAATTAATTACAAATGTTTTTTGAAAGCTATTGAAAACTAAATTCTTCTTAAGAGTACGGCAAACAATGGCGAGGATACAGCAGTTTAAAACACAGTATTCAGTACAAGGCGACGGCACCTTACATTCATGCTGCCCTTGAAAATATAACTACATGTATATGTATGGTGTCCAGTTTCTACAAATCAAAGAGGATCCCGTACAGGAATAAAACACATATTCAAAAGATGCAGATTTCGAACAGTCTTGAATTCTACTCTCTTCCACAAAAAGCAAGGAAAAGTAAAAAGTACATTTTGTAAAACAAAAAGGTAATACAAATGTAGTTCAATATGACAGCAAGCTCTTTTTTTAACGCAAAGTTACAAGATCTTCACAAAAAGTGATAGTTGATTTTGGGGTGCTTTCACGCGCAGAAGCACTTTTCCAAAAGTAATAGTTTGACAAGTCTATCTTCTCCGGAAGGCCCTTGATATTCTCCAGGCGTTGGGTTCCTCGTATTTGTTGTAGAGCGGCTCGAGGCGTTGTTGTTTCTTCTGCTTACTGAGCTTGGTCGGGTCGGAGAACTTGAAGAAGGCGGCAGCAAACTCCACCAGCCAGCGGGGGTCGATGGTGGTGACCTCACGCATGTACTCCTTCGTCGTCAGAACCAACTCGTGGTACACAACCCTGGGGGGGTGGGGGGCAAAGCTGGTTAGTACAATATTACCTTGCCATCAACTAAGATAACAGCTAGACAAGTCAGCACCAACTCATGGTTTAAAACCCTGGGGAGATGGGAAGAGCTGGGTGTTAGAATCTTACTTTGCTATTGCAATTTGTCCTCCCAACAAAACAAAAGATCAACAAAAAGGAAAACAAAATACACTATTAAATGGTGGCGTCAAGTGGCTAGGCTAGCAGACACAAGATCAAGAGATCATGGCGTCGACTCCTGACATTCCTGGCAAGACGTTGTGTCCTTTGGAAAAGCATTTTCTTTCCTCACTCAACCTAGGTGCAAGAATGGGTAAAAGGCGGTGGAAGGACTGGCTCCGCCTTCCAATAACGTGCCCTAGACATAGTGAATAACAACCCACTGCCCCTACGGCCTTAAAAAAGGCTATGGGACATTTATCTACCTTTTCTAAACAACCCACTGCCCCAACGGCCTTAAAAAGGCTATGGGACATTTATCTACCTTTTCTAAACAACCCACTGCCCCAACGGCCTTAAAAAGGCTATGGGACATTCATCTACCTTTTCTAAACAACCCACTGCCCCAACGGCCTTAAAAAGGCTATGGGACATTTATGTACCTTTTCTAAACAACCCACTGCCCCTAAGGCCTTAAAAAGGCTATGGGACATTTATCTACCTTTTCTAAACACTATCAACCCTGTAAGACTTACCAGTCAGGCTGCCTGTTGAACAGCGCGCTGGAGGGGTGGATGTACACGACCTGCTGATCCACCAGCGTGCGGTACCCCTCCTGAGGGTCCTTCTTCGCCGCGTTACGGAAGAACCCGCTGCAGATGGCCTTCTGGACCTTCACTGTGCCCTTACCACAGGACACCACGTCTAGCTTGTGTCTGGGGAGTACATAAAAGGATAATGTTATATCAGTGTCACCCACACATACACACACACACATACACACTCACATACAAACACACACACACACACACGTACACACTCTTGGTCAAGCTCAAAACAGTCTGTGAAAAGTCACTACAGCTGGCCTTCTGAACCTTCACTGTGCCCTTACCACAGGACACCACATCAAGCTTGTGTCTGGGGAAACATATATAGGATGATGCTATATCAGAGTCACACACACACGCACACACACACACACACACAAACACAAACTTTCACACACACACACACACAAACACAAACACATACAGACACACACAAACATACACGCACACACAAACATACACGCACACACAAACACACACACACACACCACACACACACACACGCACACACACACCACACACACATGCATGCACACACACACATACTGGTACTACACATGCACACTCACACACACCACACACATGCACGCACGAACGCACACACACACCACACACACACTTGGTCCATTAAGTAAAAAGGAAGAAAAAATTTGACCGAGCTATTCTCCTAAGGAAAACTGGGAAACCATAACAAAGCTAACCACTATATAAAATCCCCCCACCTGTCCATGATGCCCAGCATCTGTTTGCGGATGTCTTGTGCCCGGCGTAGGGACCGCGCTTGCACAAAGTTCTCGTAGCACCAGGCGTTGGAGAACTTGTTGTTCTTCCAGGAGTTGTAGACGGCGAGCAGCGTCAGGTGGTCACCCTCCGCCTGGTGGAACTTGGCCTTCTTCTGGTCCGCAAGCGCTTGTTTGTCCTGGAGGGAGGGTCATGGGATCCATATAAGGTATGGGTATCCATATAAGGTATGGATATCCATATAAGGGAGGGGGGTCCATATAAGGCATGAGGTATCCATATAAGGTATGGGTATCCATACAAGGTATGGCTGGGAGGGATAGAGGGGATCCATACAAGGCATGGCATACAGTAGGACACATAGGCTGCCAGGGCAACCTCTTGATTGATTGACAACAGTTACTATTAACTGTTGTAACCACATATGTTAATGCTGGGCAAACTCTATGTCTATGTGTTCTGTCCCTGTGAGTATTAAACCATAAGTCTTGATTTGAAAGAACTCTGACAGCTTAGCCTTACAAACACTAAAGAAGTATGTCAGACTTAGAAGAAGACATAATCAGAAGACCACTTTATGATGCTTGAATGTACATTGTGACCAATCAAAATATGAAAAAGTATGCCAAGGTGTAAAGTCTGACATCAACTGTAAAATTAGGAATACGTTATATGTACTGACAATCTTGCCATCCGCGATTTTCCTGTCATATGCATATTGAAAAGCAAGTGATTGAAGGAACCTTAGCTATCAGCTTAAAACCAAGAATCATTAAATGCTTTATGATACACAAATATTCGTATCCAAGGACTACTCACCTTGGGTCTGTAGAAGACTGACTGTACAGACAGCATCGACACAATGGTCAAGACTTCATCACTGCAGCCGAGATGGACCGACATGATCAGCATCTTAGACAGGTTGGGTTCCAGGGGAAACTCTGCCATCTGGGAAGAAAGAACACAAGTTTAGTTAAGTTTTGTCCTAGTAGCAAGTAGCATGCATAGTCCAGTGGTAAGCACCCTACCTTTGGACCAAAAGGTTACTAGGAGTTTGAATCTCAGCTATGGTAGCATTCTGGGTGTCAGTCCTAAGATCGGGATGTTAAGCCTTATAGGTCTCTCTCTTTGGGCTACAAGCTTCAATTTACCATTAATCAACCAATAGCTTGTGGTTAAAAAAAATTTGAGCATACTGCACTCAGTAAAAAGACACTTCCATCTATAGGAACCAAAGTTTCCCAAAAAAATTATAATTTTGCCAATAGCCAAAGCGTGTAGACAACAAATGTTCTGGTAAGTTTCATCCTAAAACTGGCCTGATATGAGGTTAGCTTGTGGTTGTAACCTCAGATAGATTGCGGTGAAAGAACCTTATTTGTAATATGTTTCCGTTCTTTTTAAATATCAGGAAACATGAACATAATACAGTATGATATAACCTGAACTAGGGCTTTAAATTCAGCACCTTTTCTGGCTTTTAATAACGACAGTTTGGCACCTTACATGTGGGATATCTTCAAACGGTAACGGAAGTTACAAAATGTGAACATTTAAATGTGCGTGTACGGTTGAGGAAGGAAGGAGGAAGGCCAAAGAAGAAGGAGGAAGGCCAAAGAAGACCTGGTTGGACAACATTAAGACATGGACTGGCCTGAGCACTGCACAGCTGATCAGAGAGGCCGAGGACAGAACAGGATCGGCATGGATCACTGCGGCTGGCTGTCATGACGCCCCTACGACCACTGAGGTCATGGGTCATGAGAGTGAGAGAGAGAGTACGGTTGACTAGTCTTGATGTTGTCCCCTACTATTTGCTAACACTACAACCTACCCTTCTGCCCAGTCTTGTGAGCAGCCCTTCATCGTCCAAGGCGCTGAGGTAGTGCAGCTGTTCCATGGCCGTTACCATGGTTTCCATGGGTGGCGAGTCCATGAAGTCGAACGACAGGAGGTCGTTGATGCCCATGGCCTTGAGGTTCAGGACCGTACTGGCGAGGTTCGTGCGCTGGATCTCCGGAACAGCCGTGGGAAGCATCTCGTCTCGGTACGCCCGCTCGGTGTAGAGGCGGTAACACTTGCCTGGTCCGGTCCGCCCGGCACGACCAGAACGCTGCTTGGCTTGAGCCTAGAACAACAACAAAAAGAGTGAGATACCAGAACAGGAAGTTCTGCTGCAGTACCGTAGAATGTCCCTGGGGGGCCTGAAATCTACTTGCTCCTTCCTTTTGGCAGCCCCTACTAACATGCCAAATATCATAAAGATCAATCCACGACTTCTCAAGTTATGACACACAGACACACTTAAAACAGAAACTTCCTGATAAATTCGAAAGCATTGGTTACATAACATTAAAACTAGGTATTCTAACTAACGACTAAGTTTTGCAGATGCTTGTTTGTTTGAACCATTGTTTATTCATAAGAGCCTCAAATCAGCCTGCAGGCTTTTCTTCACTGAGGTCATGTGGGAAGAGGTAACTTAAAGGATCAGATAAAATATAACAAAGATACCAATTTGCTCCTTTGAGCTTATCATTTTCTAACACACAGGATCTACTCATTCAGTGAGCTGAATTCCTTATAACAATGGAATAATGTACAATCAAGAATCCTGTCTATAGTGGC
The DNA here is from genome assembly GCF_035083965.1 of Branchiostoma lanceolatum. Lineage (NCBI taxonomy): Eukaryota > Metazoa > Chordata > Leptocardii > Amphioxiformes > Branchiostomatidae > Branchiostoma > Branchiostoma lanceolatum. Next base: position 3,206,306 of record NC_089734.1, read on the forward strand.
CACCTGTCTACTGTGACCAGTCCTTTAGGTGGTCACTATAGACAGGTTTGACTTCACATTACCATGTGTAGAACACGAACAACTATGATAAGTACTTTTGTGTAGGATCTCTCAGCCCCTACCTGTGAGATGGGTGTCACCACCAGAGCGTCCATGCCAGTTTTGGAGTTGTAGACCTTCTGCTTCACAAACCCGGGGTCCACCACAAAGTAAATACCATCGATGGTCAGCGAGGTCTCGGCAATGTTGGTGGCAATTACAACCTACAAAATACAATAAGATTCAATAAACATTTACAGTTTCAAGTTTTTGACAACAAAAAAATATGGTATTGTGGAGATTAGCTCTGTAACAGGATCTACAGAAAATTCAAAGTATGCAGAATCGGGCTGGAAAACTGATACTAAAGGCCCCACACAGAACACCATCAACCGAAGTGCTCTCTCGGCTGAGCTGGAAAGACATTAAAGAAACACTCCAATACTACAATGCCGTACAAACCTACAAAGCCCTAAACAACAAACTGCCACCCTACATGCGCCAGATGTTTGTGTACTGTAGAGACCAGAGTACTCGTACAACCAGACAAAGCACAAGCAGTCAGCTGGTTGTCCCCAAACCCAAGCGAGAGATCTTCAGAAGATCGGTAGCCTACCGTGGACCAAATGTCTGGAACAGCCTACCGCCAGACACACGTACGGCTACGAATCTGACTTCCTTCAAGAGACTCTTGAAGTAACGGAAATGAACTAAACGAACGGACACGGACCATGAACCAGCTTTCGCCCTACTTTATGTTGTATGTTGTAGAAATTGTATATTGTTGTACCATAAATATGTAATGATATATGTTGATAGAGTTATTAGGACTCAAATGACTGTGTATCTCTGTTATATTGTATCTGACCCTTACCTCTTCCCTCATGACCTCAATGAAAAGCGGCCTGCGTGCCGATTTGAGCTTATCATGAATAAACAAAGGTTCAAACAAACAAACAAACAAACAAACAAACCATCTTAAGAAATAGAGATTTCCATAGAAATAGAGATTTCTTCTCTCTATAGGGTAAGAGATAGAAAACATACATCAATTAAAAAAGAAAAAGCAACTAATTTTGGACAAGACGGACAGTGGTGAACAGAGCTTAAAGGATAATACATGTATCTACTTGACTTTCAACTTGTAAATGATGTGAAAATGAAGAGCTTAGAACATGAAGAAATAAAAATGAGTTCAAAGTCATGTATGGAAAATTTTTAAAAAGGAAAAACAATTAATTATAAGGTAAACTATAAAATCATAGTTTCAGCCTCTTTATCAACTGCACCAGGCTGGCTACCACTTCAGTGCAAGTGCAGCTCACAAAAGGCAATACAGTCAGAAGATCTGACGGCGGTAAGCATCAAACCTGGTCAAGATATATAAAATGAAGAAAAATGTAAAGAGTGAAAAATACGCACATGAAGTTTATCAACATTGGAAATAGGAAAATCAAAAATTATAAAGGTTTCAAACTCACTTTGAAAAGAAATGAATCAGTTACTACAGTTTCAAACCTATACTTTAGAACATAGCTTTGGTTAGGGACGTCCTTCGGATACGATATTAAATGGAGGAGAGCCACACCTCGAGCATGTACATTTGTAATAGATCCCACCACACTTATCGAAAAGAGTAGGGGTAAATCCTAGTGTGAGCGAATCAAATAAATCTGCCAAGCTTGTACTGTTCAGTAAAAACCTGGTGTCTAACATCATGAGGCGCTTTCCAGGTATGCAACACAAACAGATAAACAAACAAAACGTTCTATAAACAGCCTGCCCTACCTTTCTACTACCGGGAGGGGCGGGGTCAAAGATCCTGGTCTGCATCTCGCTGGGGAGGGCGGAGTACACCGGCAGGATGATCAGCTCTGGAACCTCCGGCCCGAGGGTCTTCATCCGCTCGAACAGGATCTCACACGCGGTGTCAATCTCCTCCTGGCCTGTCAGGAACACCAGGATGTCACCTACAGGGGGAATGGTACAGTCTGTTATACTGTACTCTCATTGGTGGAGAAATGGTGGAGTATGTAATACTGTACTCTCATTGGTGAAGACATAGTCCTGTCAATAATACTGTATTCTCATTGGTTTAGACATGGAATGTGCCATTAGTCATGTCAATCTCCTCCTGGCCTGTCAGGAACACCAGGATGTCACCTGCAGGGGAATGGTACAGTCCGTTATACTGTTCTCTCATTGGTTGAGAGATCGTACTGTCTGTAATACTGAACTCTAATTGGTGCAGAAATGGTAATGTGCAGAAATGGTGCAGTCATAGTACTGAAGATTACTTACGTTACACTTAAAAGTTAGCAGTGATTTGATTTCGTAGTAAGGACAAAAAGGAGTGTTCGCAGTGGTTTTGAGTTCGTGATTAGTGCTGCAGTAATGGAAACACCGGTGCCTTAATGGACAGCCAGTTGGAAACCACTAGTGACTCAATAAGGGTGCTACAGATGGACAGAACAGTCGCTTTTGGCTAGCATGATCTACTGTCACTGAGCTAACCGTATGCATCTGAGGACTGAATAAAGGCTTTGGCATATTTCAAACAGTGTGAACAAAGGCTCATGTTCATCTTCCTGTGTGCAATCCAGTTCAACATTGTTTTTCGGATCTAATAACCAACAAATTAAACTTATTTGGCCTTACCTGGGGGTTCTGTGAGGTGGATCTGCATGACGGTGATGAGGGAGGCGTCCAGGTAGTCCGTCTCCGCCTCCTTGGTGTATAAGATCTCCACCGGGAAGGCGCGCCCGGGGATCGTGAAGATCGGCGCCTCGAAGAAGTACTGGGAGAACTTCACCGCATCCAGGGTTGCTGACGTCACAATCAGCTTCAAGTCTGGCCGCTTGTGCACAGCCTAAGTGAAGGAAAGTAAAGTGGTATTTGTTTATTTCTGGTAAAGATTGGAGTGTCAAAAAAGTCCTGTGAAAACTGCACCGCATCCAGGGTGGCTGAGGTCATGATCAGCTTCAAGTCTGGCCGCTTGTGCACAGCCTAGGGAAAGTAAAATAAAGGAGGAATGTGTTTTTAATTCTGGTAAGGATTGGTGCCATGAAAAAGTTCTGTGAGAATTTCACTGCATCCAGGGTGGCTAAGGTCACAACCAGCTTCAAGTCTGGCTGCTTGTGTACAGCCTAGGGAAAGGAAAATACGTATCTTTCATCTGCAAGTTATACTGTTTGTAGCATATGTATGGCAATTTCATAACTTAGTTTGAAGTCAGGGGCTTGTTTCGTTTATTTATCTATTGCCTCTGCCCCTGAGATCTTGCAAAAAATTTGTCTCAAATTGTGGGGTTTTACAAGTCTTTGCATTATTCCCCATGTCTGGACTGCTTTCAGTTGCTTTCACCAGAGTTCATTAAATACTGAAAGTGGTGAATACACCAGTGAGGGAAATGTCTGTGGTTGTGCTAAAAGAACTTAATGACTTACAAAATCTGATGAAGCTACTCAGGAAATTTTAAGGATTTCTATTTTCATTTTGGTACATCCTAGCTCAACAATGTAAGTCCTAGGTGTGCGGCCTCACCAGCGTGGACCCGCTGGATAGAGTTGATTGGAAGCGTGGTGTGAAGACTTGCCAACTGCTGCCCACCCGTGTCAGGGAACCCTGCGGCAGTATAATCAAATACTGGATACTACCTACCTTTTTCATGAGTCCAAACAGCACATCTGTGCTGATGGTTCTCTCGTGAGCCTCGTCCAACATGATGACAGAGTACTGGGTCAGGTCCCCGTCTATCAGACACTCCCTCAGCAACATGCCGTCTGTCATGTACTTAATCTTCGTCTCTGGGCTCGTCACGTCTTCAAAACGGATCGTGTAGCCAACCTAGAACAAGAAATAAGAGGTTATGGCTAAGATATAAGGAGTGGCATGAAAAGAAAACAACTGGCAGATGCCAGTCGATTAGAAACTCCCTCAGCAGCATGCCGTCTGTCATGTACTTAATCTTCGTCTCTGGGCTGGTAACGTCTTCAAAACGGATGGTGTAACCAACCTAGACAAGGAGACATTAAAGATGTGTCATGGCTAAGATATAAGGAGTGGGATGAAAAGAAAACAACTGACAGATCTCTGTCGATCAGACAATCTCTGAGAAGCATGCCATCTGTCATGTACTTAATCTTCGTCTCTGGGCTCGTCACATCTTCAAAACGGATCGTGTAGCCAACCTAGAACATGACATAAGAGGTTATGGCTAAGACATAAGAAGTGGGATGAAAAGAAAACAACTGACAGATCTCCATTGATTAGACACTCTCTCAGCAGCATGTCGTCTGTCATGTACTTAATCTTTGTCTCTGGGCTCGTCACGTCCTCAAATCGGATGGTGTAGCCAACCTAGCACAAGGAGACATTAAAAATGTGTTATGGCTAAGATATAAGGAGTGGGATGTTAAGAAAACAACTGACAGATCTCCGTTGATCAGACACTCTCTCAGCAGCATGTCGTCTGTCATGTACTTAATCTTAGTCTCTGGGCTCGTCACGTCTTCATAACGGATGGTGTAGCCAACCTACACACGAGAAGACATCAAAAATGGGTTATGGCTAAGACATAATAATGATTGGCATGAAAAGAAATCAACATTCCCTCAGCAACATGCCATCTGTCATGTGCTTAATCTTTGTTTCTGGGCATGTCACATCGTTAAAACGGATGGGGTAGCCGACCTGTTTAGACTGCAAATCAAAGTTCATACAAATCATACAAACTAAGACATTTAGATATTCAGGTATAGACTGTGTGCACTACTGTTACCTTCAAAAACCTCCATGGTATCATAAAGGAAGACAGGGCATGCTTGTGTTGAGAACTCATGGTAAAAAACGTGAGCATAAAACCATTGTGAATATTTCACGATTTACAATATTGCTCTCTCACCTCTTGCCCCAGACGACAGCCGAACTCCTCTGAGACTCTCTTGGCGACGGACATGGCGGCCACACGACGGGGCTGCGTACATCCCAGCTTGCCCCTGACCGTGAACCCGGCCTCCGCCAGGTACTGCGTGATCTGCGTTGTCTTCCCGCTGCCCGTCTCACCAATCACAATCAGGATCTGGTTCTGCGTAACGGCCTGGATAAACGGAAACATGGTTTTAACATCCTTTTTTCTGATATGAAAATGATGCTATATTGGTGTACCGTTCAACCTGTCTGTAGTGACTGCACAAGGGACCTGAAGAAAATGGTTATGGAAACATGATTTTAATATCTTGGTTTCACATTTAAAAAAAAAGCCATTTTGGAATATTTCAACATGAAAATAAAGTAATCCTTGCCTTCTCTTTTTATCTTTCCTTTGGCAAGATTTTTCCTTTGAAAGGATATAAAAAAGCACTGAAATCAGCAAACCAACTGCCAAACAGACCAGAATACTACATGTACAAGTCCTTCTTATTACGAGACAAATTCTCAATTTTCACAGGGCATGTTTGGACTCATATAAAACAATAAAACAGGAGTGGTTGTTATTTCTGACTTTTTATTTCTTAACATTGATGTAAAATGTTCTACAGTGTATACACACAAGTATACATGTATGATTGTATATTTTTTAGAATGAGTACTTAGCTATTCAAGATAGGACAGACATAAAAACTGTATCTACTTACATCCACAAGTTCGTCCTTAAGTCTGTAGATGGGCAGGCTCTGTCTCTGCTCGATGATGGACATCTGAGTCTTCTTGCCGTAAGAAGCCTTGTTCCCCCCGAAGGCTGCCCGCTTCCAGTCAGGCATGTCCTGAGGAAACGCACCAAGACCTCGCAGGGCGCTGGCCAGCTGGCGGCCTTCAACTGTGGTTGGAAGATGTACAAGAAGCAATCAGAGATTGTTGCTTCCGGTGTCACCATACTTTCTTCTAGAATATATCAAGGCTACAATAGAATGAATGATCAATGAATGAATTTATTCTAATGAGAAAATAAATGAGTACCATCAGGCATGGGGTCGACCCAGTGTTTGTTGAGGTCTGCCGGGATGGAGTCCTCCTCCGCCTGTCGTTGTTGCGCCTTCACTTCGCGACGTTCCTTCGACAACGCGCTCTGCATCATGGCTGCCTGGGCCAGCGACCCATCAGGGTTCTGGGGAAATAAATAACAATGGTTTCAGTTGGGAAAATCACATTTCAGTGCTGTAACACTACTCAATGCTGTTCATGGATGTATGGCAAACTTGCATGTTATTGAAAGCTTTCCCTTATGTCATCATATGTCATGAAATTTCTGCCATAATGTTCTCTATAGATATTTTACACAAAAAAGCAAGTACCTCAGCTTCCTAATTTTCCAAGTGTCCCTTCAATTCAGAAGTTGTCAGCGATATCAAACATGTGCTTTTTCATGACTATACTTCATAAACGTTGAGTACAGTTTGTGGTTGTACTGTCAATGTATAAAAACCTATGAAAAAAAAAATTTTCTAAACTCGGTATCACTCTGATAAACACAGATTCTGAGACCCAGGGAAACCATAGACCCATAGATCTGTGACCCTAACCCACCTTAACAATCCTGACTGGACTGAGGTCCATGCTCTGTTTGGTGCGACCCTGCAGGAAGGCCGGTTCTTCCTCCTTCATCTCTATCTCGATGTCTTCATCAGAGTCATCGTCTTTAGGCAGAACGCCAGTGTCCTCATCGAAGTCTGGAAGGTCACAGGGGTTCAGCACATTCGCTGCTGCCATCTAAAAACAACATGGAATATATATGAATACTATGTGTGCTGTAGGTCCAAAAAATTTTAAGCCACCAAACACTGAAGGAAAATGATGGTAAGATCTAAAGCAAACAAGGCAGTCTGGGATGGTAGAATTTGAGCTTGAACTGTCTTCACCCCTTAAGGCTTATCAATATCACTTTTCATATTGTTTTAACCTTTAGCAACCTAAGATCCCAAGTCAGCACATGAATTTAGATGCTGTGTGGTACCAGTAGCCAGCTAAAAGTTAAATAAACACCTCCCTTGGGAGAATTGTTTCTATCTGTATTTGTGTGTTCGCACCAATATCCTTTTGATGGATTTGAATGAATTTGGGACTGTCAGTAGTTATTGAGGTCCCGAAGAAATTTGACAATTTGAAGCCCCCTAGCAGCATTTTCAGACAGAAACAATATCGGAGGTAATAAATACCTGTTTGAGCTCCCATTTCTCTGGTGATGAGATCCGCTGGACCTTCTTGACGGGACCCTGGTTCTCCTCCTCCGGTACGGAGATGAGCGGCAGGTTGGATGGGCGGTCGGGGTTCCGGGCGCCGACATCGTCCGTCACCTCCCCTCCCGCCCCGCCGCGGACCCGGCTCGGGTTCATGTCCTCTCCTGAGTCCTGGTCTACATCCTGGGGGAAACAGAGGCAATAAATGTGATTAACCTTTAGCACTATCGTAGAGTGGAATTTGTTATCACCAAGTACTACTGGGTACAAGACCCTACTGGGCATCTTCACTAGAGAGCATTAACAGTGTTTGCAGCTAGATGTGCAAAGGTTAGGTGTCTGAGGTGTAATACAACCAGCTACTGCCGCGCTGCGTGCCTGTGAAACTGGTGTGTTATGCAGAAGGGTGGCTGTACCAGCTATATAAAGACATCTACATCTGATGTGCAAGCCTACCCTCAAGACAGAGAACAACAGAAAACCAGATAGTGAGAAACTGAGCAAGGGGCCGGTCACATATGTTGTATGATTCTAATGCTTGTGACAACAAATTGATGTCATTTGGGGACTATTGTGGATGTTGTAGATCCTCGTTATACCTTTGAATATCACCACAAAAGTAGCACCAAAGTTGTATGTACATTTTGTACTGCTACTGTTCAATCTCATCAAATTGGTGAGTGCAATCTTCAAACAAAAGTTTTTTTGTTCCCACATACCTTCATGGACAGGCTGGTTTTTGTCCCAGTGAAGGACAACACTTTGACCTTCACCCTCTGACCCTTGACCACAACGTCTCCAACATTGGACACCCTGCCTTCCCTCCGGAGCTATCAGAAAAAATGTTTAACATTAAATCTTAGGTTGCATATCAAAAGTACAGTATTTTTACTTTCATTACACTTGAAATTACAGTAAAGTTCAGTAAAAGTAGTTATACATTATTCTACAGTGTAGTTGTAATACAACTTTAGTCACCCTAACATTCCCAAATGGAAGATAGGATTAGTTAAACCAGATATAATTATAAAAGAGATATTATTCTAAAGATGGGCCCTACCTCTGATACGTGGACCAATCCTTCCCATCTCTTGCGCAATCCCTCCAGCTGCACGAAGCAGCCGAACTGCATGATGTTGGTGATCTTCCCGCTGTAGATGTGTCCCACTACAGGCTCCGCAGGGGGTGCGTGGGCTGGGGAGGGACAAACAAGTTTATTACCTGTAACTATGTAAGATTACGGTGTGCCAAAGTAGTATAGACTAGAATATAGTAGTATAGTAAGGAGATAATGAAGGGGAACATTTGGTTCCTCTTTCATTAGTTCATACCAAATTCATGGTCATCAACTATACAACTTGTTCTAGAACTATATGCTTACAGCTACAATCTACTACTCTATAAATCAAGTAGGAAATGTAACATCTTAAAATATTAACATCTGTCAATATCTTAAAATTCACATGTAACTACAGACACCTAAATATTTCCACATATTACTTATGACAATGATTAAATATGACAATGATTAAATAACAACTATCAATTTCACATCCACACTCATGAAATCATTACTACTCTTATTCATGTATTTCTTTCACATATTCAAGTTGGGAGAAGATCAATGAGTCACACAAATCTAGTAAGACATAAAACATAAAAAGTGAACTTACTGACAAACTTGTCACTGGTCCCCTTGTCCCTGTCTCTATCCCTCTCTCTCTCCCGGTGCCTCTCCTTCTCTCTTGGCTTCTCGTCCCGATCCCTATCCCTCCTTCTGTCGTGTTGGTCCCTGTCTCTGCTCCTGCTGCGCGATCTGGAATGTTTCCTTCTCCGGTCCCGTTCGCGGCTGTGAGAGCGGGATCTGTGGCGTCTGCGGTCCTTTTTCCTGTCCCTGCTTCTGCTCCGACTTCTGCTGTGTCGCCGTCTCCTGTCTTTGTCTTTCTCCCTTCGTTCTTCAGTTTTTACTCTAAGAAGAAAAAGAGAATCATATAAAATCATAATTCTGCTGGGTGCCCGAAGACTGCCACAATAAATCAAAAAGGTGAATTTAAAGAGATCAGCAGCATTAGTAATCCCCAAGGTAAGGTTAATTGTGGTAATTTATGGAAGGCTCAACGGTCTTAGCCATAAAAATCAAGGCCTCTCAACTTCATAAAAACTTCAGCCTGCAGAACAACTTACTCTTCTGGGTCTTTAGCCTTCCCAAGCAGAGCCTCTAGTTCATCCATAGCGCTTGCAGCAACTGCCTCGTCATCCAGAAGTTTCTGTCAGAAAAGAGATGTTTCTGTGATCAAGTCATAATATCATAAACTCCAAATCTCAATCTCAATACAGCTAGCATTTACCTGATAGGTTTTTCATATATATGAGATCATTTTCAGGCAGCACCTTTTAAGGGACTTGAAGTAGATGATAAAATAGCATCACAGAGGAAACACACTTGTAGTCTCATAGCGTTTTTGAGGGCAGTGGGGGTAGTAGGTTGTTATCCACTGTGTTTAGGGCAGGGTATTGGAAGGTGGAGCCCAACCCTCTCCTTCCACCAGTGCCTTTCCCAAGGGAACAACATTGGTCGCATGTCTGGGGATTTGAACCCAGGGCCTCTGGGTTGTAGGCCAAACGCCGTAATCGGTATGCCAACACGATGCTACTGTATGAGAAACACATAAAACATTGATACAAAAATATACCCAACTCACCTCAGGATGTGGCTCATCCTTCATCGCGAGGAAGGGGAATAACTCCTTCTTCTCATCAAGTTTGTTCTTCGGCTTCTTCTTCTTTTTCTTCACACTGCCGTCTGAAATTCAAGAAGTTTCTTCAGATCTTAATGCTTCACATACCGGGTACTGTAAATGTTAATTTGAGGTGGTCTAAATGCTGCGGTTTTTGCGTCTTTGGCGCAAACTTAAAACCATTGCGAAAATGCTCATTCTGTTTTCTGCCTGCCAACCACCTAGTTTCAATCAGAACTCAAAACCACCACTAACACTTTTTCTCCCTACCTCAAAATTTAATCCCTGTGAACTTAAATGCAGCATGAATCCCAATACAGTCAATATAGGTGTGAGATAAAGACAAGGTATACTGCGACAAAAATTGCTGTGAGTTCTTCTTGCTGCATGCACAGATATTTTATGTGTAGAAAACTTATTCCCAGTGTTCGTACTTGGCCATGGGGTTTATGAACAGACTGATGCCTTACCATTGCCTTTTGGTCTGGCACTCGGCTTCATGGTCTGAATGATACGGAGTAAGTTGGAGGCAAAGGACTCCTGGAGAAAGTCAGGAAACAACAAGTATGTTAATACAGTAAAGGAGCATTTGAACAAGAAGTCTGATTATATATCAGACACATTTATGACAATGTTTGTCAACTAATAAGCCTTAGACACTGAATCAGTTAAAAAATGTTTTTTATTGTTTTGTTTCAATATGGCACAATGCACAACCTCCCTAAGTTGGAGACAAGCATTTAGATTTACATGAACATATTGTATGCTGAAAGTTTTACACATAAAAATTACAATGTATATGTGACTTACTAACAAAAGAAGTTTACAAATTTGTACTTACAGGAAATTCCCCTCCATTTTCTGATAGCGCTTTCTTGAAGGCGTCTTCATTTTTGTTCTTTTCTGCTATATCGATGATGAATTCAGCTGCAAAAGGATAAAGTCATAAATATCATTATTTTCATATGAATCCAGCAAAATCCATAAAAACCTGAAATGTTTGAGAGGGAATTGGGACAAAACATGCATTTCTACCACTAACAGTACACCTTTTTCTAGTTTGCAAAGTATTTATTCTAGAGTCCTTGCATACATGTAATTTCTGCATCAAGTTTTACCATACTATAAGTTATAACTTTAGCCTTGATATGGTGACATCACCATGCCAAGAAAGCTTTCACTAACGACTGAAACGTCACAAAACTTAGGACATTTACACAAAATTTCCCATGGTTTGGTTTAAATCACTTATTCTATTCTACTGACAGGAGAGACATTTTTCTTGTACAGACTGCCAGCAAGACACAAGTTGTGTAAGCTGTGCACATGACATCACAAACGCCAACAAAAAGAACCCCGCTTGGTTCGTCAGATTTCACTGTTTTCTGCTGCCTAAAGACGACAAACCATTCCATGAAACAGCTCCCAGGCTCACCTAGATCCTTGTCGTTGATGCCCAGATGGTTGTCCAACTCCGTACAGATCTTAGACACCAGGGAAAGGTGCTCCAACTTCTGAAGCTCGTCGGCCATTTTCAGGTTTTTGTTTTCCTCGTGGCCGTCACAATTTAGTCCGGATTTTCAGGCCGAAACGTTGGATTCCAACGGTTTACACGGGTCTGGCAGACACGGGACCTTTTTAGGGTCCTGAAAACGGGTGTATAAGTTCACAAAACTCCGTAGTTTCGGGAAAATATGTCAAAAAGTTCGTCCAAAAGACGTCTTCGTCTTTCACTCCGCCATGTTTGAAAGTCTATCGCAGTGATTGGCGTATTCCATTCATATCATAGGGTAAACATTTTTCTAAGGCTATATTTTAAAGCATATCCATCCATTATAAAAATCTACCTTTATAAGCTAACTAAAAGGATACTTATTTGCTACTAGTTTTCAGTAATATTTATTAAGTTATGACATTTAAGTATATATTTATATGTATTATGTAATTTTCATTAGTCCCTCTTTGTAAATGTATCCGTCCATAATATGACGTAGGGCGGATGTAACTTGCACCCGGTACATGAGCGTCCCCTGTCAACTTTAAAGTAAAGTGCAACACATGTTCGTTACTTCCGGAAGACCGAAGAGGCAAGTGCTCACGCTGATAAAATACAGCATCTAGAAGCCGGTAAGATTGAATATTACGGCCCTCACCTAGTGGATTTCATGATGCGGAACATTGAGATAATGTTAGTCGTATACATATGAGGTTCGTCACGAAACGGAAGAAGAGAAGAATATACATATCGCAAAGCAAATGTCGTGTGTGAGTGGGAGGGGAGGGGGGTGGCGCTTTGCCATAGAATGATGCCTTGGAAATTTGGTTTGCAGGGATATATACGCAGTGTTAACTCCAGTTTTTCACAGATCTAGTGTCAGCCCTGAATTTAATTTTTTTGAAGGAAGGTGATTTCTACTTAAAAGTCTTGTTGTAGCAGCAATTACTCTGTGTATTTTTAAATCTCTGAATAAAGCCTTTACCAAGAAGGTTATAACCTCATTGATAATACAATTCAATTTTGATTCTACAAAATTCTACACTTGCAAATGTCTAGAAATCTACAAGTCTGTGAGCCATGAGATAACGACAGCTCTACATCACCATGGCAACTGAGGAACGCAGCAATGGCCTGACCGTCACTGTCCGCCTGATCCGCTCCTTCGAACACAAGAACCTAAAGAACGTCGTGTTTCACAAGGTCGACCCGGACACGACTGTCGAGACTTTCATGGACATGGTCAGGAAAGGTGATGATTTGGAACAGTTGACTTGTTCATGTATAGAGATAGCAATAATCAGTAGGTACGTCTAGCCAGTTGTACTGGTGCAAGCAAAATTATGATGCAAAGCTTTACATTAGGCAATCAGAGATGGCAGACTTCACCCCTAAGCTATACTGCTTTACAACAGACTGCGCATCATATACAATGTTATGTTCTCTTATTTTATGTGCATTAAGGTTCCGAAAGTAATGAGTAGTCTAAACAGGTGCAGATCTAGAGACTTATTTGATTTGAAGTCACACCTCCAGAGGTGTACAGATGGTCTCCTTAGACTGGACTGCCAATTGCAAAGAAGAGACTGAGACTTATTTGTCTGTAAATTTACCTGCATTTCTAACCTTCATCAACTGCTCTGATGTTCCAGACATACAGACCAGACCAGGGCTGCCACCACCCTTCAGGAAACATGCATATGGTGAGTCTGTAGTGGGAACCTGATCTTGATCTTAACAATTGGCAAGAAAATTATGGGTTCCCTGATGCCACCCTCTTTCAAAGGCTTACTGATATTTTGCTGTTTTAAATACTATACAGTATTGATCAAGAATCTTTAACTAAACTGTCAAAATTCCCTTTTCTTTCAGATGCGATGAAGCTTGAGTTCAAAGCCCATGGTAACAAGGTAAGGAATGTCTCCCCATACTTACCATTTAACACTCTTACTAACCATCAGTGTATATTATATATTGTATGGTTTGGTGCACCGTGGCACCCTTGGGGTGTCAGGGGTTAAGGTTATAATTTGGTTTGATTAGGTTTTCTCTTAACCTGTTTCAATCCAACATCTAATGCAAGCAGCACACTTCTGGTGTCTGATATGGTTCCCTTAGATTGCTGAATGTTAAGTTAAATGAGAAAGGATTATTTAAAGCTTATAAGCTGTATTCTTGGAAGATTATGTTGTGTAGGGTGGACTTGCTCTGTATGACCTGCTCGAAAATATGATGATGTTTTGTTTCCAGACCAACAACCCAGTCATAAACACAGGAGACGACGACAAGCTGATGCTGAAGCCTGGTGCCACACTGGGGGAGAGTGGAGTAGGTAGGTAGCCTGTCTGCTGACATTTATGTTTAACCTACTCCCTGCTGCTACCTCACTCTGTAACCAGTATAACATAGGGAATTGGGTGGCAAATGGTTACTTCAGTGTGCTAAAGGTTCAACTCCTTGTATGCATGCTAGGCTACATGGGCAACATCACAGGTACAACGTACAGTATTTATATACACGTACAGCAGAAAGGTCCTTCCTTTCTGTGTTTACTATGTTATAGATTTGAGATGTTTTCGTTGTTAAGCTATGTATGTTTAAGATATGTGAGTTCTTGAAAATGCAACTTTGTCTATCATTTTTATTTCTTGTCATATTGTGATAATGCAATTCATTGAACACTCTTTGGTTCTCCCTGTACAGAGAACGAGACTGAAATATCTTTCTTCAAGCGAGAGGAATACAACAGCTTTGTGAAGAACCCAGTCACAAGATGGTAGCAAAAGAAAACACTGCAACTTTTAAAATGATTAATTGCATATTGTTCCTTTTAATCTGTTATTTCTACTTTATAAGATGAAAACATTGTATAGTCATTAAACTCATCACCATCTTTTGAAAGTTTGATATGAGATCCTTTTAAAATCATGGGTTCTCTGTGTAAGATACTTGAAGTCCAGACAGACATTCTGTTATCTCTTTGTTCATGTTTCTGTCATCATTGGGGACAAGTTACTTTGACAATAATAATATTGACTTAAGTTTTCGTTAGAAAGTATTTTAGGTATTGTGAAGAAGCAAAAAGAGACAGACTCATAATTTAAGATTAACCATCAACCACAAATATTTATTCAAAATAGACTCTAGAGTAGTCTACAGCGAACATATGTACAGTCTGACTTCATTAATGCAGAGAAGTCTTCCGTAGAATATTCAAAGTCTACAAACTGATTTCTTACCTTAGAAAGTTGCATACAACTGTACAAGGTGATGTTTAAGGAACACCCAATATATTTTTCTTAACAAATCTCATTGTTCTTAAGACTGTTTGCTATAACAGCTCAATACTGCAGCTTGTATTCAATGAAAACTTTGCTACATTTTTCTTTTTCTTCCATTGAATGCAATAAAATCACTCATATTCATAAAATGATTGTTTTTGTTCCGTGTAACACAACATTTTTGACACATTTTCTAGTACAGTGCACTAAATACAGGTTCTAACAGAAGTAACGCAGTTCTAAATGGCACTGCACCGTATATACCAGTAATTCTTGAACATTTTTACAAAATTCTTGGTACAGTAAAATGTTCTTCTTCTCCAAAGCTGTTTTCCTCCATGTCAGTAGTAGTCTGTATAGGTGTCGGAAAAGGTCGCTGTGAAAGCGTTCACTTGCTGGAAATAGGAAAGAAAAAACAGGTCTCATCAATTAAAGTTAGACATTCAGGTGCATTATACATCATACAATTTTGATCAAACAACCGGATTAGAGTTCAACATTTTAGTGATAATGATTACTCAGTCTGATTGTTACTTGCACAGTACAGTATTTGGTTTGGTTTGAAAAGATTTTAGGATCTCACCACTGCACTGCCACCACGACATTTAGAGAACACAAAAGAGCAACTCTTACAGCTATTTTGTGGGGAACAGTGTTTAAAAAACTCAACAGAACTTAAAAAACTCAACAGAACTAAAAAACAAGATGACTGACAGAAACACAGGGGAATGAGGTCATAAGGTCTCCTTGGACAGGGCAAGATCATTTGATCCCTTATGACAATGAGGCCATTGGGAGAGCTTGTGTCTCTTTACAACAAACTAAGAATGCTCACCTTAGCAGCAGGGAGACAGGGTCCGAACACCTCCAGTAGAAGCGGCTCCGTTTCGACAGACGTCTTGTAGTCTGAGTAGGACAGTCTGCTGTCATGGTCATGGTCCTGTGGGGAAAACAGTGTTGTCTGTTGGTTAACAAAATTCTTCGTTCACAACAAATGTCTTGGTATGAACAGTCATCTGTGACATTAAACAACATAGTATGAGTTTCACATGACATTTCAACACACAATACGTTAATGAAGGTTAGACATCCAAGTGATAAGATATGCCAAAAATAGATACTCAAACAACTGGACAAAATTTTGAAACAGTGACGAGTCTGACGTTTCAGACAGCACCCGCTGTCTTTCGTCTGTGACTAAGGAAAGTGTCTAAACAAACTACAGTTGGGCCGTACCATTTTCTTCAGGGTGATCTCCACCAGATCCTTGATGCCCTCATCAGGGTCCTCCTCAGTTGGCTGTTTAGCGAGTGTGTTCTTCAGCATGGAGAACATCTCTTCTCTCGAGATGTAACCGTCAGAGTTTAGATCATACACCTCAAAACAATCTGTTGAAAGACATGAACCAGTTGTTGTATTTGCTTGTATTTCAATGGAAAAGGATCTTTGAAAACTCCCAATATTAGTCGAGAAGTAGTAATGTTAATCTTTACATTGTCCATGTATATAAAAAGACATAAGTTCTGGTCAGGTATACTAATCATTTTTACCTAGCACAATGCACAGCTAATGTTATGCTGGCTATTAATCAAGTAGAAAGTTTAGGTTGCTTCAAATGAAAATGACAATTTTATCAACTCTTCTCTGACTATATGGCTTGTCATGTTAAATCATCTGTTTATTGTTTCTTTTATATTTCATGTATTTATTATGTGTACCAAGAGTGTCTGAAAAAAATCATAATTCTTGATACAGTACAGAATAAAAGAGCAGTCTCTAGTTTTGGTCAGAACTGTTTCTTACATTTCATTTTCTCCTCCATGGTGCCCCGTAAGAAGACGGACAGACCCTGGACCCACTCCTGCGCGCTCACGTAGCTGTCATTGTCCTGGTCAAAGGCACGGAATACTGCAGGAACAACAACAAGCAAATCAGAGATGGCAGACTTCACCCCTTTTCCCAACACTTGTTTGCAACGGTTCCAGTCCCACAGACAGTAATAACAGCACAGGATGTCACTGCTGCATTTTGTACAGTGGGAATCACAGACACATATATAGCAGTAGTCTGAATCTAATGTTACCAACATCTTTATGCAAAGACTAGGTGTAACAGACCGTTCGGTGTAATATAACCAGCTGCTGCCGCGCCGCGTGCCTGCGAAGCTGGTGTGTTACGCCTAATGGCGGTTATACCGGCTATATAGATACAGATACAGATCTCCGGGTTCAGCAAGAAGTTATCAATGAAAAAGTTTATTGCCTATTTAAAGTTCAAACTGTACAGTGCAGAGGTAGCCTTCTGGCAAATGTTTACAGTAAAAAGAACTACAGAGTTTTTTTTTTTCTTGTAGACCCTTTCTACAGTTTATCCTTTTTACAGCTCTACAGATCTTTTCCTAAAATAAAAACAGATCATTGATTTTTGCAATAAAATTTGATGACTATCCTTTTCTTGAGCCTTTTAATTGGAAACATCACAATCTTGAAACTTCATCCTGACACAGTAGGAAACAAAAATGCCTCCTCCCCTGAGGCATCGCCAAAAACTGACCTCTGTCCATGAGGATGTCGTCTGTCATGGCAAAGGTGTAGTGCAGCACCTCCCGGAAAGTGGCGCGGTCCATCTTCATCTCGTCCTTGCCCTTCTTACTCGTCTGCAGGTCTCGGAACACGTGCAGCAGACCCTCCACCTCCTGCTTCGTAACTGGAGAACACAAAAAAAAACATATTATTATTATTATTAATTCTTTATTTCAAGCACCAACTTGCCCTT
This sequence comes from Branchiostoma lanceolatum, assembly GCF_035083965.1. Taxonomy (NCBI): domain Eukaryota; kingdom Metazoa; phylum Chordata; class Leptocardii; order Amphioxiformes; family Branchiostomatidae; genus Branchiostoma; species Branchiostoma lanceolatum. The sequence goes on from NC_089734.1 coordinate 3,223,809, forward strand.
AGTATTAAAGGAAGGCAAGACAAAGACATCGTGTATTACAAAAAGTTCAAAGGGATTCGATTTTGTGGTAGGGAGATAATGGAGTGTTTGCATTGGTTTTTACTTTGCAGTTAAAACAAGGTTGTAGGCGAGCAGAAGATATAACAGCTTTCTATACACTGTAGATACATGCCATAAATGCATTTAAGCTCACAGTGGTTTACTAGTAAATTATGTTCACGGTTTTCGGGGTAACCCGGCCTCTTCACTGCGAACTTAAATGCATTTATGGCATGTATCTATAGTGTATAAAAACCTAAAGAATTGTTCTGGCTGTGGCAACTTTAACAAGCCTTCCTTTGCTTACTGTCTTAGACACTCTAGTAGGATTTCTTTTGATTATTACTGCACTGACTGACTGCAAGACATGTCTAAGACACTTAATAGCAGGGCTTCTTTTGATCACAGATATTGGGATGGAAAATATTGCTTTAAGCTACGAATACTACGCTTTCATAATATCTACACTTCAGTTGATAACTTCTGCAAAATACTCATGACATTATACCAAGGAGGTTATATAGCCTCCTTGATTATACATAGTAGTATATTCTGTAACATATGCATGTCTACCAGGCAATTAATGTCCGGTTGTCAACGTAAACAACTAAGCATAACTGGACTTACAGTGTGTTTGTCGATAGCAGGTCTCAGCCAGCTTTGCCAGCGCCTTCTTGGCGACGATATGCGCCATTCTTGGTCCTATAAAATCCCAGACACGGTCAAAAATGTGAAAAAAATCGCGAAAACCCTGAGATGGACTCTGAGGTAACTTTTCTCCCCGTTGTCAAGAAACAAAGTTGCGCAGAAGATCGGCGCAGTAGACAATGTTTCATTCTCGCGAGATTAGAAGACGAGATTTTATTTTCAGGTGTCAAAAATGTCATTTTTGCCGCCTGTAAAATCATTTTTTCTTTAGATAGCAGTTTAATGTATAAAGTATAAAAATCTCAAGTAATTTTATCAAATTGAATTGTATTATTCGAATAATTTCTATTCCTGGTACCAGAAATGACTATTTTCTTGTTTAAATTGGACAAAATTGCCCTACAAGTAAGGCAGTTTTATATTTGTACGGGGACAGCTATAGATTCAGCGCTTTCTTCAACATGGCGGAAGATCGTGCTGCGGCGATGAAGGAAGAAGACAAAACGGACGATTCCGTCGTCTTAGACGGAGAACACGATCACGAACCTAAGCCGGGAACAAGGTATGGTCTTCAGGAAGTCTTGTGTCTTATTTTTGGCGCCGTGTTCCGTTAAGAAGTGGCTGACAGGCGGGTTTGACGGGCTGACACCCCACATGACATGCATGTTCGTTATATTCTCAGAGGACCACAAAATGACTTCTGGGCTGTTTCGATTTATGTGGATGCAGAAAAAACAACCTTTGCGTTTTATTGTAAGAGCTTAAGAAAAATAGCGCCAAAATTTTACCCCGAAGACTGTATTTGATGTTGCCAGACACAAAAATGATCAATTCGTATAATCGTTCAAAAATATATCATAAGCCATCAGAATCACAAAATTATTTCTGGTTCCATTTTATTTCGTTCTCACAAATGTTTTCTTTTCCATGGCTTGTTGACAATGTGATCAGATTGTCTATTCCCACGACTATACTTAAAAGTTGATTTGATACACAATAGCTTAATTAAGTAGTACGTGTTAAAACGATACATAGAGCAGCTATATTGCAAAAGTTGCATGTCACAGGTTGTTCAGTGTAATATAACAAGCTGCTGCCGTGCCGCGTGCCTGCTAAGCTCGTGTGTTAAACTTAAGAGCACTTACACCATCTATAGAGATACAGATACAAATTTACATGGTTATTATAACAAATTGGACTGGGAAACGTCACTTGTGCTTTCTTTTCAGCTTAACTCCACCTTGTTGTTCCAGCAGCCAGGACAACATGGTGACAAAGAAGAAGAGCAAGAAGAGGAAGAAGAAGAAGGGAGGAGATGCGGCGGCGGCCGGAGATGCAGAGAAAACAGATGTGAGGATCTGATCGACACAAACTTGTTCAGTTCAGTTAGTTCATTTTCTGTGAGGTGACACCATTGTCTCCATAAGTCCCTACGTTACAGAGCGCAGGTCACCATTTTGTAGTCCCACATCTTCTTTCATCACCTTCTTAACCTTTAGCACACTGTAGCCATTTGGCACCCATTGGTTACAGAGTTAGGCGGCAGGGAGAAGTTTAAGTGTCAAAGAAGGGCGGCCACAACACAAACTTGTGACAGAGTAATAACAGTCTGTTTAGACATTTCAAGATGCCTTGGGTTGGAGGGTTGGGACAGTGGGTTGTTCATGTATGGCTGTTAGGACGAGTAGCTGAATGAATTGATGGATAGATGGAAGGATGAATAGATGGGTAGATGAGTGGCTAGATGGTTGGATGGGTGGCATGGGTTTGTAGGAGGGTGAGTGTTTGTGAGCAGGTTATATAAAGCCTTTTCATGTGATGTGAGCACTGTCTGCCAAAGTGTTGATGTCCCTGTTTGCATGTCAGTGAATCATAGCTCAAGCATTTTCGAACATGTAAAGATTTACAGACCCTCTTAAAATTAAATGGTCACTGTTGACTGTCTACAAGTCAAACTCAAAGAAGAGAATCATGTGGTTCATGTGGGCGGATGGGTGTGTGGGTGGGCCATGGGTAGGCTGTGGGTGAATTGATGTATGTTTAGGGGGATGTCAAACAGAAAGGTTAGATTAACTTAGAAAGTGAATATCTGGTTGTGTATAGAAAATTTGTCGTTGTACCCCCAAAACAGTTACTCAAGCTACTGGATATGATGTTGAAACAGTCAGACGTTTTCAGACAGCATCCGCTGTTTAAAACCTGATTCTCCAGTCCAAGACAGCAGATGTTTTAAAATCAAGTCCTGTGGCTTGAGTAACTGTTTTTTGGTGTATCCTATTACCTTCATCGACGTAACATTGTCGTGTGTTTTCCCAGGATGGTTTCCCCTTGCAGAAGCTGCAGGAAGTGCAGCGCGCCCTGCAGCAGCTGTCCGTCCACCAGCAGCCTAAGAGTGTTGACGAGGCTCGAGACAAGAAGTACGAGTTCTGGGACACTCAACCTGTACCAAAGATAGGTGAGTGATACTGTACATTCATTCATTTTCATGGGGACTTCATTTCACGGTAGGTTTTCATTTTGTTGTAATGGAATTTTAAGCTGGAGGTACCGTGTTTTAGAAGAGCCACACCTTAAGCGTGTTAAAGATCTTATCACACTTATCAAAAAGAGAATGGGGCCACCCCAATGTGAGTGGATACAGCTTGTACCTACTCTGTAGATTATAATACAGGTATGTTTGTTACGCCTAAAGTTGTTGGAGAAACATAATAGACACATGTAAATAAAGGTGGTTTACAGGACATGCCGAACAAACAAACAAAAAAGCTGTACAAAACTGGTGTACAAGCCTAAATGTGGTTTACTGGTAATGTGAAACAAACAAACTGTTAACTAGTTAACACTTAGATTATTAGGGGTCCACCCTGGTATGATTGGATCAGACCTTACAGTCCGGTCTTATGCAGCTTTTACCTACTGTACAAAGCTGATGTATTAAACCTAATTGTGGTTTAATGGTCATGCGAATCAAACAGACTGTTAACCAGTAATGTTGTATCACATTGTCATTTCCCCAGGAGAGGAGGTGCGAGACTATGGTGCGATTGAACCTAACAAACCACAGTCCGAAGTACGACAGGATCCGTACAGTCTTCCTCAGGGGTTCGAGTGGGACACGCTGGACATCAGCAAGGCTGATGTGGTACGTCACTTAACCCTCTCATTGCCAAGGACTGTCTTTTCAGTCAGATTTGTGTTGGCTTGCTGGAAATCTAGGGTGATCTTGAAAATGATCTTTGTAGGGCTTAGATATGGTTGTTTATCGATTTGCAGCCTTGGAAACTGAATTCTAATTTAAATTTTGATTTGGGCCAAAAATTGACCTGGATCTTTAAGTTTTGAAATTATCCCATTGGAAGTTTTACTTAAGAAGGGTCTGTACAGGGGGTTTGTGCACCATTCAGTTATTGAATTAGTTGTTTATCTGTGAGGAAATTTTCCAAAATATGGTTGATTTTGTATTTATAATATAAGTATGTGGTCTTAAGAAAGTAACACCTGCTTTTGGATTTGAAAGTTAAGGTTGCAGAAGCTCATGTTAACATTCATGCATTATAGCCCTTCCTTGTTCTGAATATTGTGCCAAATAAATGAAAATCTTTCCCTCCCCCAGTTAAGTGAGCTGTATGTTCTACTGAATGAGAACTATGTGGAGGATGATGACAACATGTTCAGGTTTGACTACTCCAAAGCTTTCCTGCTATGGTGAGTTGTACGTATAGATGTCTTTTTCTCATCCAAAGTATGGCAACTGTTTTTCCTCTCTCCAACAAAGCCACAAACCAGGGCTGGAAATACATGTACCACCTGCATATACTGGTTATAATAAATTAGCGCAGGCACAATTCAACCTTTGCAGGTATTTTTTATGTCCACCTGTGCCTACCTAACCTGTACTAGCCAATCATAAAACCGACTTGTGGCAGTAGGGTAAGGTACAGCCAGTAGTGGCACAAAGGGACATTCTTCATAGTGGCATCCTAGCACAACAAGTTTCAAAGTCTGTGTACTGTATGCTGAATGATCTGTTTTGTTTTGTTTTTTGTTTGTTTGTTTTTTGCCCCCAGGCTGGTTACTTGAGTGGCACTGTGGTGTCCATGTGCGTGTTTACTGATCTGTTTTGTTTGTTTGTTTGTTTTTCCAGGGCATTGAAGCCCCCGGGCTGGCTACTCGAGTGGCACTGTGGTGTTCGTGTGGTCACCAATAAGAAACTAGTGGGGTTCATTAGTGCAGTGCCTGCTGCCATCAGAATAAACGACCAGTAAGTACATGTATTTAATTATTGTAGGATGAATATCAGCTGGCTTATGATGATACCTCAAACTCCAATCTTAGCACACTATGCTCCATATACATATATACATCTCCAGTGTATTCTGAAAAATTAGTGCCACTTAACTTACTGATTGGTTAAGTTATGTAATCTACGAATAAGTTTGTACATCACTAGTAGTCTACCCTTTGAGGCACTTTAATGATTTGACATACATTTGTACAACAAAACAAAAGAACTTTGAGTATCTAGATGATTGTTAAAGGCAATATTGCTAGAGCTTTGCCAGTAAGTCTTTTTATGTTATAGTCTGCCACTTTTGCTCAATGCATAAAATGAGGAAAGTATGGTCTGCTGTATTGTTCGGTGACTTGGTCTCTTATCTGAAGCCCTTAATAATTTCGTACTTCCCACCAGCCTACAGAAGATGGTAGAGATCAACTTCCTTTGCGTGCACAAGAAGCTGCGGTCGAAGCGCGTGGCGCCGGTTCTGATCCGGGAGATCACGAGACGGGTCCACCAGCAGGGGCTGTTCCAAGCTGTGTACACGGCAGGGGTTGTGCTTCCCAGGCCGGTGGCGAAATGCAGGTAGGTCATGATTTTCCTGCTACACCCAATGGGGCCAAATACAGGTGGGTCCTGATTTTACTGCTGCACCCACTTGGGCAGAATGCAGGTAGGTTCAGATATTGCAGCTACACCCACTGGAGCAAAATGTAGGTAGCTCCAAATTTTACTGTTACACCCAATATGGCAAAATTGAGGTGGGTCTTGATTTTGCTGCTACACCCACTGAGGTAAAATGCATTTGGGTCCTGATTTTACTGTTGCATGTAGCCACCGGGGCAAAATGCAGGTTTTGGTCCAAATTTTGCAGCTACACTTAGTGGGGAAAAATGTAAGTGGGTCTCAATTTACCTGCTTCACCCACCTGTATATCTTGGTATCCATACATTGTTTGTATATATTCAATAGTCATTCAAAATAGACATATCTTGCATTGAAAATAAAGACTTGATATGCACTGTACATCTTTGTACCCACAGATATTGGCACAGGTCGTTGAACCCAAAGAAGCTGATAGAGGTGAAGTTCTCCCACCTGAGTCGGAACATGACCATGCAGAGAACCATCAAGCTGTACAAGCTGCCAGACGTAAGGCTCTCTTTTTTGTTACAACCGTCTTTAAACATGTAGCACACTGAAGTAGCCGTTTGGCACCCAATTTCTTCTTGCTTACAGTGTTAGGCAGCGGGGAGAAGGTTAAACGAGTATAACCAGATGTAGTCAATGTTATGGTCCTATGTTTGTAAGGTAAAGATGTCCCTCTGGTTAAACTGGTAGCAACCTCTTAGTTGAGCTCCTGCTTTCAATAAGTTTGTAACTTGGAGACACCGGTTCAAGCCCAGGGTTAGGACATTTTGGTTGGGGCTACGCCTGTTTTTTGAGACTATCTATTTACCTATTTATCTAATATAGATTTACATTACCAATGATTTGCTCCTGTAGGAACCCAAGACTCAAGGCCTAAGGCCCATGGTGAAAGCAGACATCCCCGAGGTCCACAAACTCCTGTCTGAACACCTGAAGAACTTCAAGTTGTCTCCTGAGTTCTCCGTGGAGGAGTTTGAGCACTGGTTCCTGCCCAGAGAAGGCATCATCGACTCCTTCGTAGTGGAGGTGGGTGTCTTAGATCATTGGCTGTCCCCTTGACCCGGCTCTTCATCCCGGTAAAGAAATTTGTTTGTGGGGACGGACAAAAATTCAAACCCATCCATCCCAATAGGCGGACAATGAAAATTCATATTTATAAGCTTAAGTGACAGATCTAAAAAGTTACAACATAGGCTTCCAGATTCCGAATGAATTCAATTTTTGACGACAATGTGACCACTTTATTTATCTATTTATGGTTTTCCCTTAGATAATTTTCCCATTGACACAAGCATGAAGAATCCTGTCTATAGTGACCACCTGACTGGTCTTCTTGGGTAGTTTTTACTGTATTCAGGGAGTGTTCACTAATTATTCCAACAGGAGGAGACAGATGGAGAGAAGACCATAACAGACTTCATCAGCTTCTACACCCTCCCCTCCACCATAATGCACCACCCCCAGTACAGCCAGCTGAAGGCGGCCTACTCCTTCTATAACGTCCACACCAAGCACACTCTGCTGGACATCATGAACGACGCACTCATCCTCGCTAAACAGGTCAGAAACATTTCTTTCATTGTTTTTGTGTCTTCTGAACAGTCAGGCTATTAGGAGAAGTATCCTTGTTGTCAAGGTATCCTATGAATTAGAGGGAATCAACGAGTTAGCGGGCTTTGAATTCGGAAAATTCCTTGAAAAAAAGCTCATTCATACTGGTTGGGAAATGTGGACGTCACATAATTCAATGATCAGTCGAATAGCCATCAGCATGGCGCTAGTTTCAAATGGTGGGAGAGCCCTGAACTATGATGGACTTATGTGAAATAAGTGAAAACTTGACTTTAATTGACTTAAGGTATATTTAGCATAGTATAGTAGGCTTTTTAGTTTTAAATTTAGCTCCCCTTTACTTATCACAAAACAGTATTATCATGATTTTGTCAAAGATAAAGTCTGGCTTGTAGTATTATGTTATCAAACATTTAGGTTTGGCACTTTGGGTACTGTAGAATTGTAATTCCTTTAAATGGTTTTCTTGTTAATCATTGGTCTTTGTGTGTTTCAGAGAGATTTTGATGTTTTCAATGCGCTGGATCTGATGCAGAACAAGGAGTTCTTGGAACAGCTGAAGTTCGGCATCGGTGATGGCAACCTGCAGTACTACCTGTATAACTACAGGTGCCCCGAAATGTCTCCCAATGATGTAAGTAAAAAGTTAACCTATCAATTAACTAGCTAACTAATCAAGTACTTAACTAGCTACCTGTAGTATTACCTGTACAGGTGCCCCGAAATGTCTCCCAATGATGTAAGTAAAAAGTTAGCCTATCAATTAACTAGCTAACTAATCAAGTACTTAACTAGCTACCTGTAGTATTACCTGTACAGGTGCCCCGAAATGTCTCCCAATGATGTAAGTAATTAGCTAACTTATCAAGTAACCAGCTAACTAATTGATTTCTAGTGTAGTAATAGATGTCCTGAAATGTCATCTGATGATACTAGTACATGTACCTAGCAAACTTATCAGCTATTTAGCTAACTACTCCTGTACCTAGCAAGCTGCCATATCACATTTTAGCTATTAGTACATGTATAATGTATAGTTGTGCTAAAATATCACATAGTGGATCACCTATATTGTAGCTAAGGAACTCATTTGAAGACATTTTTTAGAACCCAAACAATTTGTACTCTTTGCCTTTCCAGGTGGGCCTGGTTTTACAATGATGATGTCAACAGAACCAGTGACATAGTGGACACGAGTGCAGTAGCTACTACAATATAGGAGTTAGACATGGAACAAGTGCAAGTTCAACTTGATTCTGGGCAACAAGCCTTTGCTATGACTATAATTAGGTTATCATATACATAGAAAGATCTAGAAAGTACAGTATAGGGGTGGCTACAGTGTTTCTCTGGACCTGAACTAAACCTAGACCTGAATGTTTTGATGACCGGTAGCCACCCCTAGTACAGTACAGTGTATTTTGAAGACTCACACTATGTGTACTCAAGATGATATCGGCTGCTACCCTGCTTGGTTTCAAAGACTCTGTTAGAATCATTTCTGCTTGTCGTATTCTTGGATGGAGAAAGTCACATTCCAAGTTCACCATAGCTGCCATAACAAATATTCGGCCACACCATTTTAATTTCTTGGTACACGATTTTTTTCAGGAAATTACGGGAGCAATAACAATGTTGTAGACCCAATACTAACCAATATACCAGGCTGGCTAGTAGCATTTTAAAGAATGAATTTTGAGCTCTGATTTTACTGTACCAAAATATGAGCACGGAAAGGTTCTTGTCTTTTTTTTCAAATACGCAAAGATGAAGTACCTAAATCCGAAAACCAAGAAATTGGACTAGTGTGGCCATAGATGACTGTATTTGTAGTTTAGGAGCTGGTTGGCAAATTGACTATGACTTGATGGTAAAATGTGATGGAAATTCTGTATAGGAAAACTTTGGTGGAAACCTGAGTCAGTTGGGCAAAGCTCAACGTACATGTTTATATGTGCTCTGCTTGTTTGGTTAGACTTTCTAGATCTCAGCTAGTTCAGGTGTAGGGGAGCTATGGTGTATGTGGAACCTTGGAAGATATGTTAAGCTATACTTCCAGAATATTTCCTTTGTAACTCTGGTGTCATTTTCTTTTGTCAATAGTTTCATCAGGTTGGTAAGTAAATGGTTAATCCAAAGTGTTTTTGTAAACAACCAAAAGTTTTCACTTGTCAAGCTTCTGGTAGTGCTTCTGTTACCTTTCTTAGGGCAATCCTAGTCTACTGTAGTCATGAACCGTGATGAGGGGGGATACAAACTCAGTCATGTTTAGGACCGCATCCTTCAAAGTGCAGTACAACTAGCTGCAGTAGGAAGTAGAACCAGTCAGTATTGCCCTGAGGAAGTTGGCAGGCGGTCCTTTGAAACCTTGGCATGTGAAAACATTTAGTTGTGAATAAAGAACTTTAAGTTCAACAAATGTCTTTCTCACTTTGTCAAATGAAAATATGAAGTTTGCAGGTTTCCTTGATGTTATATGAAATGTGTTTTGTACACAACGAGAAAAATGTACCGTTAGTTTAGATTGACATTTGAATTAGATAAAAAGTGCTGCATAACAAATGAAGTCATTACAATAAAAAATCTTCTGGCATCTTTGTTGACCTAGACTGTTCCATTTCAAAGATGGGAGGGGACAGAATAAAACCTTGGTTTTGATACATGTAGAATAGCCTTTATCTCCAAGCAGATGTTGGAAGGTAAAATTGTAATAACTTTCTAGCTTCCCATTTTTGTTACTTCTGTTTGGAAGGCCATTTGTAACAGAAATGGAAATCTGGAAAAATCATCTGCTTGGAGATTGATTACCGGGTATAGAACAGTCTCTCAAAACTTGGGTGAAAAATTAGTGTGCATAAGGTATGATTGTTTTGAAACTCCACATTTGAGACTGTTATTGTGTTAATCAACTGTACATTTTGATACCACAAAATCACTTTGTTTGAAGCATCCATTTGTACTCACAACTCTCCATACACCTTTTGTGACAACTTGTTGATAAGATGTTGTTTTTGGTTGCTAGTTTGCTGAAGTAAAGTTATAATCCACCAGCCCAAATTCCTTCACAGCAACAAGAAGCAACTCCCAATCAAACACCGCACAGCAAATGAAAAAATAGTGACATTTATTGCTCCAATTCAGGAATCACGCCTGCTGCTGAGTTAATAACATGAAATATGAAGCAGTGGGACTTATGGAGATGGGCATTGTCCTATACTCTGATGCCAGCAAAATGCCTGGAAGACAACTTTACAATCTCTGAGTCCTTTGTGTGAGTAAATGTTCCAACTGTACACAACGGAATAAAAACAAGTTCACAGAACCAACTTGAGCCTCTACACGTGTCTCTTTGATATTTGGTGACTTGTTTTTGTTTAATGCAAAGATATACACTGTACTCAACTCAAGACATAATGGGCAAACTAAGGGAAGTTCCAATGTCTTGACACATGTCAGTCTTTTGTAGCCTCTACCAGGCTCCAGAGGCGACTGGAAAGGGTAGAAATTAGCCAAATAGACAGAAAAACATACAAGAGGAGTTAGTCTGCTATAGGGGTACAGTTTGCAGTTCTAGGATCATGGCATATTGGACCCTCTCTCCGTAGCTGACTCCCTTAGCATACTATTCACTCTATTTGGCCAATTTCTACTATTTCTCCAGCCATCCGCGGGGCCTGGTAGAGGCTAAGTGTTTTGAACAGAAGCTGAAGTTAAAAGTTGGTATTGCGGCATCACATGCTAATACCAAGTGAAGAGAAACTAGAGTTCCACAAACACATTATCTTCGCCAAATAATCAAGGCTTATTATGGAAAGTGATTTATATCTACGTGCCTATCACCCCCTGCAAATTTGATCATGCACCATGCCATTTGGACGTTATGATTGGGCGAATGAGTCCAGTTAAGATAGGGTTAAAAATCATTTGGTGGTACAGGACTAGTATATGTGTAGAGTGTGCTGATATATGTTATAACTGGTCATGAAAAAATATGAGTATGTTGATATTATATGGGTCACAAAGGTTCGATATGGCAGTGTTGAAAGTTGAAAGTGGTGATGAAATAGTACAGTCAATACATATGAATAGAATAAATCTGGCACGTTTTTAGGTGTTTCTAGTCAGGCTTTCTATTTTGTCCCTATTTCGTTATGTCGCCAACCGTGTTGAACAAAAATGCTTAAACTGAACGCGTCAAAAACCAGCAGGACCCACACCTCTGCTTGGAGAATAGTTTATTTATTTGACCTACATGTACGTTTATGCAAGGCTATCTGTTTACATGACCTGACACTATCCCATGTCCCATTGAAAGGCAGTGGGTTAACAAACTTTCCTTACTAATTATGCAAATTAGCTCTTATTTGCATAATTAGTCATTGATTATGTAAAGCACCATCCGAGCTCTCTACATACCAAACATCACGACGATCTGTCGACCCATTCTCAAGTTATTCATGTCCGAATGTCAAAACAAAAACACTCACTGCGGTTCTTAACAAGCCGCTAGGGGGCCAAAATTTACAGAACTTACTTTCTGTGGCATGAACTATCTACCACACAAAAATCATGACCATAGCACTTTCAGAAAATATGCCCCTAAATTTTGAAGCTCTGCTGCAGTACCTTTGGTACCCGCTAGAAGGCCCATTATCGAACTTGACCTTCCTTTCGGTAAATCCTACCCATCCACTAAATATCATAAGAATCCATCAACAGCTTCTTGAGTTATGTTGTCCACAAGAAAATTCACATCCACACAAAGCCCGCTGCAGTACCGACGGAAAGTGCCAGGAGAACCATTTTTGAACTTGACCTCCGTTTTCACAACATCTACACACCTGCAAAAAATCATGAAGATCCATCAACGTTTCCGTCACTTTTTTTGCCTACATACAAACACAAAAAAATGCTAAGTCCGCTGCAGTACTATTGAAAAACGCAAGGTTAACCATTTTCGAACTTGACCTTCCTTTACACAACCACTACACACCTACCAAAAATCATAAAGATTCATTGAAGTTTTCTTGAGTTATGCTCCTGACATACATTCAGACCCACCCAACAGATTTTTCAACCGAAAACATAATCCTCTCCGAGTACAAGTACTCGGCGAAGATAATTAAGTCTAACACTTGCTGAAGCATCTTCACTAAATCTTGTGTAGATATAAGATTAAGAATAAAGGCGCATAGATACAAGACAGCTGTCAGATTCTTCTCCTAGTTGTATCCTTAGATGACCCTGATGATGATGATGAGCCTGACTTGGAGGACCTGCTGCTTGAGGACAGAGTTCTTGTTTGTGAAATCTGCAAGAAAGAAAACAGTCGTTTTCCTTGCTGTATCATTGGCCTTATGATTTTCATATCTAAGATACCAGGAATAAGGCACTGATGAAGTCCAAATTTAACAAGACCCTCATTTCAACAGGGTAGAGACTGTTGGGCAATCAGTAAGTGACAAAAAATACATTGGCCATGATGATCATTGGGAGCATTGAAGGATCATAAGAAGACTTTCGCGATCATTGAGTGCTCACTGAGATCTGTCTAAAATAATTTTATGCTCCTTTTTTTCATAGACTATAATCGTCTTATCTCTGTGGAATCCCTGCCCACATTTAAAGGCTTTGAATTAAAAAGAAGCAATCAAATATTTAATACCTGTCTCATTTTCTGTCTGACAATGACTGCTGTCCTGTTCATGGAAGAGCTGCCAGTATCTGGACATGATGTCTTCTGCACTTCATCACCATCTTCATCTTTTTCTTTTGAGTCTTTCTCTTCCTCCAGAGCTTCACCAAAGAAGCCTGGAGGAGCTGGCCTCTTCCTTCCAGCCATGACTTGCCTGGGAACAAGATCAGGCCTTACAACAGCTTCTCCTGCGGCTCCTTCCTGGCTGTCACCTGATTGGTCCTTGGATGGAAGGTGTGGGCCAATCAAAGGCCCATAATCTTCATCCTGATTATCTGGAAGTGTCTTGTTTGTGCGGTTTGATTGGTTCCTGTTAGGAGTATGAACAGACAAGCGAGCGTCGTAATCCACAGGGAAAACCCCCTGCTTGGAAGCAACTTTTGGAATGTCCCATTGTGACTGATGCTGTGCAGGATGGTACCACTGGTACTGTGGGGGTGCTGGGAGAGCAGGAAATGTTTCAACTTCTGAAGGCACTGGTGGAAACCCTTCCTGATAGTTAGTTGCACGACTTGGCTCAGTTTGTAAGGTTGATGTAGAGGTTGATGCCTGGACTTTCGGTCTTTCCTGTTGTGATGAAACAGGCTGCTGCTTGACACGTTGATCTGTAGTCAAAAATGTATTGAATGAGTTTGAATGTTTTTTTATGAGACAGGCATTGGAACAGATTCTTTATAATTATATTCCTCTAAACTGCTGGAAAAAACGGGTGTCAAATATGCTTCATCATTGATTTAAACAAAGCAAAAGAACAAAAATTCCAAGAAATTTCCTTTTACATTACCCTTTCCTCTAGTTTTGTTGGCGATTAGTATTCTCCTTTCTCCCAGCTTCTCTCTTGTGTCGTCCACTGTCTCAAACTCCGGAGCGTAGCTCACGTGGAGCACACCTCCAAAGAAAGAGTACTCGTCAAGTTTTCTCTTGGCTACTCTGGAAACAAAAAGAAGAAAGGTAATCAGAGATAACAGACACACACACATACACATACACACACAGACACACACACACACACAGATTCACAAGCACACATACACATGTGAGAAGTCAGAGAATAAGACATGTCTGTGCTTGCTGAATTCTCATAAACAACTGTCTTTATTCAAATGGGAGAACGGGATCAGACACACAAAGACATATTACACACACAGACTGATGTTCTGGCAATTTGGCCATGTAACAAACAATTGTTAGGTACAGGTTTACTGCCTTAAGAGGAAACTGTGAGAGGATAAGAAAAATGGTTCTGATTGCAAACCTTGCGGCCTGAAGTCTGTCGAACTTGACCCAGTAAGCCTGTGTGAACTCCTCGGCGGGGTACTCGTGGAGGATCCGGTACTCCTGCACGGCGCCGTACAGCGCAAACCGCTTCACGAGATCCTCGCTGACCCCGATGGCGGGCACACCTTGCACCAGCAGGTACCGGGACTCCTGGTTCACTGTGTACACCTGGGGGCAATAAAACATACATGTATGTGATACAGTATATATGTATCCTGTACGTTGCCGTACAGCGCAAACCGCTTCACGAGATCCTCGCTCACCCCAATGGCGGGCACACCTTGCACCAGCAGGTACCGGGACTCCTGGTTCACTGTGTACACCTGGGGGGGCAATAAAACATACATGTATGTGATACAGTATATATGTATCCTGTACGGCTCCATACAGCGCAAATTAAACCGCTTCACGAGATCCTCGCTCACACCGATGGCCGGCACGCCCTTAACCCGCAGGTACCGTGACTCCTGGTTCACTGTGTACACCTTGGAGGTAATAAAACACACATGTTGGCAACAGGTGTTTGCTGGTATATTTCTGGTGGCGTGGTGGCCTTGAGGTTTATATTAGGTATGTAGAACACAAAGTTTACCATGGATATATATGCTGGCAGCCTGGGTACCATCCTATTTCTAACGGGGCTCCTACACTCGCTACTTTTTAGGGTAGCAAGTGTAGGAGCCCCAGTAAAAATAGGATGGCACCCAGGCTTATATACTGGTTATCTCCATCATTATAGACAAATAAATAAATATGAAGTTATAACGTCAAATATTGCCTTCCTGTCGGTATAGAAATCCTATTGTTTTCTCAAATTTCTAGCAGTACGCAATACTAGATTCAAGTAATGTCTTGTTTTGGCAGCTAAAAAAACAACATACGATCCGCTGATACTTCAGCACAATATGTAGCACGTCTCTTCATTCGTTTTTCAGCTCTGGGCGCCTGTAGTAAACCAAAACTAATGCTTTGCTCTTGTGGAGAGACCGAGGCCGTGGGGAGGGGGGCTAGATCTGATGTAAACAACGAACAGTCAACACGCTTTTTGTAGCGTTCGAAACGCTTAAGTCTTGTGCGATTCTACTTCTTCATACGAAGGAAAACCTACCTTGACAGCTCTATCCCTTCTACCTTGCCGGTAAGCCGGTCTTGAGGCACAAATTTGTTTTTGTTTGTGGTGGTCGGCAACTTTGTCCATGGGCGCCGCCATCTTGGTTACACAGGAAAATTAGCGGGAGATTCGAAAGTGCTACACCGCAGTAAACATAGCAACTCATTCAGACAGCGGCATATTCGAATAATTCACCTGCTCATTTTTCCAATGATACATGTACAAATGTACAATCAAAATAATGTCCCTCATTTTTCCAAAGCAAGAGGCACACATTTCCAAACAACACATAAGCACATTTGTACAAACAACAACAAATCTAGGTGTTTCTACTAACGTTACATTCTAAACTACTTTTTTATGGTCTTTGTATCCAGCCAAAATAACACACACACAAAGACACACACATTACAAATTTTACTTTTTAATCACATAGCATCAACTGCACAAAGAGGCAAATAGGCCAGTGCATTATTTTCACCTTTAAACCAATAGGTTTTCTCAAGTCTATAGATGCCTGATAAGCTGTATAAAATGTAGGTAAAGGTTCTAACCATTGTAACCAAGTTGGTCCTACTGATTTCATGTGCAACAAGTTGGCAGATTTCTTGGGCAACAAGGAAATCCTCAACTGTAACCTTCAACACAGGATTTCTTTTGGACTTACCCAAATTTTGACAGAATTGCACCATGCACTAGTCATCTTCAGTGAATATTCAGTAGAAAATTTGGGCAAGTTGAAATTCATGATTTGCTCAGTTCTAAGTTCTGAACATGGTCTGATCCCAGATCAATGTTTTCCAATCTTATCATGCTAACATTGAATCTTAACTAGTTCAAGCAGTTTTACTATTTACACCACAATATTCATTGATTCAGACTTAGACCAAGGCCTTGCTTGGACTAAGGGATTTTCTTCAAAGGTACATGTACAGTTGACAATGATTACTAGCTCACAATTTTCTCAAAAACTTTGACACCATGCAATGTTTGGGCAAGAATACATCATATATTGAAGTCATTGTGGCCACTTTTTCGTGGTCCCTTACATTGACCGTGACATGACCAGTTTCCTTTCTAGAGTGACCACCGGTCTAGAGTGACCATGTTTGCTAAGTCCCTGGAGTGGTAGCTATACAAAAGTACCATATAATTGTAACTGTAAGTACTGTACATATCGTATGTATTCTCTGTCACGACCAATAAAAGAGTAGCTCAACGGTTCATTGTAGCTTAACTGCTTTGAGATCACTTTCACTTTTAATTGTAATTGATACAATAATCATATATTATGTATAAACAATTTTACACTACCCTCTATTCCTCCTTGTCCATGTTTTATTTCTTGACTGGAGTAATATAGAACTTGTCCTTCCATCTAACAAACCTAAAGACTAAGAATTCAGTGTATCAAACATACAATCATGTACATCATAAGGGCAATAGCCCTCTTACTCTTAAAACACTATCAATAACTTTCTGACTAAGAGTGCATAGTAGAGTAACCTTATATATCATTGAACATTGAACTATTTATTTTCAGGATTTTGCATTGATATGCTTAGGTCCGCTCCCATGTATTTACAGCATTAAATTCATTAACATCAATACTTGCAGTTATTCTGACTTTGAATACATAGTACGACAGTACCGCTAAAACTTCACAATACAAAGCATTGAATTTTTCCATTTTTGTGCTAAGCTCTAGGTATGTAATAAAGAAGGTAAAGCTTTAAAGTCCCATGTATTTTTTAGGCCTTGGGCTCAGCGGTTTGTTATTTTTTAATCTACTGTGTCTATAGCACAGGTGGAGCCCATCCCTCTCCTTTTACCATGACATGGACCTTTTTACCTCCCCAACCAAAGTTGGGTACCCACTTACACCTGGGTGGAGTGAGGAAAGTTGTGTAAAGTGCCTTTCCCAAGGACACACCGTCTAGCCAGGAATGCCAGGAATCAAACCCACGACCTCTCGATCTCGGCTCGGCTAGCTGCTTGGCTACTAACGCCACAATATGATATCTAGGCATGTGTAGCTGTTAGAAGAGGTTCTTTGTCATCAGCCTTATTGGCAACAACATTATCAGGAGTTTGGATGCTCTTCTCTCTTTTTGACACCGGGAAGAGAACGTAGTGCTGCAGCATGAAGAACAAGTCGAACAGGATGGACAGGGCACCCAGGCCGAACTTGGTGAAGTCTCCAAATAGAGTGGTCCAGTCATCTGTAACATGTATTACAGGCCATGTGTTAATGGTTTGAAATACATTCACTTTGATAATGTAATCAGAGATGGTGGACTTCACCCCCTTTACATACATCAGAAACAGACACACACACGCACACATCCACATCCACACACACACACACACACACACACACACACACACACACACACACACACACACACACACACACACAAGCACACATCCTCAAACTCAAACACACATACATCCACCACAAAAACACACATACACACAATCACACAGTGCATAATATTGTTCTAGAACGATAATGCTTAGCTGGTCCAGGAGTGCCAGCCTTTTCAGCTTTACTCTGCTCTCTGTCTATTCAGAAGCTTAGAGAGTGGAGGGACTGAGAGAGAAAGCTAAAAAGGCTGGCACTCTGACTAGATAATTTAGGACACAAAAAAACTGTATGAGACCGACCCGTGTTGTAGGCTATAAGGAACATCTGTAGGAGACTGAAGGTGCCTCCTGTGAAGTCCAGTAGAACGTTTCCGATGCTCCAGCCTTCCGTGCTTTTCCTACGGCAGTTCATGAAGGCCTAGAAATCATAAAAATTGTTGTGATAGTGATTACTCAGTCAAACTTGGATTCAGCAACCACCCAAGGGACTGAGGAAAAATGGTTACTGAGGACAGGTGGTTGCTCAGGACAGGGCTGCGGTTAACTATGTAAAAATGGAAGGGACTGTTTTAATGTGACTTGTGACTGGAGGTGGTTACTGTAGCATAAGTCTTTATGATGGTGGGTGCTGAGGTGTGGGCTCGAATTAAGTTCTAAACGGGAACTATACGCGGCTACCAGTGTCCTATCTGAAGACGTGGTGTGAGTGTGTACGGTTGGCCTGAGGTTGTCCTTACTATTTACCTATATTCATTCCTTTAGTAAGTTAAAACTGTGTTCATCAAGGCATATATAAACCAGACTCTTGTGCTCTGTTTCCATGATTGTTGTTCTTCCAGTTTAGCATCTAATTTCTTTAATTCAAAGGACCAACAAGTTTGATTGGCATGGCCTTTGTGTTTAAAGGAATGGAAAATAAGAAATGGTCAATTATGAAGAACTTTGAGATGATTGAAGGTAATCAAAGAACCTCACTGCCAAACTTCACTCAGAATTAATCAACTGTGGTTGCTTGTTCAAAATCTTGCCATTTCTATCTATCTATATACAGTACTGGGCAAAACCCGGTGTGGGTGTCGCGCCCAGGGTGCACGCCTAAGGCGGTGATGGTGGTGCTCCTAAAAAAAAAAGGTGCAGAATCTAAACTAAACTAACAGTAATAAACATGAACAATATAGTATAGGGAAAAAAATTGTCTCTCTTTATTTGTGAAAGACATGTTTATACTAGTACATGTTTTTGACCTACCTGTGGAATATACTTGACCAGCGTGATGACCAGTTTGATGTAGGAGAAGAAGTTGAGGTAGGAGAGCCAGGTGAGGGTCTTGGTCAGTGCCAGGACCAGTCCCACCCCCGCGACCAGCCATGCCACCACCACCAGACCGATCCCGATGTACGACATTCGCTGGCCGCCTCTCTGGAACACACAATAGAAAATTTGTAGAAATTCAAATAAAATTGACACAAAGAAATGATAAACAACATCCTCTGTCCACCTCTCTGGTACACAGGGCAGTAAACTAAAGGTTGTAGTAAGTGAAGTACTGTGTGTAACTATTTGTATATGATGATGATTTGTCTGTGTGTGTGTGTGTGTGTTTGTGTGTGTGTGTATGTTTATGTGTGTGTGTGTGTTTGTATGTGCATGTGTGGGTCTGTCTGTGTATGTCTGGCTGTGGGAAGGGTTGAAGTCTGCCATCTCTGATTGCTTTGTTGGATCCTGCTACACTCATAGCTACCATTGTCTTCATAGTCATACCATTGAAACAAAAAAAATGGACAGATACACAACAGCATTTATCTCATCATAAAGCACAGCTTACCTCATATATACAACACTGTAGAATAGTGACAGTTGTGATAAACACAGCGTGGATGGTGAAGAAAACATCGTTGGGCTGGACAGGGTTCACGGTGTGGAGTCCAAAATGAGCTTTGTACTCAGTCTAGGGAGAAGAAAAAATAAGGCAATACTACATGTAAGTGTTTGTTACGTTGCTCCGAACATAAACAATACAATTGCTCAAAAATATAGAATGTTTACATTTGATTTCATGTACAACAACCAACTACATTATGCATTTATCATACAAATTTCAAATAAATTGCATCTTACTTACTTTGTTTTGAACATTTTGGACTAAAAAATAAGCAAGATGACAACAGAGTGCTAGGAGAAAGACTATATTTAGCCCCTGAAACTGTGTGTACCAAGTTTTTCTCTTAGACTCTGTTTCAATCTTGACGGTCAAGATCAAATGTTACACTATTCGACATTCTATAGTTAATCTTTAGACTCTCAGACTCAGTTTTCATGTTGATATTCCTCATCAAAATTTGACATTTTGTGGCAGATCTTCTGACCTTACCTGTATCTCCTTGACCCAGAACATCCCCACATTGTAGAACCCGTAGGCTAAGAACCCTGTCAAGTTCAGGCCCAAGAAGTCAAAGTTCAGGCCAACCACACTGGAACACAGGAGACATTATTGTCAAATTAAATTGTCATGAGAACTAGTCAATAAAAAGTGCAGCCACACAGAACTAAATCTTTCCTCTACTGATTTATACTGTAGCCAGAATCAAATAAGTGTGTGGCGAGATGCACAGAGTATGTGTTGCTAGCTTCTTTTTGGGACGTCCTCCCTGATGGGACATAAAGCGAAAGATCCGTGTTAGAGGAGACCCACACTTCAAGCATGTTTAAGAACCCACCACACTTATGGATAAGAATGGGTCCATCATGGTACAGTGTGCATCAAACCTTATACAGTTTGTACTTAACACACAGAACTGGTGAGTTACGCCTAATGACTATAGTATATACTGTTACTGTTATAAAACCAGTTACATCAGGCTACAGTCAAGAAAAAACATTGGTGAGAAAAGACAAAGTGCCTTCTCACCTTTTCCTCCTCCAGTTCTCGAATATCTGTGGATAGAAGGACACGGACCAGGCTACGAAGTAGATCCAGCCAATCACAGCGTTCACAATATGCAGGGGTATACTGTGGACCACTGACACCTTGGTGAACACACTATCCAGTCTGCAAAGGGAAAGGAAATCAACAACATTATAGATTTGGAAGTAGAACCCTTAGGTATTAAACCTCTGCACACAAAAGAACCCAGCACACTTGTCAAAAGGAGTAGGGGCCCACCCGAGAACTGTGCTTGGCTAAAATCCAAACAGTGGGCCTTATAATTATTGCTTTCTCTGTTTTTATGTGTTCTGTACACGTGGGACTGGTATAAAAATTTCAACAAATTAGTGAGCTACCAAATGAAACATGTTCCAACATCATTGCAAGATCCTGGATTGAGTTGTCATAATTGGAAGCTCCATCATTACTGTGACAATGAATGGAAGTCGATGATAGTCTAATAATAACATCAAACAGATAGATAGTGTTTTCATCTGTCTACAAGTAGCAACTCCTCACAGTTCATGTCAAAGCAACAGGGCATCAGCAAACAGTTTCCTTTAAGTGTGAGACAGAAGACAGAAGGCAGTGTACCCTGTGAGTTCTGAAGATGTACTGTTGAAGGTCACATCTGTACGTCCAACCTTATTAGCAATGACGCGGGTTCTTACGGAAGAGTTCCATCCTGCGGGAATGGTAACCTGTGGGGAAACAGACACGCATATATATAATCTCCAAGCAGAAGTTGAGAGGCAATTTGTGACAGAAGCTTGGGACAGGAGCTTAGAAACAGTCACAATTCTGACCCCCAACACCTGCTTGTAGATTGAGCATATGTAACGTTATGTGTAGTCTAAGTCTTAGACTCATACTCACAGCTTGTCATTAGATCATAGGTTTACCAACACTTTCTGTGTAGAAAGTAGTTGATGATTTTTCCATGATGAAGTTTAAAACATGCTCTCTAAACTTCCTGAATTCTAACTTTCCCCTCTGTGTCAAGGGGCTTCAATAAATTCAAGTTTGAAAGGACAAACAATAAGGTCAAAACTGGAACACTTCTATAATATTGCCTTAGAACCCTCAATGCCAAAAGCAAAGTACCCTATGTCTGGATTGATACACATTATACTTACATTTTCCACAGAGCATATATCCTTGTTGGAAGTGTCAGCAAAAAGGATGGTTGATTTCTTCAAACGACCACTGCAAGAATGCACGATAAAATAATGGTATCAATCATACATGTCACAGGTAACAGTCTATGTTCACAATTACATCTTTGGAATGAATAGGAGAAAAATAGTATCAATACCATTATGTATTACCATTATTACAAAACTTTTTCCCTGTAGATATTCCATTTTCTATCATTTCCACGCTACATGTTGACTCCCTTGTCAACCTTGTGTATGTGTATAATAAATAATGATAGTTCAACTCCTGTACCTTAATTGGATGACTATAGTTTCATTCTGTCCTGGCTCTAAGGTCAAGTCACGGAGGGCGCTGATTCCGATACCTGAATCAGTGAGAAACAAACAGTTATTTGGGAACTTTAGAAAAATTATCAACCTACAATGAGTACAAATGTACATATAGATGTAGTCAATGAATGTTGACATATAAGACTTTCAATGAGACTTAAACACAAAATATTTTTGATTAAATGTAACTTTATAATGCCTAAGGTGTATACTTTTTGATAGAAAAATACATTTTGCACTAGTATGAGGGCCAGGCCCCAGCACCCTTGTTGAGAAGGGTGTTTGTCTCAGTCCTAAGTTTCTTAATGGTATACCGTTAGTTTCTTAAGAGTGTGCATGTGTAAGCCTTCCTCCTTATTTGAATTCCAATGAAAAAAGTGGGGTCGTGTGGTGCAAGGTCAGAGCGTTCGGCTCAGAACCAAGAGGTCCCGAGTTCGAATCCTGTCATGTCGCCGATCTTGTGCCCTTGGGAAGGGCACTTTACACGACTTTCCTCACTCCACCCAGGTGTAAATGGGTACCTGACTTCGGTTGGGGAAGGTCGTATTGAGGTTACCTGGTGGCGCTGAATGGCAGTCGCCCAGACCCTTGCGACAATTCCACATAATGCAAGTGTGGATAAGATATGTATATGTATATGTTGTGTATTATGTGAAACCTGTAAACCCTGCATCAATTCAGCGCTAGAAAGGCTGCCATTGCGGGTAATTTCTGACCAATAAAAACCATTCTTTAAAAAAAAGGGAAGTACCAACCTTCGACAAGTCCCACGAACAGGAAGCAGCCCAGGGTGGCGGTGAAGAGGAACTGGTAATATGTAGACCTCGGCATGATGATGGAACACAGGCGACTCCTCAGCTTGAAGTGAACAGACATCTAGTGGAGAAGTGAAGTAAAAACTGCACATAAGAATGATATGTACAGCAGTTTGTGGTCACAATTATTGAAAGTCTTTTTCTTAGAGGTTCAGGTTACACGAGAAACTTTTGGAATTTTCATATGCACAAACATACATTTTACATTTTAAATAACTTTCGAACTCCCACTAAGATCCATAAAATACATTATATAATTTATAGTCCATGATCATCGATGATTCCCAGTCTTGGACAAAAACGCATTTCTCAATACAGTGCATCGTTTCTAGGTAAAAAACAGTTTGTTGTTGTTTTCTTGGATTGCTTGGGTTCCTTTACTTGCTTCCTTTATAGAGTTTATACGTATATAACTTTATAACTATAAGTCTCCGAACAGAATTTTTTCGCCCCTCCCCCTCAGCAAGGACTATCCTCATAATTTTCGTGTAACGTTTACAGTCTGTCATAACAGACATTGTATGCTCATAGATTCATAACAGTGATCTCTTTTCTTCACAGAGAACATTTAGATGTAGTCTGGACACTTACCTAGCCGTAAGATAGCCTCTGGGAGTCAAAATTAGCTCGAAATGTCTGGATATCGATATTCTGTCTACAAGTCCTCCATCTTTGATGACATCACATGACTGTCATCCGGGTAAACTGTCGTAAAATCGAATTTACTTCAAACTTTTCCAAATCTCTTTCTTTAGAAGGCACAGTCAAAGGCCAAATTATCTCTACTTGCATCAATTGGAAAACTAAAATCTGTTTTTACAGTTATTTTTGTCCTATCTGGGTGCGAAAAACATCAAGCCTTTGTGATGTTGAATAGGGGTCACTGACCTCACCGTTTTGCGTTAGTCTGTACCAAGATGGCTGCGCCCATGCTGAGGTGAGACGCTTACGTCGAATTTTGTCCTTCTTTATAACATATTCCACATTCTCTGTAGACTAGACAGCCTCCTTTATCATTTCGAAGTTTCATAGAACAAGATGTTCAAAATTTGTGCGCTACGGGGTGATGTAAACCGGATTTAGCCCGGGTTAAGTAAGGTTATTACTTGACAACCTGAAGATCACTTTCCTTTTGTTTTTAGAAAATATATTTAAGGAAGTGGCTACTGACATCATTCTGTCAGCAGTGCAATTTTTTCTACTGCTGACAGGATGATCCTGTCAATAGCCTCAGGCTATATCTAATTCTAACCACCTTGCCAACATCAAACCATATGTACACACCCCTTTCCTACAGATGTTTGCTATACCCAACCCTTTGGTTATAAAGACCCTTCAGTGTGACTGTTACATACATAGTCACTGTGTTACTATTAGCATATAGAACAGTGTAGATTTATCACATAAAACAACAGTATCCATTTCCCTACAGATGTTTGCTGTACACAATGCTCTGTCCCTGTGGTTATAGAGACCCTGATTTGACTGTTATATACTGTATTATATTATGAACATGTAGTGTAAAGTGAACATGATATGTATTCACCGAAAACACCTGGATGTCTAACCTTCACCAACTTAACATGATATCTATTCCCCTACAGATGTTTCCTGTACACCAGACTGTGCCCCTGTGGCTCCAGAGACCCTGTGATGTTGTCTTCTCTGGTGCATCAAGTCCGACACAACTCCAACAGGACCACCATCGCCAGGCTGAACCGTTCCAGGTACATGAGAACGTACAACGCGCGGGTGGTACAGGCAGACGGGTCTACAATCACTGTACCTTACAAGGAACCCATAGGTGTAATAAAGGTAAGGACTCTGGATACGGGGTGAAATTTTACAGTACAGTCAAACCTGTACAAGTGGCTACCTCTACATATGGACCAGCTGGCCACTGTGACCACTTTTTGGTGGTCACTTAAAATTTGACCAATAAGTTTTCTTCTTTGCACAAGTATTAAGCATCTTGTTTATAGTGACCCCCTGTTCACATGAATAAATTTCCTCCGGGAGATCCTACCCACGGTCGGGCTGGTACCTCGCGTGATATGGAATACCCCATGTTGTATTCTACATATATATATATATCACACTTATAGTCTATTGAATTTACAGCTTGAATATTTGAACTCACAATGGAGATGCATTATTGACATCTTCTTTCCAAAGATGCCCCTGGACATCGACAATCTGTCAGACCAGGAGAGGCGACTGCGGATGGCCAGGCGGATGCCTAAACAGGTGCGGCAGGTGGAAGAGGAATTTGAGGACGACTTTGACGCCAAAAGATACAGCCATTTATTCAAGAAGAAGTGATACTGGATGGACAATGAGGACAGAAGGACTGTCACTTGTGTATGTAGTGCTAGTTAGCAATGTGAGAACTGACCAAATTGAGAGTACTGTCTTTACAAAGCCATTTATTCAAGAAAAAGTGATACTGGATGGACAATGAGGACAGAAGGACTGTCAATTGTGTATGTAGTGCTAGTTAGCAATGTGAGAACTGCCCAATTTGAGAGTACTGTCTTTACAAAGCAATTTATTCAAGAAAAAGTAATGCTGGAACTTGATGGACAATGTTATTGACGCTGTTTCAGAGGACTGAAGGACTTGTGTATGCAACTTGCTTGTTAGCAATGTGAGAACTGACCAAATTGAGAGTACTGTCTTTACAAAGCCATTTATTCAAGAAAAAGTGATACTGGATGGACAATGTGGACAGAAGGACTGTCAATTGTGTATGTAGTGCTAGTTAGCAATGTGAGAACTGCCCAATTTGAGAGTACTGTCTTTACAAAGCAATTTATTCAAGAAAAAGTAATGCTGGAACTGGAGGGACAATGTTATTGACGCTGTTTCAGAGGACTGAATGACTTGTATATGCAGGGCTTGTTAGCAATGTGAGAACTGACCACACTGAGAGTATTGTCTTTATAAGGACTATTTAAAGTCCTATCAAAGATCTGACCCCAGTTCTGAGTAGAAGTGAAAAAGATGAATATTTTGGCAACGCTAACCACACTGAGTGTACTGTCTTTACAAGGACTGTTTCAAATGTTATGAAAGGTGCACTTTATTCTAGTGCAAGTGAAAAAAATTCATTTTTTTGGCAACACCTTTGGACTCTGGAGTGGAGCCTAAGAGTACCTTAGTTTGTCTTGTTTTCATACCGGTGATAGTTTCCAATGGAAATATGTCAGACTTGGTTACCAATACCACTCTATGGCTGGCTTGTAAACTGGCTATTTAGCCCATAAGCTATGTATGAAAATGTAGGAATGTTTGCTAATAAATCTTTGAAATCAGGGTTTTTGCCTTTAGCAGTTGTTTTGTACCAGCACTATAGAAAGCCTCATCAGGAATTAATGCTATTGGTTTAGAATTGAGTACAGGGTCAACAGTCTAGTTGGAGTGTCATTCAGGGACAGGGACACCAGACTAGTTGGTGTGTCATTCAGGGACAGGGGCACCAGTCTTGTTGGTGTGTCATTCAGCTCCAGGGACAGGGGCACCTGTCTTGTTGGTGTGTCATTCAGCTCCAGGGACAGGGGCACCTGTCTTGTTAGTGTGTCATTCAGCACCAGGGACAGGGGTACCAGTCTTGTTGGTGTGTCATTCAGCTCCAGGGACAGGGGCACCTGTCTTGTTAGTGTGTCATTCAGCACCAGGGACAGGGGCACCAGTCTTGTTGGTGTGTCATTCAGCACCAGGGACAGGGGCACCTGTCTTGTTGGTGTGTCATTCAGGGACAGGGGCACCAGTCTTGTTGGTGTGTCATTCAGGGACAGGGGCACCAGTCTTGTTGGTGTGTCATTTAGCAATCGGGATAGGGACACCAGCTATTCAATACGGAACAATTAAGAATATTCAATACAACTTATAAGATCAATACACCTGAGCCAAAGTACGTGTCAACATGAAGAACATGTACATTTATTCTGTAAAATCACCATCTGGTTATCATGTACATGTAAAGAATATATATATATATATTTGTATATACACACATAGTATTTTGGCACAGTACAACTATACAGTTTGAGTCATACTAGTGACATATGCAGAAACATTCTGTCCCATTGTGATCAACAAATATCTATCATTGTTATTTCATGTATGTACAATAATATCAGCTGTTTTCATGGGTTTGTGAAATGAGTTTTAATGGATTGTAAAAAAGTTATTCAATTCAGAACTTAATTGTGTTACTGATGATAGATGGATAGGGCATAGGGAATAAATTTGGATACTCAATACAGCAATACAGCTGCAAAATAATTTTTTTCGTCTGATTGATCAAAATAAAATTTTAATCATTAAGAGATGTGTTGCTTAAAACGGATTGATAAAGTAATGCAATATAGAATTACAATTTAATTGATTAAAATGACAATAGACATGTACCCAAACGTGCTGGTCATGTAGTCTCTAAGGAGTTAGGAACACTGGATCTAACTCATTTTGTTGATGTGTACAAACTTGCAGGGATTCAATATTTAAGATGAATGTCATGCATTTACTATGAAAAAATATAAGAAAGAAAAATAATGAAAAGAAAAAAGATGCTATGTTTTGTTGTCATCATATGACTGACACTTTTAAACTGTCACAGTGTTACTTTTTGATTGTATAACACCAAAAGTCAAAACATAAAAAGTTCCAATTTAAATTTCAGAAACACTTTTTTTGTTAATGGCTTCTTATATGTTCTGTATGTTTGTACTGTCCAACTATGGGTCAAGTACCCAAAATAAAGGAAATCGAGGAGAAAAAGAAGGAAAAAGATGCTACATGAAAATGTTTCACAAATGGTGCACATGAGGCAAACCCACTCCAGTCGGAGAAGGCCTCACAGTACATCTCCACTTTAGCCAGGGAGTCTCCGGGTTGGTACAAGATCTCCCCACACAGACAGTAGACACAAGTCCCTGCAGACTACCCCCGCCTCTCCCCGGCCCACTGCTGAACAGGCGGACATGAATGTGGCGTCCAGTGAGGATGGGGCCCGACATCCCGATTGGTAGATCGGGCGCGGGACAGCCATCGCTCACTGGACGCCACGGACATATCCGCCAGATGGTGCAGTGGGTAGAGGTTGGAGTAGTCTGGGAGGGCCAAGTGCCTACGGTCTGTGGAGTTGTTCCTGCCCAACCCTTCCCCACCCCAGCTGCAGTGTAGAATACTGAGCGGTCCGGTTAACTGGAGTGGGTTTGCGGTGAGGGCACTATCGATCTGTGCCAAAGGTTACATTTTCATGTAACATTTTGGAAAAAGACTAACTGTTGGGTCTGATTCTTAAACAATTTTTGATAGTACAGAAATGATGAGAAACAAAAAGATAGGAAATAATGGGACTATTTTGCCAATAAAAAATGTGGACAGTTTAGGGACAATTTGCTTTGTTTTGACTATAGATAAATGTACAAAAATTACTCCTTTGCCAGTTTCTGTCAGTTTTCTGGTTTAGTATTGTCAATTACTGCACTGAAAGTCTATTTCACCATATAAAAATATTTTAGCCTTTAAAATAAATGATGTAGAGGGTGAGGGTTTATTTCCAGCACGTTTGAGTACATGGCCAGTGTCATTAGATAGATATTGTCCATGTTACTTGCACAGTTTTATCAGATATAAATAGTAAAGTTTTCCTACATGGCACTGATATTGCTTGTTCAAAAGGCTGAAAAACAGATTGAAATGGCTGTAAATGCATTTGAGATTTTATAAGTTAAAAGATGTAGAGTTGTTTGTCAAACTGGAAAACTGTCCAAGCAAATTTCTCCTGAATGTTACTTGTGTATACAATTCAAGTATATATGGATCAGAGGTAGACAAACTGTACATGCATATTGATGATATTGTACATACATTTTTGACCTCTACCGGGAACAAGAAACTTTTCCTGCTGCACCGACTTAAGAGATTTGGAGTCTCAACGGAAGACCTCACAACTGTCCACGTACATCCGACCCTCTGTGGAATACACAGCGCCTGTGTGGCACTCCTCCCTAACTAGCACCCAGTGCACAAGACTCGAACGACTACAGAGAAGAGCGTGCGGGATCATTCTTTGCACAAAGCACACAAACTACACGTCGGCACTGACCACTCTGAACCTCAAGTCCTTGTCTGAACGACGAATGAACCTTTGCCTATCCTTTGCAAAAAAAAACCCTGCTAAACTCAGATTTCAGAGACTGGCTCTCACCACTAAGGAGTCAGATATCCGCAGATATCCGGCCGACGGACGCGGAATTCAGACAAACTGGACACACCTGCCTGCCGAACGAAACGTCACAAAAACTCTGCCATCCCCTACATGACTGACCTTTTAAACAAACATGATTGATCACTTTCCCCCGCAAAGACTCTTACTAATATCTGAAGGGACACTTAGACATTTATCCGTTTTGATGACTAACGGATATATCTCTCTCTATATATATAGATACATAGATATATGTTCTGTAAGTAGTGAAGTTAGCCCTGTGTTCAATTCTAATTTTTATGTGGTTAAGAAGTCTTTGATACTCGCTTATAAGCAATGTGTAAATACCAGTATTCCATGTTTAAAAAAATGTAAATACCATTTTAATTCGGACTCTACCATTTAGAGTCCGCGACCATGGTATCTCTAATAAAGAATCCACAATACATGGATGACAGAATTCATGTGTATGAAACAACAGCGGTATACGTACGGTTTATAGACAATAATAAACCTTTATAAGGTGCCCTTGGCACATAGTTATAAGTCCTTGGGCTAATAAAGGAATCAGCTACTCTCATCTCCCAAATAAACATACCCCCCGGAATAAACATACCCCCCGGACAAATCTTCAAAATCTAATAAACGTACCCCCCGGAATAAACATACCCCCCGGAAAATGACCAAATTTACAGATAAACTGTGTCCATGCTACGTCTGTCAGAGGGAAAGAAGATGATAAGCAGGTAGTCGTAGGTTCCCTTTATTCATTTATGCCTGTCTGAGAACCATACCAGTAAGTGTATAGATATTGAACAGAATAACTGTACAAATCTTGTTCAAATTATAATCGTCCTTGCCCCTTCCAAAAAAAAAAGTATTAATGTTGAAAAATTGGGCATTAGTTCCTCGCTATGACCCCTAATAGGGGGCCAACGGTGCTTTCAAATTCAACAAGTGAAAATGTACATGATACATGCATTTTCTACTTGAAGCAAGTGATCCAGGAATATTGTTGTATATACTGACATATAATCAAAACACGACAAGTAGTCGCCAAACTCCTCAGTTCACTTGGATGGGCAACACTTTCAATTTCAAAGTCTACATTTTTTTATACAAATGTATCAACATTTAGAACATGAACAGAAAATTACAATATCCGGGATATATAGTCATCACAGGTATTACTTATTAATGTAAAAGCCATATAGAAAGGGAAGAACTATGACATGTACATGTATATGATGTAACTTTTTTCTTTCCCAACTTGCCATTTATCTTCTATGCATTGCATATAGAAACATAGATTTGAAAATATTACTTGCCACAAATTATTTTGTTGTGTCAAGGGCATTATTATATAATATCAAGGACAATATTATATAATGTTCTTGGTTTTTGTTGTTGCAATCCAAATAATTTGAAATCCCAAAATTACCCTTGCATGCAGAAAAAACATTCATTGTGAGAAACCTCAGGCTTGTTACAATGTAAATTGTTGCCACAAACTACAGGGTTCTCATGTTTCACTTGAAAGGTTGAGCTAGACAGTGGCGGCGCCGAAGACAAAAAGGGGCGGGGCTAACAGAAGCTACATTGAAAATTCTTGGAAAGCGCTGGCATTCTCTCTGTAGAGGAGTGATCTTTTTAAAAGCATTTTTAAGTGATAATAACGGTGACTATATTGCAATTCAATTTTATATATAGACTTTGATATTGAAATTCTGTTTGTAAAAATGCAAAACACATTTTTGACAAAGGCAAAGGAGTTTTATTTGTAGATAAAAAAAAGTTGTTTCCCCTTCTTCGAGGTGAGCTCTTCCATGCAAGAGAAACATTCCCACGCACAGCAGTGACAGTCCGTGCGTCTTTACTGTGGCGATTTTCGAAGGAGTAAATGTTCATGTTTGCGGTAGGATTGAAACGTTTTGGTTTATTTTGGAAGTGATTATACAGTTTTTAATGCTAAGACACAATTTTTACGTGATGTTGTTTTTGGATTTTCAAAGTTTTTGGGAAAGGCTGTATCTCACGTGAGTAGAGTAATTACATGCGTACTTGAAACACTGTGCGCCGCTGGCATATAACGTTACTTGTAATTTTTTTCTGATCAGCGTGCTTTTGTTTACGATGTAAACAGAGACTGTCAAAGTTGTTTATATGAAAAATACATTTCAAAACTTCAGTGTGCCGTCTTGTTTTCTCCTAATAACGACGTTTACTTTGTAGCGAGATCGACCGATATGTTAGTACCACTAGGATTTCACAAATGACGGGTCATTGTAGCGGCGGGGAAATCCACGTCATTTGGTCGAAAAATAGCGAATTAGGAGCAAAAATACAGGGGAAATATGGGAAAAAAACTGAACTTTTGATATAAGAGGGATCTCTGGTAAGCAAAGCCCCAATGAATTTTCAAAAAAACAATAAACGTACTGTCCAAAATAAGAACGTACTGGGTGGATTTTGAGGCCGAAAAAAATAAACGTACCGGTACGTTTATTTGGGAGATGAGAGTATAATTTCTTCTCTTTTCAATAGTATTGTATAAAGTACTATCAACTGACCCCAGGCTCCTTGCATTGCTACACCACACTCCTACACTGTAGTGTGGTGTAGCTCAATAGCCTATCAGATACTAGATGTATGTTTGCACATCGCTGGCTGTACTGTCTATGGCTTTACAGTAGCAATCCTGTGATGTTATCGGATTGGCCAGACATGGCAGTACTATGGAATTGCACAGTTTGTTGTATTATATTAGGAATGATGGTTTTTCATGAGTTAGAACTGTTATATTGATGTAGTCTTATTATGTAACAAAATTATCTCTTATGTATGTATTTAATAATCAAATGAAATTAGTTTCCAGATTTAAAAACGTTGAAAAAAAAGCAATTCCATAGCATGCCAGCACTCTGATGTGGTCTTAGCGCGGACGAGCCGCTCAGGACTCACACACCAGAGTGCTGTAGGGAGCCTGGGGTCTACTTAGAACTACCGCACACACCCAAAGGGAAACCCTCTCTTTCGGGACATGTACAGACCCTAATAGAGAGGTAAAGGTAATTTGCTGTGTGCGGGCCAACCTTCGGATGGCCTCCCTTTGTGTCAGTAGCTGAGTACTTAGTGTTTGCCGCGCACGGGGCCGCTTGGATCGTCATAGCGGCGCTTCAGGGCTCGTGCGTCTTTCGCCCTGCGGTGTGCTCGCCTCTTGGAGCTCAGCTTCTCGGCTGCCACGGCGTTGTCGGACTTTGCAGCCACAGGAGGCTGTGGGTGCATCAGCTGGAGGTGACAAAAGATGTCAGTGGTTAGTGATTGGATATATGATAAGCTGAAAAGTTGTTGTTGTTCACCTTGTAGTACATAGTGGCACGTAGGACAGTAAGCTTTCTTGCTGTATCAGTAGCAGGTCATATACAATCATGTATGTACAGTTGCTAAACCTTATCCTCCTCCTTGATCACGGGACCCCATTTTACATCCCTTCCAAAAGACAGGTGCAGCCCCAACTGAGATCTTCCGACCCAGGATTGAACCAGGGTCTCCCAGTTTAAGCAATCAATTGGAGCCTGGAGCTCAACTGTGCCGCTGCTACCAGTCAAGCTACAGGGACGTGCTGAAAGATAGCTTTTTGTTATCTTTGTTGATTGTATAGTAAGAAACTTCTTAGCCTAACCCGATGACCAATGGCGGCCACCTTTTACCGTGTGTTGATGGGTAATTTTCACTACAGTTTAAACTATAATCTTGTGACTTTCTTGCGCTGAAAATTGCTGACCAATGTGTTAACTGTAAGTCTTAAAAAGATAGGCTAACATGTGCTGTAACTCACCAAGGAGTGGCCAGAGATGTTGTCAACGTGTGCCCTCTTGTACCTCAGCTTCTCGGCTGCCACGGCGTTGTCGGACTTTGCAGCCACAGGAGGCTGTGGGTGCATCGGCTGGGTGTGACAAAAGATGTCAATGGTTAGTGATTGGATATGTGATAAGCTGAAAAGTTGTTGTTGTTCACCTTGTAGTTCTTAGTGGCACGTAGGACAGTAAGCTTTCTTGCTGTATCAGTAGCAGGTCATACTTGTACAGTGAGGGATACATATACATGTACTGTAGCTCACCAAGGAGTGGCCAGAGATGTTGTCGTCTGTTGCTGTTCTCTTCAAAGTCGCCGTGTGGCGCTGCGGTGCCGGGGATGACAGCTTGGTAGCTACAGAGTACAAGATGTAGAGGGATATATAAATTATAAATATGCAAGATAGTTTCAAGGAAAAAAAGTTGTTGTAGACCTGTCAATCTGGGTACACATCAGTTTCATTTCAGATGTAAGCAAGCCCAGTTTGTCACCCTACTGACTTTCTGCCCAACAGAAAAAAATCAATGTTAACTATTTTCCTCACTTGCATTCATGGCAAAAGAAAAAAATGACATTGTTCATTAGTGAGGATGAAGTTTCAGTGAGACCACAAACTTCTTTCCATTCATGTGGTTCATGCTAGACGCCAATGGGCTGAAAATCAGGAGTACAGATTACAATTAAATGCATTCTCTATACTACGTACTATAACGCAAAGTTTAAACACTCCTACCAGTCCTCTCAGAGGAGACCTCCATGTCAGCCTCTTGCTTCAGTCTATTGGCGCGGTAGTCCAGATCCTCCATCGTTATGTACTCGGCGTCCTCCTGGTCTTCATCAGGCTCAGGCTCGGGATTCTGGTACCGGGACCGCGGCATCGGTGCTCCAATCAGCCCTTGCGCATCGTGGATGCGGGTGTGTCGTCCGCCCACCAGGCTGGATTGTGCCGGAATTCTACGGGTCTGGGACAGGTCGTCACCAAACATGACCGTGGTGCAGACCACTCTGAGGAGCTGGTGTTCGTCATCGAACGGTACAGCATTGTGCCGCTCCTGCTCGAGTTGGTGGATCTTCT
Source organism: Branchiostoma lanceolatum (assembly GCF_035083965.1). Taxonomy (NCBI): domain Eukaryota; kingdom Metazoa; phylum Chordata; class Leptocardii; order Amphioxiformes; family Branchiostomatidae; genus Branchiostoma; species Branchiostoma lanceolatum. The sequence continues at coordinate 3,257,821 of NC_089734.1, forward strand.
CCGGCGCCCGAACCTTCTTGCTTCGCCTCTTGGACGGCAGCTTGGAGGTGCTGAGGTCCTCCCCGAACATCATGGTGTTCACCTTCTGGTGAAAGATTCTCTCAGCATGCTCGTCCAGGGCTCTATCCCGCTCCTCTTCTGTGGGTGAGTTCCTCACGTATCTTTAGGTAGAGAAAAGGACAAAAGAAGATGATGTTGAGCTCACCAAAGAGGTAATCTTCCACAGGCTATGACTGGAAAGACAAACAATTCTATGAGAGCAATCCTCCCAGCTATTTTTGGCAAGAGGTACTCACCTTTCAAATGTTATTTTGATCCATCTATGGCTTCTTGAGATATAAGCTGTCCACAAACAGATAAACAGACAGACAGCACAGAAAGACAAAAGCTTCTGGCAAAGGTAATTCAATGCTGTACCTGTTGGGCATGTTGTCTGAGAACCCTTCAGGTGGGACGTAGCTTGGTCTTTGTCCAGCCTTCAGACGAAGGTCGGCTTCTTCGCAGGACTCCATCACCTGATCACTGATGCCCGTGCTTGGATCCTGGGGGGCCTTGCGAAGGTTTCGGCGGCTCTTACGGGTTTGGCGCTGCATATCCTTCTCCCGCTGGGCGACTGTCTTCGGCTTGGTGGAAGGGGTGGGGACCTGGAAGTCTGGGTGGGCCTGCCGACGGTCGGCTTCTTCGCAGGAGTCCATCGCCTGATCACTGATGCCCTGGCTTGGAACTGGGGGGGCCTTGCGGAGGTTTCGGCGGCTGCTACGGGTTTGGCGCTGCATATCCTTCTCCCGCTGGGCGACTGTCTTGGGGGGAGGGGTGGGGACCTGGAAGTCAGCGTGCTCGTCCAGGGCTCTATCCCGCTCCTCTTCTGTGTTCACACTGTGAGCCTGGGGGGCCTTGCGGAGGTTTCGGCGGCTGTTACGGGTTTGGCGCTGCATATCTTTCTCCCGCTGGGCGACTGTCTTGGGCTTGGTGCGAGGGCTGAAGATCTGGAAGTCTGGGTGGGCCTGACGACGGTCGGCTTCTTCGCAGGGGTCCATCGTCTGATCGCTGACGCCCTGGCTTGGAACCGGGGGGGCCTTGCGGAGGTTTTGGCGGCTGTTACAGGTTCGGCGCTGCATATCCTTCTCCTGCTGGGCGACTGTCTTGGGGGGAGGGGTGGGGACCTGGAAGTCAGCGTGCTCGTCCAGGGCTCTATCCCGCTCCTCTTCTATGCTCTCACAGTGAACCTGGGGGGCCTTGCGGAGGTTTCGGCGGCTCTTATGGGTTTGGCGCTGCATATCCTTCTCCCGCTGGTCGACTGTCTTCGGCTTGGTGCGAGGGCTGAAGATCTGGAAGTCTGGGTGGGCCTGAGGATGGTCGGCTTCTTCGCAGGGGTCCATCGCCTGATCGCTGACGCCCTGGCTTGGAACCGGGGGAGCCTTGCGGAGGTTTCGGCGGCTGTTACAGGTTCGGCGCTGCATATCTTTCTCCCGTTGGGCGACTGTCTTGGGGGGAGAGGTGGGGACCTGGAAGTCAGCGTGCTTGTCCAGGGCTCTATCCCGCTCCTCTTCTGTGCTCACACTGTGAACCTGGGGGGCCTTGCGGAGGTTTCGGCGGCTGTTACGGGTTTGGCGCTGCATATCTTTCTCCCGCTGGTCGACTGTCTTCGGCTTGGTGGGAGGGGTGGGTATCTGGGAGTCTGCGTGGGCCAGACGGAAAAAAAGTTGTTATAGACCTGTCAATCTGGGTACACATTCAGTTTCATTTCAGAAGCCCTGTTTGTCACCCTACTGACTTTCTGCCCAACAGAAGAAATTCAACTATTTTACTCTCTTGCATTCATGGAAAAATAAATTGACACTGTTCATTAGTGAGGATGAAGTTTCAGTGGGACCACAAATATTTTTCCATTCATGTGGTTCATGCTACATGCGAAAAGGCTGGAAATCAGGAATACAGCCTACAATTACATGCATTCTCAATACTTTAACACAAAGTTTAAGAACTCCTACCAGTCCTCTCAGAGGAGATGTCAGCGGCTTGCTTCAGTCTGTTGGCGCGGTAGTCCAGATCCTCCATCGTTATGTACACGGCGTCCTCCTGGTCTTCGGTGTTTTCAGGCTCGGGATTCTGGTACCGGGACCGCGGCATAGGTGCTCCAATCAGCCCTTCCGCATCGTGGATGCGGGTGTGTCGTCCGCCAACCAGGCTGGATTGAGCCGGAATTCTACGGGTCTGGGACAGGTCGTCACCAAACATGACCGTGGTGCAGACCACTCTGAGCAGCTGGTGTTCGTCATCGAACGGTACGGCGTTGTGCCGCTCCTGCTCGAGTTGGCGGATCTTCTCTGGCGCCCGAACCTTCTTGCTTCGCCTCTTGGACGGCAGCTTGGAGGCGCTGAGGTCCTCCCCGAACATCATGGTGTTCACCTTCTGGTGAAAGATTCTCTCAGCATGCTCATCCAGGGCTCTATCCCGCTCCTCCCATGTGGGTGAGTTCCTCACGTATCTTTAGGTAGAGAAAGGGAAAAAGGAAAGTGATGTTAAGCTCACCGAAGAGGTAATCTTCCACCGGCTGTGACTGGAAAGACAAACAATTTTATGAGGGAAATCCCCCCAAGCTCTGTTTGACAAGAGCTAGTCAACTTCCAAATGTTATTTTGATCTGTCCAAGGCTTCTTGAGATAAGCTGTCCACAAACAAACAAACAAACAAATAAACAAACAAACGGACAGCACAGAAAGACATATAAACCTTCTGGCAAAGGTAATTCAATGCTGTACCTGTTAGGCATGTTCTCTGAGAACCCTCCGGGTGGGACGTAGCTTGGTCTGTGCCCAGCCTTCAGACGAAGGTCGGCTTCTTCGCAGGAGTCCATCACCGGATCGTTGATGCCCTGGTTGAGAACCTGGGGGGCCCTATGGAGGTTTTGGCGGCTCTTACGGGTTTGGCGCTGCATATCCTTCTCCCGATGGTCGACTGTCTTCGGCTTGGTGGAAGGGGTGGGGACCTGGAAGTCTGGGTGGGCCAGACGAAGGTCGGCTTCTTCGCAGGAGTCCATCACCGGATTGTTGATGCCCTGGCTGTGAACCTGGGGGGCCTTGCGGAGATTTCGGCGGCTCTTACGGGTTTGGCGCTGCATATCCTTCTCCCGCTGGGCAACTGTCTTCGGCTCGGTGGGAGGGGTGGGGACCTGGAAGTCTGGATGGGGCTGATGACGGTCGGCTTCTTCGCAGGAGTCCATTGTCTGATCGCTGACGCCTTGGCTAGGAACCTGGGGGGCCATGCGGAGTTTTCGGCGGCTGTTACGGGCTTGGCGCTGCATAGCCTTCTCCCGCTGGGCAACTGTCTTCGGCTCGGTGGGAGGGGTGGGGACCTGGAAGTCTGGGTGTTCCTGACGGAGCTCTTGTCTTTCGTACATGATTAATGGGATAGGGACCTGGAGTGGAAAACATTTTATTCATTTTATCTATTTATTGAGATTTACCACATTTGTGGAAGGATTGACATAACAGAGGACATTGTTGAAACCTTTCTTTTGTCACTAGTAATACCACATAAAGAACTAATACAGCTGAAAAGCATTTTACTCCTTTGTTGAACCAAATTTTCCATCCTGGTTGCAATTAGAGATGACAAAGAAACCTTATGGCTCATCTATACATCTCAATTGATGGTCAGAGAATCCAAAGAGCTATCTAAAGAAAACATAAACAAGGCTCCACTCCTGTGGCATCCACAAAAACAATGAGTAAGAAAAACGTCAATCAAGGAAGTTCATGTTTTGAACAGTAAGCAGCACAAGTGATAGCTGTAGGAAACCTTCTTTCCTAAGATGAGCATCACGTTTTTGAATGGACCACAGGATCCGGAAGAGTAGCTGTTAAGCTAATTGTGGATCCTAAATAAACTCAAACTCAAACTGTGTGTTTTTTAACCTTTCCATAAAATTAGAGAACCAGCACCTACCTTGATATAGAAAACAGGATACAAATTTAACCATAAAAACATTTTCAAAGTGAATCTCACAAATACGTCTTACTCTTAGACCCATGTCAGGAAATATCGTCATGTAATTTACAACAAGTGACAAACATCAAGGCATGAATTTTTTCCACAAGTATTTATGGAGAGTAGAACAGATATCTTCTATTATTACTTACCTGTAACATCACACAGAACAAGCGATATCCTGCAGAATTTACAGGTTTGTACACCATAATAACAGCTGACTAAAACAACTGTAGCATCAAATCACTATTGTACAGTTAAAATATCAAATTAAATGTACTACACTGTGCAACAGCATAGCCAACCGTCTCCCTGTTTTTCCAAAACTAGGAACCACGAAGAAAACTTCGACTCGTCAATACGGTAAAACATTTTTGTAGAGAAGAAAGTATTTTAGTAGTCCGACTCAACGGGCTCATTATTTACCAAAGTTTTCCTCCAACTTTCATTTCCCATGCTAATCTTTTACTCTTTGTACCTCTCCCCAAAAACCCATAAGTCCTCTCTCTAAAGAAAACAAACCGAGCTTTCAGGTTCTACATGTCCGAGAAAATGTACTAGAATTTCTATCACATAATTTTCTATCTAAGTGTCGCAACTTTTAAGTGATGAAAACTGCTTACCGTAACTGGCTAGAGCTGGAGTGGAGATGTTTCTGTAGAATGATATAAAATGTGTTCATATTAGTAAGTTTTCTGCCCTTGTACTACCTTCTTAACTTCAGGCTGTCATGCTAAGTGATGATGCTGTCGGTCCCTGTGGTGTCAACAGCTGCAGTTCAACATGGCGGGTCCCCAGAACTCTCTCACATAAAAGGTCGTCCTTTTGACGCCGATAAACTCCGTTTCTCACCAACCTAACCCGGTCCCATGGTGGTGGTAGATGCAACAACAGCTATACAACCTTTGGGCCACTTTCAAACGGTTGACATGCCGTCTAACGGCTAGAATTAGGAGTTTTAGCGGGAGCCCTACCTCAACACGTCTGGGCCTTGGCTCTGCTATTTGGATACTCTAGTCGTGACGTCACGATGGTTCGAACAATCAGGTTGCCTGGCAACGGGCTCAAGTTACGGCTGGATGTAACCAATAAACAAACTAACAAGGCAATAAAACAAACCAAATTTCACAATATGATAGTTAAAACTAGATGAAATGAGAGTATTGTAGCAACTACAGTATGATTTATCGTGGTAATGTGTGCGGTGATAACTAACAAGGGAATGAAACATATTCTATACCATAAATATTAGAGACAGATAGTCAACGTTAATGGCGGTATGGCTAAAAATAAAAACCTGCACGCACACAATATACAGGGATTCTGTTTATTCACTCTCTCGTCCGGTGTCCTTAACATCCTACACTAGCAACAGAGTTGCTGTAACGTTAGGGCCCTATCTAACAAGAGCATAAACCTGTCTGCGTGGTTTCGATACCACGAAAAAGCTAGTAAACAAAACGAGTAGTCAACAATGACTTGCCATAGTCTGTAGTAATGACACCCAGTGTGAAAACTATTAAGGACAGATTGGACTGTCCTATGAAACAAGACCAAGTAATGTACGACTACAGAGCCCTGGACCATCCCCAGAAACCAGAGATGACAGTGAGCTGAATTGATGAGCGGCCTAAACTGGAACCGGAGTTCCTACCTGGGGGTCGACTCATGGATGATGAAATGTTGTATCATTATAACGAGAGGAAAATACACGTAATATACACGTAATATCGTGTTTTAAGGCCTATTTCGACGTTTTGAAGCATGATACGGCCTTTGCCGGTAAAATTTCATCTTGGCTTTTTTTCTCGCCAAACCGCTCGGAATCGTTTGCAAATGACTTAAAACAGCTTCTTAGGCTGTTCTACGTCGTTTTCAATGCAAATCCGACTTTTCCCAGAGAAAAAATTTCAAAGTGATAATTTCGCTCAAAACCTCTGTTTTAAGGCCTATTTCGACGTTTTGAAGCATAATACGGCCTTTGCCGGTAAAATTTCATATTGGCTTTTTTCTAACGGAGGAATGAGTAGAGTACACTCCTACTCCTCACCTACTCATCTCCTAAACAGCCCTGTTGATCTACCCATGAATAGCCGATCATATTAAACAAAGAGGGGCTCCGTTTGTTCATTCACTCGCCTGGTGTCGCTAACACTAGCAACAGAGTTGGTGTGCGGGCATCAGGACCAGGAAAGAAAAAAGGTTGTGTTTCCGGTTATTCGACCTTTTGTTTGTTGCCGGCTGCTGGCAAGGGACCAAAAATTTTTGAATCCTTCTCTAGGCCTACCGACGTAATTTTTTCAGACGTGAAACCGGAAACACAACTTCTTTCCTCGGTCTGAATAGTCTCACTCCCCAGACGAGGGACAAGCGTTCAGTAAGACACGCCGGAAGGCACGTTTTACTCAACAAATGTCTCATACTTTATTAAGACGGTTATCAAAACGTATATACATTACACGGAATTACACGACTTCATACCTTCGTCAGCTGTGGTTGACCTTTTCAAGTGACTTATTTTAAATGCTTCTCATTGATGATGCAAATGATATCCTCATTTGCATAGATTTTATCAACTCTTCATCTTCTCTACCTAACTAAGCTAATAACACATGCCAACCCATACCAACATAGGAAATATCAGGATCCATCCACAGCTTCTTAAGTCATACTGCCACTATCCACGCACGCACGCACACACACACACAAACACCACACTCACACACATACGCAGCACACACACAAACAAACACACACACACACACACACACACACACACACACTCACACACACACTTATCCCCCCACCACACACACAAACGGCACCTAAATCATAACCTTCTCGACGAAAGTGATATACTGATTAAACAACACAACTTCCACTTGTCCTCGGAGACTAGTCTCCAACCAGACCCAATAGATTGCAAAGACCGTATCCAACTGGAAGAAGGAGCTTATAGTGGCTATGAAAACTCCTTCTGCCTGTTGGATACGGTCTTTGCCAACCCGTAGGTCTGCTTGGAGACTACTCGGAGACCTATTCCCAGTCTGAGTCTGAAGCGTCTGACACTGTGAGATATCGGATTTTATGTTTTTTTACTGAATGTCCACAGTTTTCTGTCTACTTTTCCCTGTCAACTTTATCTTGGTTTGAGTTTTATCACAAAGCCTGCTTACCACGTAGATGCCTGGAGAAAGCTGTCTACCTGCATTTCTACCTTGCTCCCCCAACGATCTGGAGTCAAGGGACTAGGTAGGCTATCGTGTAGAAGGCAGAAGAGTATATAATCACAAATCATTTGAATGTCAGACACCTTGTAATCTTGCCCACTCCTGCCTGTATATATGACAATGGCCCACATCCCATCCTGATTATCAAGTATCATCATCAAGTCTTCTTAAGTATAATTACCGAAGAGACGAGATACCCGAAAACTTGGGTGTGTCTGACTCGAAGCCACTCAACCGGACTGACCCGGCTGACACCTGGATGAACGCATCTCCCAACTAGAGTTCCACGACCTCATACCTTCGCCAAATGATTTTAACCTTTATGACTGACGTATTAGGAGTGTTTCTCATCAATAATAAATCATACCAGTTGATTGTCGTAAAATATAACATGTCCAAAGTATCAGCTTAACAAATTATGAGCCTACGGTTATGCTAATATTTATCATCAATTATGCAAAAGAGGCCCTTATTAACATAATTTGATTCAACGATGTTCACATTCACATAACTTCCCGATGCCACAAAAAGGTATTAAATGTATGAAATTGCCGTCATTTGCCAGTGTGGATTAATACAAGTTACTCATTAAGTATGCAAATTAGGCACACATTTGCATATTTTCTATCTATTAACAGTCCTCTCTTCCTCAGTTACAATTTGAATAGTCATATCATGGAACAAAGCGGATTTTTAAAGTTGCCTTATTAATTATGCAAATTAGAATCTGATTTGCATAATTATTGTCAAATCATACTAAGCATCACACAAGCTATCCACATACCAAAAATGATGACCATCCATCAAGGCCATCTTGTTATAGTATTTTCTCATTAATTATGCAAATGAGGTCTTCATTTGCATAGTTCATATCAATTAATATTTCTCTCTTCCTCAGTTACATATGTCACATGTTTCAGAGTCCTATCATGGAATTTGGCGGATGTATAAACTTTCCTCATTAATTATGCAAATTAGATACTGATTTGCATAAGAAGTGTCTAATCATTGACATCATCACTCAAGCTATCTACCTACCAAAAATCATTACCATCCATCAAGCCCTTCTTGAGTTATTCCCTTTCAAAGTCAGACGCAAAACCTGCTCCTGCAGTTCCAAAAAAGCCGCTAGGGGGCCCAAATCCACACCACTTACTCTCTGTCCAAAGATCTATCAACCACTCAAAAATAAGTTCCATAGCATGTCCGGAACACGAGTTATCAAAACAGGAAGTTCCGCTGCAGTACCGTAAGAAGCCGCTAGGGGGCCCAAAATCTCATCATTTTTAGGTCTCATCAAAACCTACCAATATACCAAATATCAAAACAATCCATCAAGGCATTCTCGAGTTAAGCTGTGCCACTACAAACAGACAGACAAACAGACAGACAAACGCAACCCTCTGCATAACCTTCTCGGCGAAGGTAATGATGGTAGCCTAAGGGCATTCTAAGGTTCCGGTTCGGAATTGTTTTGACACATAGATCCTAAAATAAGACGCAAATTCTAGGTTTTCTCAGTAGTTTTGGCTCCCGATTTTTCGGCTATCGCTAAAGCAGTGCGTTATCTTTTTTTTTTCTTGAAAAGCCCGATCTTCGTAGCGTTTTACGGTTTCCGAGTTTTGGTCGTCCGCGGGTACTTCCTGGTATTAGTGCGCGATGACGGTAACGCGGCTTTGTCGCCTGATTACCCGAATCGTGTTCTATGTGCGTTTTGCGTGGTTTCGTACCATCGGGGATTGCGGAAAACGTATCCTCGCGATTTTTTTCATTTTTCCTAATGGCACAGACAGAATGATGACCTTTATTCACATATCAGTCATTATCCAAGGAAAACTCTTATTTTCCTTCCAGCGGCCTTGGAAGAATGCCCTGAAAATAGCAGTTTTGGGGATGAAAATTGCTTTTAGTGACGGTTTTCACTAAAAATGACGTTTCCACAGAAAATGTCAAATTCGTCTGTCGTTCGAAGACAAGTCACCCCTATCCATCGGAAACATTGAATCGGCCGAAAAAGGATGTTTGGAAAAGCGCTATTGCTTTTCTGGGAACGAGTCAGGTCGGCCCCGAATTGTAGAAAAATAAAGACAACTCGGCACCGAGCCCCAAAACTGGCATATAGATCAGCTAACAGAACAGAAACTTTTTAAAATCCATGTGAGGAATAAAACATGTTTAACTGCCAAACATTTGGTATAAAAAAATAGGAAATTGTGGAACCCTGCAGGTCACTTCGCCAGAACGCTTGAATATCAATAAGGGAGTTTTATCATCTCGGTTGTCTCGACGCGTTTTGAAAGCCTACAAACTGTTAAAATCTATGACCAACAAAACAGAATGAACTGCTATACATTTAGTTAATAAGTTATAAGCACTTTCATAACAGAACATATAAGCGTAGCGAGTTCGTGAAAGAGCGTCGAAAGTACCCAAAAAATGGCGTCGCCGCACCGGCCCGCAACATGTTTTTGACGGTCTTGTAACGTTTGAGACTTACGAAAATACAAAAATGCTTATGTATGGACTGAGTTTTGTTTCTTAAAATTCTTATTCCACTAATCAGCCTGTCAGATCTGTAGAATTGTCATTCTTCGAGCCCCAAATACACTTATCATGCACTGAGTAATTGGTGCCGGGTTGTCCTGAGCTTGGTGCCGAGTTGTCTTGAATGGCCAGGGGCCGAGTTGTCCCAGGGGCCGAGTTGTCTCGGAATCCCAATCCTCCAGTCACAAGGCGTACAATACAAGTACAAATTCTTACACCGTAGCTGCGATGTTTTTGTTTTTGTTTTGTTTAATCAAGTAAGCTGGCAATTACAGATGTAGTGGTGGCGCACTAAAGTTAACAAATTCATATGAACGCCAACACTAGCTGCCATTTTCGTAGCTATGGTCGCGGTACTGCTCTTCGAACGAACAATGCACACCATTAATCTCGCTATTGTATCACACATATTGAAGGACAAAGGAACAGAAAAGAATGCGTGTATCGAAGTGCAAATTTTCCCTCGTGTTGAATAATTTAAACCTACATCTAATTTATTGATCCCCCTTCCCACCCAACTAAAGGGGGGCTGCATGCCCTTATACGTAGAGCGTAATGAGCCGTTTTAATTTTACGTAGAGCGTTGCCGACCACTCCAATTCAACGTAGAGCGTAATCTGCGTATTTTACGTTGAACGTTATTGACCACTTTAATTCTACGTAATGCGTAGTAGCTACCCGGAATTTAGCGTAAAACGTACTTGATAAATTGTGCGTAAAGCGTTGTCAAACTTTTCTAACCTTGCTCTAAGTCACAAACGAGTGCGCAGTCTGTTTTGTTTTGCTATCCCCCCTTTATACAATGGAACAATCCTCCGAACTCGTTCTCAAAATCTTGTTTTTAGAAGTTTGACACTTTTGCTGGTGCGCGGAAGAGCCACTTGGCTAAAAATGGAGACCGGCCTGGGGGGACTCCTTAAGAGCAAGGGATTTAAGCCTGATGATGATGATAATGGTAGTAGATAGCTAGCTGCTGACCAACATGTAGTAAGGGTGATCAGTCAATGTATGAATTGAACCTTCTTCTAGAATAAAGTTGTTGATAGAAGTTATCATACAACATATGATGCCCCGGAGCCAATGGGCCATAAATGTAGTTGTCTTGCTGACTGGAAGGACCTGTTCTTTCCCCTCCGCTATTATCCTGATCAAAGACCAAAACGCTGCTGAAACATCCTGAGGTCCGCCCGTGCCGACAACTGTTGTTCCTCTTCAACAGGAAAGAAGTAGGTTCTGAGATTTTTTGTTGTTCTTTCATTAATCGACGATGGACAGGATAAAGAGTTTTTCAAAGGTTTGATGCGGAAGAATTGTTGTCTATTCTCGCTTCCATAAGTTGCTAAAAAACGGTTGAATAATTAGACAAGGGTTGGAAAGATTTGTCATTTGTAACCAAAGCTGTACTACAATGGCTCTCCACATGCTCTGATGAAATATTCCCCCTTTTCTTGGACAATTTCTACCATTTTCAGTCCTGGTATGTTACGCCGAATGGTGCTTATACCGCGTGACCCATTTAAATTCAGATTCTGCTTCAAATGTTTCAATTTTTTCTAGCTACGTTGTTTTCTCCAGAAGCAGGACATTTTATAAGTAGAAGGACGGCCATCAGCCGGGACTAAACAAGTTATGTTTTAGTCACTATCTATAAAGGTTACCCTTGACCAATCAATTCCCACGTTTTAAAACGAAAGATGCTTATCTTGGTGGTACATTTCATCTGAAAATGGAGAAATTTAGGTTGTATTCATCCATATGGGACATAATAGTAGCTCCAGCTATCATTACCTCTGGTTACCATATACGGTGGCCCACATGTCAGCATTTGCCTCGGGCGTTGGACGGCCAATTTCTCAGTAATGGACAGCCGGAGCGGTAAATCATATCGTTTTGACGCAGGTATCAGGGTGACCCAAATACTGCAAAATATAGAAATGTTCACGGTGGTTTTATGTTCGCGGTTTTCGCGGTGACCTTTCAGCGCGAACTTAATATTCCCCCTAATTTTGACAATTTATACCATGTTTCAGGGTGTCAGGGTGTGTTTCGCCAAATGGCGTTTATATCGCTTGACCGATTTAGATTCAGATCCTGCTTCAATTGCATAAAAGTTTGTTTTTTTCTCTAGCTACAGTTCTCTCCATTAGCAGGACATGTTATAAGTGGAATGACGGCCCTCATAGTAGGCCATATATTTACGCTTTTTAAAGAACAAAGGATCTTGAAAGAAACTACTGAAACGATTTTATCTTTAGCTACTTTCTATAAAGGTTGCTCTTGACCAACCAATTTCCACAAATCTCTTGCTTTTAAGCAGGTCACCAGGTGTCCCCTCACCAGGCCTGCGGATTTTGCCACGCCGTATTTCAGATATGTCATACTCCATCCAAAAGCACGTCGTAGTTGAAGAGAGAACTACATCGTACTTGTGTCACCACGACGTAGAACAGTTAGGCCGTATTTCAGTCCTGCATAATGCATTGGGAAGCTTCAGAATTTAGCGTAGAGCGTAGAGAGGCGTCCTGAATTTAGCGTAATACATAGTTGGCCGTCCGAATTTAGCGTAGAGCGTTGTCAGGACCCCCCCATACAGGCCCTCACTAAACGGTTTGAGTGACCTTGATAGGCTCCCTGCACAATACAGGCGTGGTTCTCTGTCCTCAAATGCCCTTTGCATACAGTCTCTATAAACCCAACACAACTCTACTCTAATTATGTACAGGAATATTCTATGATCAAGAACTCCTGTCTAAAACAACGACGATGAATGACCAAGACAGTGACGTCACCGCCACCACCAATCGTCACGTGCCGGAGGAGCTGACGTCGGTTGTAGCGAGCCTGACGTCAGAGCGCAGATACGTGCCGCAGTGGTACGTGTACGATACACGCGGGTCGGAGCTGTGTGAGGAGTGAGTATAGATCATACACACACACACACACACACACACACACACACACACACACACACACACACACACACACACACACACACACAAATGCACACACAAACATACGTACAGACACACATAAAATAACACACACACATAATACATACATACACTCACGCACACACAAACGCATACACACACATAGGCACAGACATACACATACAAGTAAACACAGAGACACAAACACATACACACATACACACACACACGCACACAGAGACACACATACATACATGCACGCACAGGCATAGACATGTTCACACACACACACACACGCACACACGCACACACACGCACACACACGCACACACACGCACACACACGCACACACACACACACACATTTCATCTCCGCAGTGACTCGGAAATGTGTGCATGTTCGTTGCTTTTTTTTCATTTTTTGTTCCATCTCTTCAGACTGATACAGAAATCGAAGGCCTACAAAATCTGGCAACACGAACACAGCATATTTCAGACCCACGCAGACGACATCGCCAGCAAAGTCTCGCCCCCAGCCGTTCTTGTGGACCTCGGCAGCGGAGCGTCCTCCAAAACCCGCCTGGTGATCGAGGCTATGCTGAAGCGGCACGGGCGCGCAGCGTTCGTGCCAGTGGACATGGCGAAGGGTAAATTTGATTCTTTGTTTGTTTGTTTGTTTGAACCTCTGCTTATTCATGACAAGCTCAAATCGGCAAGCAGACCGCTTTTCATTGAATTCATGAGGAAGAGTAAGGGTCAGATAGAATATAACAGAGATAGATATTACATCATTTAAGTTCTAATAACTCTATCAAGATATATCATTACATATATATGGTACAACATATACATGATGCAACATACAACATATAGTAGAGCGATTAAAGCTATTTCTTGGTCCGTGTGTGTTCGTCTTGGTCATTTCTGGTTGCTTCAAGAGTCTCTTAAGAGATTCTAAGGAAATGGCTGCGCATTCACGGGGAGTTATTGTTTATAGACCGTCTATTTGTGTTTTCACAGTTATACAGTTTCCACATGCTAGTTTTATATAGGCTTGATGAAGCTTAGTTCTCGGGTTTTAGTAAGCAATTCATGGAGTGGACGGAAAAATGAGAATGTACAAAAGCTTTCATGAACAGCTGGAATTCTTGCTAGAGTTGAAAGTGGCCGGTTATGATTTCCCAATTGACTAATAAGACAAGATAAAGCAAAGGAGAGAATGAATCCTGCAAACTCTAAATATTTCACGGAGGTATGATGCCTCCGAACTGTTTTTCACACAGAGTATATCGCGACGTGCGGGCGGCAGCTGGAGAAAGATTACCCGGCTCTGACGGTGGAGCCCTTCGGCGGGTTGTACCTGGACGGGGTGCGCCACGTTGCCTCCCGGAAGGAGGCCAAGTTGCTGCTGTGGCTGGGTAACAGCTTCAGTAACGTCTCCATCCACCACCAGGTGGAACTGCTACAGGAGATCCGGGCACAGCTCAGTGGTACGTAGTGCGCGTCGGTTGGCCGAGTGGCCAGGCTAGGCTAGCGGACACGAGATGGAGGTCACGGGTTCCATTCCTGGCTAAATGTTTTCCTTGGGACTTGATAGGGCTTTCATCACTCCACCCAGGTGTAAAATAGGTACCTGACTTAGGATGGGGAGGTAAAAGACTATGGTGTTTGTGTGAATGTGTTTGTGTTTTTTTTGTGTGTGTGTGATTGTTCATCTCCAAGCAGATCTAACGGTTTGCAATAAAAATTCCTTTTGCCTGCTGGATACGGTCTTTGCAACAGTTAGATCTGCTCGGAGATTATGTGTGTGTGTGTTTGTGTAAGTGTCCATGTCTCTGTCGCTCTCTGTGTTCCTGTGATTTTTCCCCTTAGACTGGAGGTGTCACAGAGCAGCATGGGTAAGGGGGCGAAGTCTGCCAACTCTGATAGCCTTGCTGTTTCCATAGTCCTTGTCAGAAGGGCTTGGATGATTAACGCCCCGTTCGACTCCCACTGTTTGTGCAGACGGGGACAGGCTGGTGCTCGGGGTGGACATGAACACTGACCGAGAGGCCGTGTCTCAGGCTTACGGCGACGAGTGGATACCGATATGGCGAGACAACCTGGTCTCCCGTTTCAACAAGGTACTGTTAACATGGAAATTTTCGCAATGGTTTTATTTGTGCTTTTTTCGCAGTGACATCTCCACTGCGAATCCACAGCCCCTCGAATATACCTCTTTGTGTGATACTAATTGTACTACAGAATTGTTTCAAGCGCGGCTTCAAGAAATAGCAAAAACAGCTCGCTCTCCCTTCTATAGCGCGATAAAACCACGACGAAAGTAAATCGTGGTGTCTATCAGCAGAACATAACTGTCATATTTGTAATGGAAAACTATCATTTTGGATTATCAATATATACAGTGATGTTTTAATTTTGTTTGACATGTGTTTACATCTCCTTCCCCACCAATCCCAGGACTTTGGTGAAGACATGGACGCTGAGAGGTTCGAGTACATCTGTGAATTTGTGGAGAACCCTCCGGATCAAGACGAGCCGAGTTATGTCGTTTTGTCCCTCCGTAGTTCCTGCAAACAACGGGTGCATTTTGGTGAGTGTTGCTACAGTGTCAGTGATTACCTTGTTCTTTGGAAAAACAAGCAGTAACAAAACGTTGTTTTATAGCATTGCCAACAAAGAAGTGCTAGTTTTATGGTTGGTTCTGCCGGTTAGTCCACAGCTCAGAGTCCTTGTGGCTTTCCAATGAACATTGGTAAATCTATCGTTAGGGTTTGATTTTTTTAATACTTTAACATAAGGGACTGCATGAAGTATTGTTTTTCACTTTTTTGTTTGCTTCTATGTCTGGTTGTCTTCAAAGCACAATAAATCATGATTGTATTCGCGACAGAGAAGATACATTTTACAAATGTGGAATGTTTCCACATTTTCTGAACATATTGCTTTGTCTGGTGCAGAAACACTCGGTCTCGACATTGACTTTGAAGACGGCGAAAAGATTTATTTCTACGAGGGGCCGAACACCAGCTGCAAGTGGAACCTGATGCAGTTGCGCCGCCTAGCGGATAAGAGCGGATTTGCAGTAGATGCACACTGGACCAATGACGAGGAGAATTATTGTGTAATCTGCTTTGCACCGGCAAATGTTATTCATACTTCCTTAGAAGGATGAATAAGACTAAGCAAACTTTAAACATGTGTAAAAAAAGGTACACACAGCAATGCACGAGTTTTACAAACATAGTAGTCAAGAGTGTTATACTAAGCTAATCGAGTACGGTCAACTTGTTTTGTACATTTGTGCATGCGGAAACAGATGACATTTCCCATACAGGTACTGGGACACCAGTCTTGTTGGTCTGTCATTCAGCACCAGGGACAGGGTGGCCGGAAACACAACATTTTCTTTCCTTAGCCTGATGTAGTCTCCACCAGGCCTTTCTATGGGCGTATGGATCGTAGAATTAGACACACAAAAAAGGAATAATTGGCCGGTAGAGTTAGTCCACGGTAAGGCCAATGAAATACAGCTGCGCTTGCAAATGAAACCCCACGTGGTGGTCAAACTTCCCTGGCAAATCGTCTTTCTATAGCTGGTAGTCTGGTACAGACTAGGCCTGTTGAACTATACACCAACTCCGTTGCTAGTGCAGGATGTTAAGGACGCCTGGCGAGTGAGTGAATAAACAGAATCCTTGTGAACTGTATGGGGTCTTTATTTCCATCAATGACTAAACCTAACGTATCTCCGTTGATATCTTAGAAATTGCACTGTATTATGTATCACTGTAAAGCGTAATCGTTTGTTATGATTACACATTCATAGGTGAGTAGGTTGAGAAAAGAGAACGGAATTTCCCTTGACTGTATGTCCGTTGTTTTTTTCCGTGAATAGCAGTGTATCATTGAATACCTTATTTAGTTCTCTTCAAAATGATACCTCATTTGTAATAATAGTCCCATGACTGAAATCCGGTGTTGGTCGCCCCCTAAAATGCTGTCAACGTCAGACAGTGAACGTTGCTGGTAGGGAAATTTCGGCACATTTGTTTTGCGATGTGCTGACCTTTATATAGCAGTCCTGATGGTCAACTCATGATTTTATAATAGTAGCAAATGTGGCATCATTATAAAGAGAGGAAAACAGACCTTCCAATGATACGTAATATAGTGCAACTGGCAAAATATCAACAGAGGAATGGTTGACTACTCGTTTTGTTTCCTAGCTTTTCATGGTATCGAAGCCACACAGATAGGTTGTATTCTCTTGTTAGATAGTGCCGTAACGTTACAGCAACTCTGTTGCTAGTGTAGGATGTTCAGGACACCGGACGAGTGAGTGAATAAACAGAATACGTTTAAATTGTGTGTGTGAAAGCTTTTATTTCCCCCATAGCGTTAACGTTGACTGTGTAACTGAACACTTGTTATGTTCTTTTATGGTGTCGAGATCCATACTGAAAGGTTTTTATTCTGTGCTTAGTTATCACCACACACATTACCACGATAATTCATACCGTAGTTGCTACAATACTCTCATTTCATCTAGTTTTAACTATTATATTGTGGAATTTCGTTTGTTTTATTGCCATGCTAGTTTCTTTACTGGTTCCATCCAGTCGTAACTTGAGCCCGTTGCTAGGCAACCTGATTGTTCGAACCATCGTGACGTCACGACTAGAGTATCCAGATAGCAGAGCAAGAAAGCGGACGTGTTGAGGTAGGGCTCCCGCTAAAACTCCTAATTCTAGCCGTTAGACGGCGTGTCAACTGTTAGAAAGTGGCCCAAAGGTTGTAAAGCTATTGTTGCATCTACCACCACCATGGGACCGGGTTAGGTTGGTGAGAAACGGAGTTTATTGGCGTCAAAAGGACGACCTTTTATGTGAAAGAGTTCTGGGGACCCGCCATGTTGAACTGCAGCTGTTGACACCATAAGGACTGACAGCATCATCACTTAGCATGACAGCCTGAAGTTAAGAAGGTAGTACAAGGGCAGAGAACTTACTAACAGGAACACATTCTATATCCTTCTACAGCACCATCTCCACTCCAGCTCTAGCCAGTTACGGTAAGCAGTTTTCATCACTTAAAAGTTGCGACACTTAGATAGAAATGTGATAGAAATTCTAGTGCATTTCTCGGACATGTAGAACCTGAAAGCTCGGTTTGTTTTCTTTAGAGAGAGGACTTATGGGTTTTGGGGGAGAGGTACAAAGAGTAAAAGATTAGCATATCAAAATTGAAAGTTGAAGGAAAACTTTGGTAACCCGTTGAGTCGGACTACTAAAAATAATTTTTTCTCTACAAAATGTTTTACCGGATTGACGAGTCGAAGTTTTCTTCGTGGTTCCTAGTTTTCGAAAAACAGAGAGACGGTTGGCTATGCTGTTGCAGGGTAGAACATTTTATTTGATATTTTGATACAATAGTGATTTGATGCTACAGTTGTTTTAGTCAGCTGTTATGGTGTACAAACCAGTGTAAATTCTGCAGGATATTGCTTGTTCTGTATGATGTTACAGGTAAGTAATGATAGAAGATATCTGTTCTACTCTCCATAAGTACTTGTGGAACACATTCATGCCTTGATGTTTGTCACTTGTTGTAAATTACATGACGATATTTCCTGACATGGGTCTTAGAGTAAGACATATTTGTGAGATTCACTTTGAAAATGTTTTTATGGTTAAATTTGTATCCTGGTTTCCATATAAAGGTAGGTGCTGGTTCTCTGATTTTAGGGAAAAGTAAAAACACACAGTTTGAGTTTATTTAGGATCCACAATTAGCTTAACAGCTACTCTTCCTGTGGTCCATTCAAAAAAGTGATGCTCATCTTAGGAAAGAAGGTTTCCTACTGCTATCACTGGCGCTGCTTACTGTTCAGAACATGAACTTCTTTGCTGGACGTTCTTCTTACTCATTATTTTGTGGATGCCACAGGGGTGGGGCCTTGTTTATGTTTTCTTTAGATATCTCTTTGGATTCTCTGACCATCAATTGAGAAGTCAAGAGGAGCCATGTTAAGGTTTCTTTGTCATCTCTAATTGCAACCAGGATGGAAAATTTGATTCAGCAAAGGAGTAAATGCTTTTCAGCTGTAATAGTTCTTTATGCGGTACTAGTAGTGACAGAAGACAGGATTTAGTTTCAACAATGTGCTCTGTTTTGTCAATCCTTCCACAAATGTGGTAAATCTCAATAAATAGATAATGAATGAAATGTTTTCCACTCCAGGTCCCTATTCCATTAATCATGTACGAAAGACAAGAGCTCCGTCAGGCCCACCCAGACTTCCAGGTCCCCACCCCTCCCACCATGCCAAAGACAGTTGCCCAGCGGGAGAAGGCTATGCAGCGCCAAGCCCGTAACAGCCGCCGAAACCTCCGCATGGCCCCCCAGGTTCCTAGCCAAGGCGTCAGCGATCAGACAAAGGACTCCTGCGAAGAAGCTGACCGTCATCAGGCCGATCCAGACTTCCAGGTCCCCACCCCTCCCTCCGAGCCGAAGACAGTTGCCCAGCGGGAGAAAGATATGCAGCGCCAAACCCGTAAGAGCCGCCGAAATCTCCGCATGGCCCCCCAGGTTCCTAGCCAAGGCCTCAGCGATCAGACAAAGGATTCCTGCGAAGAAGCCGACCGTCATCAGGCCCATCCAGACTTCCAGGTCCCCACCCCTCCCACCAAGCCGAAGACAGTCGACCAACGGGAGAAGGATATGCAGCGCCAAACCCGTAAGAGCCGCCGAAACCTCCGCAAGGCCCCCCAGGTTCACAGCCAGGACATCAGCGATCAGGTGATGGACTCCTGCGAAGAAGCCGACCGTCGTCAGGCCCACCCAGACTTCCAGGTCCCCACCCCTCCTACCAAGCCAAAGACAGTCGCCCAGCGGGAGAAGGATATGCAGCGCCAAACTCGTAACAGCCGCCGAAACCTCCGCAAGGCCCCCCAGGATCCAAGCCAGGGCGTCAGCGATCCGGTGATGGACTCCTGCGAAGAAGCCGACCTTCGTCTGAAGGCTGGGCACAGACCAAACTTCATCCCACCCGGAGGGTTCTCCGACAACATGCCCAACAGGTACAGCATTGATTTACCTTTGGCAGAAGGTTTTGTCTTTCTGTGCTGTCTGTTTGTTTATTTGTTTGTGGGCAGCTTATCTCAAGAAGCCGTAGACTGATCAAAATAACATTTGTAAGTTGAGTAGCTCTTGTCAAATAGAGCTTGGGGGGATTTCCCTCATAAAATCGTTTGTCTTTCCAGTCACAGCTGGTGGAAGATTACCTCTTCGGTGAGCTTAACATCACTTTCCTTTGTCCTTTTCTCTACCTAAAGATACGTGAGGAACTCGCCCACAGAAGAAGAGCGGGATAGAGCCCTGGATGAGCATGCTGAGAGAATCTTTCACCAGAAGGTGAACACCATGATGTTCGGGGAGGACCTTAGCGCCTCCAAGCTGCCGTCCAAGAGGCGAAGCAAGAAGGTCCGGGCGCCGGAGAAGATCCACCAACTCGAGCAGGAGCGGCACAATGCTGTACCGTTCGATGACGAACACCAGCTGCTCAGAGTGGTCTGCACCACGGTCATGTTTGGTGACGACCTGTCCCAGACCCGTAGAATTCCGGCTCAATCCAGCCTGGTGGGCGGACGACACACCCGCATCCACGATGCGCAAGGGCTGATTGGAGCACCGATGCCACGGTCCCGGTACCAGAATCCCGAGCCTGATGATGACCAGGAAGACGCCGTGTACATAACGATGGACGATCTGGACTACCGCGCCAACAGACTGAAGCAAGAGGCTGAAATGGACGTCTCCTCTGAGAGGACTGGTAGGAGTTTTAAACTTTCTGTTTAAGTATAGAGATTTTGTGGCTAAGCCCTTTGGAATAAGATAGGATAGAAAAAGTGAGTGTGGTCCAACAGGTTGGAGTTTTTAAAGTCAAGTTTGTATTTAAGTATTAGGAGAAAGCATTTAGTTTAAACTTTGTTTTTAAGTATGGAGAAAGCATAGATTTATAATTTGTAGTCCTGATTTTCAGCCCTTTTGAATAAGATAGGCCAGCTGGATTAAAAAAGTGTGTGTGGTCCAACTATTTCAGATCTTTCTCTTTTTTAAAGATATTGAAAGCAGACAAAATAGTCTTATGAATAATCGTATTAGCTCTTCCAACCTTCCTTTAACTTTCTTCTTTTAGTCTGAAACAGTGACAAACCACCTTTGTTGACATCTACAACAGTCTACATTTTTTTCATGAAACTATTTATATTGCATACTTATATATCCCTCTACATTTCATACTCTCTAGCTGCCAAGCAGCCATCCCTCGCTCCACAGCACCACACTGTGACTTCAAAGAGAACTGCAGCAGTCGACGCCATCTCTGACCACTCCTTGGTGAGTGACAGCATTTTGGCTGATCGTTTTAAAACTTACTGTTAACATTTTTGTCACCAATTTTCAGTGCAAGAAAGTGACAAAATTGTTTGTTGCATCTGTAGTGAAAAAAAAACACACCTTTAGAACACTGAAGAAGCTGGTTTGCTACCAATTCTCTATTGCTTATCAGTTTAGGAAGCAGGAAGAAGGTTAAAGTAAGAAGTTTCTTGTACCATACAATTAACAAAGATAGCAAAAAGTTAACTTTCAGCCCATCCCTGTAGCTTAACTGGTAGCAGCCGCACAATTGAGCTCCAGGCTCCAATTAATTAGTAACTGGGAGACCCTGGTTCAATCCTGGGTCGGAACATCTCAGTTGGGGCTGCACCTGTCTTTTTGAAGGGATGTAATATGGGGTCCCGTGATCAAGGAGGAGGATAAGGTTTAGCAACCCCTCAATGTACATATATGACCTGCTACTGATACAGCAAGGAAATTGCTGTCCTAGGTGCCACCAGGCACTACAAGGTGAACAACAACAACTTTTCAGCGTATCATATATCCAATCACTAACCATCTTCTGTCACCTCCAGCTGATGCACCCACAGCCTCCCGTGGCTGCAAAATCTGACAACGCCGTGGCAGTCGACAAGCTGAGGTACAAGAGGCGAGCGCACCGCAGGACGAAAGACAGGCAGGGCATCAGCGATCAGGCAATGGACTCCTGCGAAGAAGCCGACCGTCGTCAGGCCCATCCAGACTTTTTAGGTCCCCACCCCTCCCACCGAGCCGAAGACAGTCGACCAGCGGGAGAAGGATATGCGGCGCCAAACCCGTAAGAGCCGCCGAAATCTCCACAAGGCCCCCCAGGTTCACAGCCAGGACATCAGCGATCAGGCAATGGACTCCTGCGAAGAAGCCGACTGTCGTCTGGCCCACCCAGACTTCCAGGTCTTCAGCCCTCCCACCAAGCCGAAGACAGTCGACCAGCGGGAGAAGGATATGCAGCGCCAAACTCGTAACAGCCGCCGGAACCTCCGCAAGGCCCCCCAGGTTCACAGTGTGGGCTCCAGCGAGGCACTGGCCGCCTGCGAAGAAGTCGACCTTCGTCTGAAGGCTGGGCACAGACCAAACTACGTCCCACCCGGAGGGTTCTCAGACAACATGCCCAACAGGTACAGCATTGAATTAGCTTTGTCAGAAGGTCATGTCTTTCTTGACTGTCTGTTTGTTTGCTTGTGAACAGCTTATATCGAGAAGCCGTAGACGGATCCGAATAACATTTGGAAGTTGAGTAGTTCTTGTCAAAAATAGCTGGCAGGATTGCTCTCATAAAATCGTTTGTCTTTCCAGTCACAGCCGGTGGAAGATTACCTCTTCGGTGAGCTCAACATAACTTTCCTTTGTCCTTTTCTATACCTTAAGATACGTGAGGAACTCGCCCACAGCAGCGGAGCGGGATAGAGCCCTGGACAAGCACGCTGACTTCCAGGTCCCCACCCCTCCCACCAAGCCGAAGACAGTCGCACAGCGGGAGAAGGATATGCAGCGCCCAACCCGTAACAGCTGCCGAAACCTCCGCAAGGCCCCCCATGTTCACAGCCAGGACATCAGTGATCAGGTGATGGACTTCTGCGAAGATGCCGACCATCCTCAGGCCCACCCAGACTTCCAGATCTTCAGCCCTCGCACCAATCCGAAGACAGTCGACCAGCGGGAGAAGGATATACAGCGCCAAACCCTTAACAGCTGCCGAAACCTCCGCAAGGCCCCCCAGGTTCACAGTGTGAGCACAGAAGAGGAGCGGGATAGAGCCCCGGATGAGCACGCTGACTTCCAGGTCCCCACCCCTCCCACCAAGACAGTCGCCCAGCTGGAGAAGGATATGCAGCGCCAAACCCGTAAGAGCCGCCGAAATCTCCACAAGGCCCCCCAGGTTCCCAGCCAGGGCATCAGTGATGAGGTGATGGACTCCTGCGAAGAAGCCGACCGTCGTCTGGAGGCTGGGCACAGACCAAACTACGTCCCACCCGGAGGGTTCTCAGAGAACATGCCCAACAGGTACAGCATTGAATTACCTTTGCCAGAAGGTTATGTCTTTCTGTGCTGTTTGTTTGTTTGTGGACAGCTTATCTCGAGACTGGTGGCCGTAGACGGATGCAAATATCATTTGGAAGTTGAGTAGTTCTTGTCAAAAGAGCTGCCTGGGAGGATTGCTCTCATAAAATCGTTTGTCTTTTCAGTCACAGCCGGTGGAAGATTACCTCTTCGGTGAGCTCAACATCACTTTCCTTTGTCCTTTTCTATACCTGAAGATACGTGAGGAGCTCGCCCACAGAAGAGGAGCGGGATAGAGCCCTGGACGAGCACGCTGACTTCCAGGTCCCCACCCCTCCCCCCAAGACAGTTGCCCAGCGGGAGAAGGATATGCAGCGCCAAACCCGTAAGAGCCGCCGAAATCTCCGCAAGGCCCCCCAGGTTCACAGCCAGGACATCAGTGATCAGGTGATGGACTCCTGCGAAGATGCCGACCGTCGTCTGGCCCACCCAGACTTCCAGGTCCCCACCCCTCCCACCAAGCGGAAGACAGTCGCCCAGCGGGAGAAGGATATGCAGCGCCAAACCCGTAACAGCCGCCGAAACCTCCGCAAGGCCCCCCAGGATCCAAGCCAGGGCGTCAGCGATCAGGTAATGGACTCCTGCGAAGAAGCGGACCGCCGTCTGAAGGCTGGGCAAAGACCAAGCTACGTCCCACCCGGAGGGTTCTCAGACAACATGCCCAACAGGTACAGCATTGAATTACCTTTGCCAGAAGGTTATGTCTTTCTGTGCTGTTTATTTGTTTGTGGACAGCTTATCTCGAGACTGGCGGCCGTAGACGGATGCAAATATCATTTGGAAGGTGAGTACTTCTTGTCAAAAGAGCTGCCTGGGAGGATTGCTCTCATAAAATCGTTTGTCTTTCCAGTCACAGCCGGTGGAAGATTACCTCTTTGGTGAGCTCAACATCACTTTCCTTTGTCCTTTTCTTTACCTTAAGATACGTGAGAAATTCACCCACATGGGAGGAGCGGGATAGAGCCCTGGACGAGCACGCTGAGAGAATCTTTCACCAGAAGGTGAACACCCTGATGTTCGGGGAGGACCTCAGCGCCTCCAAGCTGCCGTCCAAGAGGCGAAGCAAGAAGGTCCGGGCGCCAGAGAAGATCCGCCAACTCGAGCAGGAGCGGCACAATGCTGTACCGTTTGATGACGAAGACCAGCTCCTCAGAGTGGTCTGCACCACGGTCATGTTTGGTGACGACCTGTCCCAGACCCGTAGAATTCCGGCACAATCCAGCCTGGTGGGCGGACGACACACCCGCATCCACGATAGGGAGGGGCTGATTGGAGCACCGATGCCGCGGTCCCGGTACCAGAATCCCGAGCCTGACGATGAGCAGGAAGACGCCGAGTACATCACGATGGACGATCTGGACTACCGCGCCAACAGACTGAAGCAAGCGGCTGACATGGACATCTCTTCTGAGAGGACTGGTAGGAGTGTTTAAACTTTGCGTTATAGTACGTAGTAAGGAGAATGTATGTAATTGTAATCTGTACTCCTGATTTTCAGCCCATTGGCGTCTAGCATGAACCACATGAATGGAAAGAAGTTTGTGGTCTCACTGAAACTTCATCCTCACTAATGAACAATGTCATTTTTTTCTTTTGCCATGAATGCAAGTGAGGAAAATAGTTAACATTGATTTTTTTCTGTTGGGCAGAAAGTCAGTAGGGTGACAAACTGGGCTTGCTTACATCTGAAATGAAACTGATGTGTACCCATTTTGACAGGTCTACAACAACCTTTTTTCCTTGAAACTATCCTGCATACTTATAATCTATATATCCCTCTACATCTTGTACTCTGTAGATACCAAGATATCATCCCTGGAACCGCAGCGCCACACTGAGACTTTGAAGAGAACTGAAGCAGACGGCAACATCTCAGGCCACTCCTTGGTGAGTTACAGTATATGTACCCCTCACTGTACAAATATGACCTGCTACTGATACAGCAAGGAAACGTGCTGCCCTACCTACCACCAGGCACTACAAGGTGAACAACAACAGCCTTTCAGCTTATCATATATCCAATCACTAACCATTGACATCTTTTGTCACCTCCAGCTGATGCACCCACAGCCTCCCGTGGCTGCAAAGTCCGACAATGCCGTGGCAGCCGACAAGCTGAGGTACAAGAGGAGAGCACAGGTTGACAACGTCTCTGGCCACTCCTTGGTGAGTTACAGTACATGTTAGCTGATCTTTTTAAGACTTACAGTTAACACATTGGTCAGCAATTTTTAGTGCAAGATTGTAGTTTAATCTGTATGAAAACTAACCATCAACACGCGGTAAAAGGTAGCCGCCATTTGTTATCGGGTTAGGCTAAGAAGTTTCCTAATTCTATACAATCAATAAAGATAACGAAAAGCTATCTTTCAGCACGTCCCTGTAGCTTGACTGGTAGCAGCCGCACAATTGAGCTCCAATTAATTGCTTACTGGGAGACCCTGGTCCAATCTTGGGTCGGACCATCTCAGTTTGGGCTGCACCTGTCTTTTGGAAGGGATGTAAAATGGGGTGCCGTGATCAAGGAGGAGGATAAGGTTTAGCAACTGTACATACATGTATATGACCTGCTACTGATACAGCAAGAAAGCTTACTGTCCTACGTGCTACAAGGTGAACAACAACCTTTCAGCTTATCACATATCCAATCACTAACCATTGACATCTTTTGTCACCTCCAGCCGATGCACCCACAGCCTCCCGTGGCTGCAAAGTCCGACAACGCCGTGGTAGCCGAGAAGCTAAGCTCCAAGAGGCGAGCACACCGCAGGGCGAAAGACGCACGAGCCCTGAAGCGCTGCTATGACGATCCAAGCGGCCCAGTGCGCAGCAAACACTAAGTACTCAGCTACTGATACAAAGGGAGGCCATCCGAAGGTTGGCCCGCACACAGCAAATTACCTTTACCTCTCTATTAGGGTCTGTACATGTCCCGAAAGAGAGGGCTTCCCTTTGGGTGTGTGCGGTAGTGCTAAGTAGACCCCAGGCTCCCTACAGCACTCTGGTGTGTGAGTCCTGAGCGGCTCGTCCGCGCTAAGACCACATCAGAGTGCTGGCATGCTATGGAATTGCTTTTTTTTCTTTTCAACGTTTTTAAATCTGGAAACTAATTTTGTTTGCATTTATTAACTTTATTTGAAACTTTTTGATTTATTTGAATTTATCTTATTTCTATTTCTATTATTTTTTATTCTATACATACACAATAGATAATTTTGTTACATAAAAAGTCTGCATAAATATAACAGAATTAAACACACTAAATACCATTTCTACTGACAACATAACAAACCATTTCTAATGATAACACAAACAAACTGCGCAATTCCATAGTACTGCCCTGTCTGGCCAATCCTATAACATCACAGGATTGCTACTGTAAAGCCATAGACAGTACAGCCAGCAATGTGCACACATACACGCGCATGCACACGCGCACACCCACACGCACGCACACTTGAACAAACATGGTTGGTTACCACATTCCATCTCACTCCAGAATGGCCCCTTCTGGACAGGTAGCCAATCATGTTGCGCACACACGCACCCCACACAAACTGACACAACGCATGTTTTGGTCTCCTGGATGGAATGGCCCCTTCTGTACAGGAGACCAAACATGCTAGACACACACGCACGCACACTTTGTCACTCACACAAGTATATCTGAGTCTATCAAAGCTGCAGTCCACACTACACAGGGCTCGAAATTCATTTTTGGAAATAGATGCACTGGTGCACTCAACCAAAAATATTAGGTGCACAGAAAGAATTTTGGACGCACCACAAAATAAAGTTGAATGTCAGCAAAACATAATTACAAAAACACTCCTAAGAACTTCAATCTGTAGTTCTATAGCTAACTTTAAAATTTCAAACAAGTAATACATCAAAGTACAACTGTTACAAAAGGTTATATTGCTTTTTCTGATACTTACATTTCAAGAATATTCTGTATACTATGGTACAATTGTACCTTTACCCTATAGCCTACAAAAATATCTAGGTGCACAGCTCCAATTTTGGGTGCACACAGGTGCACATGCACCCACTATTTCGAGCCCTGCTACATGTGCGTGACTGCAAGGAGCCTGGGGAGTTTAGATTTTTAATCTTTTAATGTGTTTAAACAAAAAAGTATGACCGTCTGTAACATACACCACTAGTATATATAGTGTGAAGCCCTGAATTGTGCCAAAATTTACAGTATTGAACTCGTACAGAAAAAAATTGAAGTTCGCAATAAATCGCATGGCACTAAAATATGCATGCACATTATATAGTAACAATCATCGACATGTTTTAAAGTAATAACCATATAATCAAAAGCAAGGTCTCTTTTCAACCCCAAACGAAGGCTAGTGAAGTGAGTTTTACTGGAGTATCTATATAACAAGTTGCTTGTATAAGATGCTTGCTGTGCATATCTGTCAAATTATTATTTGTGTGCCTTTAAGTTTAAAGTCTGTTAAGTACCAAAAGAACCTTTCCACAGTTTTGTACCCTTCTATCATAGATTCATACATAATGTTGCACGATGAACTTGTATTTGGTCTTCCACCAATATGTACTCAAACGTGCTGGTAAACTTCACACTCTACAAAATAACATTTTCTACACCAGTTTTGAAATACCCTTTCAGCACTATATAACATTAAATTCTAGTACAGTCAGCGATGATCTCTACGGGGACATGCATGTTTTGGGTGACCTTCACACCCAACCTGTATAGAACACATCTCCTTTTTACATCATCTGTTGTCACAAACCAGCAAATTGCCCCAAAACTTATCCGTTTCTTGGAAAGGAGTAATTTTTGTACATTTATCTATAGTCAAAACAAAGCAAATTGTCCCTAAACTGTACACTACATTTTTTATAGGCAAAATAGTCCCATTATTTCCTATCTTTTTGTTTCTTATCATTTCTGTACTATCAAAAAATGTTTAAGAATCAAACCCAACAGTTAGTCTTTTTCCAAAATGTTACATGAAAATGTAACCTTTGGCACAGATCGATAGTGGCCTCACGGCAAACCCACTCCAGTTAACCGGACCACACAGTATTCTACACTGCAGCTGGGGTGGGGAAGGGTTGGGCAGGAACAACTCCACAGACCGCCGGCACTTGGCCCTCCCAGACTACTCCAACCTCTACCCACTGCACCATCTGGCGGATATGTCCGTGGCGTCCAGTGAGCGATGGCTGTCCCGCGCCCGATCTACCAATCGGGACGTCGGGCCCCATCCTCACTGGACGCCACATTCATGTCCGCCTGTTCAGCAGTGGGCCGGGGAGAGGCGGGGGTAGTCTGCAGGGACTTGTGTCTGCTGTCTGTGTGGGGAGTTCTTGTACCAACCCGGAGACTCCCTGGCTAAAGTGGAGATGTACTGTGTGGCCTTCTCCGACTGGAGTGGGCTTGCCTCCTGGGCACCATTTGTGAAACATTTTCATGTAGCATCTTTTTCCTTTTTTTCTCATCAATTTCCTTTATTTTTGGTACTTGACCCATTGTTGGACAGTACAAACACACAGGACATATAAGAAGCCATAAACAAAAAAAGGTGTTACTGAAATTTAAATTGGAACTATTTATGTTTTGACTTTTGGTGTTATGCAATCTTTAAAAGGAGTAACACTGGGACAGTTAAAAAGTTGAATGGGCGTCAGAAGGATGACGGCTGAGACACAACGAGTTACCGGTTTCGACCTTTTATTCAAAAGTCTTCATCAGAATGACAAAGAGTGGTACCGCACTTCCTTTTAGAGCCTCTAGTTCAAGTCAGGTCAGGGCATTCTACTCCCTGCTTTAAACAGTTAAAAAGTGTCAGTCATATGATAACAACAAAACATAGCATCTTTTTCTTCTCATTCTTTTTCTTTCTTATATTTTTTCATAGTAAATGCATGACATTCACCTTGAATGTTGAATCCCTGCAAGTTTGTACACATCAACAAAATGAGTTAGATCCAGTGTTCCCAACTCCTTAGAGACTACATGACCAGCACGTTTGGGTACAAGTGTATTGTCATTTTAATCAATTAAGCTGTAGTTCTATATTGCATTACTCTATCAATCCGTTATAAGTAACACATCTCTTAATGATTAAAATTTTTATTTTGATCAATCAGACGAAAAAAATGTATTTTGCAGCTGCATTGCTGTATTGAGTATCCAAATGTATTCCATCTATCATCAGTAACGCAATTAAGTTCTGAATTGAATAACTTTTTTAATCTATTAAAACTCATTTCACAAACCCATGAAAACAGTTGATATTATTGTACATACATGAAATAACAATGACAGATATTTGTTGGTCACAATGGGACAGAATGTTTCTGTATATGTCACTAGTATGACTCAAACTGTATTGTTGTAATGTGCCAAAATACTATGTGTGTATATACAAATATATATATATATATATATTCTTTACATGTACATGATAACCAGATGGTGATTTTACAGAATAAATGTACATGTTCTTCATGTTGACATATATTTTGGCTCAGGCGTATTGATTTTATAAGTTGTATTGTATATTCTTAATTGTTCTGTATTGAATAGCTGGTGTCCCTATCCCGATTGCTAAATGACACACCAACAAGACTGGTGCCCTGTACCTGAATGACACACCAACAAGACTGGTGCCCCTGTCCCTGGTGCTGAATGACACGCCAACAAGACTGGTGCCCCTGTCCCTGGTGCTGAATGACACACTGACAAGACTAGTGCCCCTGTCCCTGGTGTTGAATGACACCCCAACAAGACTGGTACCCCTGTCCCTGGTGCTGAATGACAAACCAACAAGACAGGTGCCCCTGTCCCTGGTGCTGAATGACACACCAACAAGACTGGTGCCCCTGTCCTTTGTGCTGAACGACACACCAACAAGACAGGTGATCTTTTTACCCCAACATCTGCTTGGAGATTTCAACTAGCATACTTCTTTGGAACAGCGATGACAGCTACACATTTCCTCACCCAGTCCTCTGATGTCATAGTGGACAACATGAACCTACAAGCAAGCAAAATCATTAAATCAGGATGGTAGAAATTGGTCTGGTACTTTTGTATATCTAATGAAATTCTATATGAATTTTCAACACTTAACTCGCTTGAATTTCTTGATCAATATTTCAAACTTCCTGATTTTTTATGATAAAAAACCTTGTACTCCTCTCTCATATTCATCATTTGCAGTTACAGCTCATAATACATGTATTGAGAAAATTCATAGGGAGAAAAGTCTATTCTTCAAATTTATGTTCCATTGCTTGCTCATCAATTCCCTTTTCTTGCCAAAAAGATCATGTGTATATCAAATGAGGAAATGTTTTTTTTTTGACAACTTCTATATTTCAATGAAAGTTTCACTTTTCTCTTGTACATTGCTAACTGAATTTCGAGCACAGTACCATAGGAGAAATCTCTCGTGAACAGCACTAGTATGTAGTATTTAAGATTCAAACCCACCTGGCTACATCTGCCCGGCACATGCCCCGCACACCATCTCTATCACACACTTGCGGACCTTCCTCTGTACGGAACTCCATGTCTGAGAACAACATATAGAACTCTTAATGATTTAGTCTAAATCTAAGTACTGCACAATACTACAATATTGCAAACTTGGTTTAGTCTGAAAGAAAACACTAAAAGTGAAAATAAAATTCATCTTGCACCTAACTTTAGCTCAATTAAACCCAATGAATAGATGAGCTATTCTTCCACTGGACGTGACAGAGAAGACAGAGGCTACATGTATGTACAGTATTTACAGTAGGGCTGTCTCCAGCTTTGACATTTTTCGGTGCCGATGTTTTAATTTTCCATTGTTAAATTTTATCTTAAATTACGGAGATACATTTTTATCAATTTCATGTCAAAAAGTTAAGATTTTGGGACGGACTGGGTGAAAAATTTTTTTGTCCCATTGCCCAACAAGCAACTTCCCGTCCTGGGACGGAGGGATGGGTCCTGGAGACAGCCCTGATTTACAGGTTCACTGACCAGGGAAATTTTCTTAGCTTTTTTCAACAAGTACAATGAACAATGGACTATGCCTTAACGTTCAACCCTATTCCTATAAGGACTGCAGCCCTTTCTAGTACTAGCGTGTATGTCGGGTGAGCGACACAGCTGGGATTTGAACTCAAGATTTCTTGCTCCAGAGGCAGGGTCACTGAACTATGCATGCTTCTAAAACATTGATTTACTCCACCCTACTACAATTCTAAAATAGTAACTTTCAATAGATAGCTATAAACATCTAGAACTAGATATGCACAGTTTACCCCGGAAAAAAACGAAAAAAATGCTGTGTTTGGAGTTACCCAGCCAAGCCTAGCAAAAACCTGCCAACCATAAAACTAAAAAAGTGATATACCAAAGTTACCTGTTATGTAAATCCTTCAACAGATGTAGTCAATCTCAATATATCAACAAATAAACGTGATATGGAACAAAATTAAAATCATATGTCTCCTACCAGTGACGGGTCCCATTCTTAACCCTGGAGGCCTGACTACAGTGAAGTTGATGTCTTCACACCCCTGCAGGTACTGCTCCATCTGAGCCATGTTATACATGATCCGTCCCAGAAACAACGGTTTGACAATCCAGCGCATCATGAAAGACGGTGGATTGGACGGGTCATCTGGTTTAAAAAAGGAAAGGATTACATCTGAGAGTCGTTTCTTACTAGCATTATTCACATTACACAGATGCCAGCCACCTTGACTGGATGGTTGGATGCAAATTTGGCCATGTATGAACACTTAATTTCTGTGATTTGAGAAAAAAATGGTTCACTCTGTTACTGTACTAATGTTTTTCACATTACACAGATGCACAGTCATGTCAAGCATTTTCAACACTCATAATTCTACCACGTTCACCAAAAACGGCAACATTTTAAAAATACCAATGTAATCAAGGCTTGTTCAAGAAAGTCTTGATGAACACCTGGAAATTTTCTGTCATTCTTTCTTCACCAATCTTGTTTCATATTGCGGGCCGGTTCATCTTTTTCATCAATCTTCTTCAATGTAACGTCAGTGGTCTTTTAGGGTACCCACAATTTGTAGATTATTACTACATCAGAGATGGGGTGATATTCTGTCATGCTTTCTTGTTTTATCTCAATGGTTTGCATCATAAGATATCCCATTATCAACTGCAGTAGATTAAAAAACAAGCGATTATTGGAAAATGAAAACGATTTACCTGTTGTGAACCAGGAGGTCACACACACAAGGCGCTTGACCTTGTTCTTTCTCATGGCGGCGACGATGACCTCCATGGAGTCTGTGTAAAGTGTGACCGACCAAGGCCAGGTCCTGCCTGCAAAATGGAGACGGAACTGTAATGTGAGACCAACTTGCACCAACATTTCTTGGGAACTGTGATGTGAGACCCACTTACACCTTTCCAACATTTCAAGTTATATAAGGAGAAATTCAAACTCTACAACTGGATAAAAATTCAGAGATTTATTTCCGGACGTTTCGAGTGACATCCATCACTCTTCTTCAGCGTCACTAAAGTGAACTAGCAGAACTAACCAGTACTTATATACAATAACTAGAAAAAACGGTTTTTACATGGCAAATCACACAGTCATGCATCAGCGACATTGTAATGTATTTTTATCCAGTTGTAGAGTTTGAATTTCTCCTTATATATTGTTTATCTGGATGTCTAACCTTCACAAACGTAACATTTCAAGTTATTCTGCTATCTTCTTTGCAGTATTTAAAATATTGTATATTTAGGGTGGCAAGTTAAGCACTATAACACTTTTATGACAAAATAGCACTCTTAGGGTATCCTTCAGAATGATGAGGATTATTACATACTTCCCAGACAGGATAAGACGACGTCTTTGTCTTGCAGATGTGGTTCTACAGTATCAGCAGAGGAAAAGTCGATCTTCTCAATCTGTGGAAAATGAAAAAAAAATCAGATGGTTAATGCTCTGAAATCTCCCACACGTTCTCTTCTTATTGAATTACACAAACTATAGGTTAAAATAATGTCTACTGTCATAATTGTGCATACTTTGGGGATTGCTGATGCTACATTTAGTAGATCTTTTACTTACTGCAAAATCTTTTTAACCTTCTCAGAAAGGCTTAATGTAATTCTTGATTTGTTAAGAGTAACTTTATTTTAGGTACTTTAACGGTTGCTAGTCAAAAAAAATCACAAATTGAAGCAAACCTTGAGTTCCTTATTTGGCACCAAACCCACCATCTTGTCAGGGTCTCTCACCAGGGCTGTGACATCATGACCTTGGGCAAGTGCCTGCTGCACGACCTCTACACCTAGAAAGGGAACAACATGGCGGGTAACATCATCTCTTATCGATGTAACGTTAGGGCTTGAAATACTAGTAGGGTGCATATACTTAGCCTGGATGCCAGACCCCCAAACTCTGAAATATTTATGGAGAAAATTTCCCCACACAGCAGACCAGACCCCCACACAATAGATTATCAAATATTTCAAAGTTTGGGGGTCTGGCATCCAGGCTAGCATATGCTGGGCTTGTAATACTAGCAGGGTGCATATGTTGGGCTTGAAATCCCAGCAGGGTGTATATATATGCTGTGTTGTACCCAAAATTTTGAAATGTGCACCTGATTTCTCCACTAATGCAGCATCAGTATAATCCCCAAGGCTGCTGAGACACACTTTTTTTTAGCTCAGAGTATGAGAGTTGATGTTATATCCTTCTGTTTTCTTGCCAAATCCTTTAATTCATTAAAAAAACTCATTTCTACTGCAATGTACAATATCAAATTAAACATTGTCAACATATCGCAACTGACAAGAACTCAAACAATATTGTGAAAGTAATGCAAACCTAACCTGTAGGGCCAGTGGCCCCAAACACTGCCAGTCTCATCGTCCTACTGATGAAGTATCAGGAAGTCTGTCCAGCAGTTCTGAAGTGTAGTAGACTAGTAGTTCTGTCCTAACCAGTCTATTGTATTGGAAGATGAAAACAGAATATTCATGCCTTGCAATTATGGACATGTTATTATCATACCAGTAACACCAACACTGGAAGAAAATCTGTATCTGGCTTTGTATCTGTATAGCCGGTATAACCGCCCTTCGGCTTGACACACCAGCTAATCTGTTATTGATAAACAAAATTCTAAGTATACGATAAAATGTACTAGGATGGTCAAACTTAATAGTGTGTGGGGTAAACAAAGAAAATGTATAGGATGGGCCAGGCAGTGATAGGACATTTGTTTACCAAACAGCAGCCCCTAAAGACATAAAACGTCATAAAACTAAGCGTTTAACAAGCCAGCACCATACCTCTGCTTGGATGTAAGGAAACTTGCCATTTGGTCAGTAACCACTACAGGAACCCCAAGGAGTGTCAGACATCTGTTGTGAATTTAGCTGTTGTGACAAACAAAGGTCCTATCATTGTCTGGCTCATCCTACCAGTTTTCTTTGTTTCCTTGTAATCTATTTGACTATTGACATAACAGAAAAAGGCTGTTTCTAAACAACACTAAAATATGGACATCGAACCTTCCACTTCAATTTATTGAATATTTGTACTGGCCTTGAGGATACCTTGAGGATTCCAGGCCTGTGTACTTCAATGGAACTTATTTTGCCAGTCTTGGTGGAATAGCTTATAGCTGCACACCCCTCCCCAACAATAGGCGCTGTTTTCCATCCAGTCCACCCACATCTGGAATTGCATTGACCCAGTTTTTCCTCATGTACGCCAAACCCCCATCAATGCCCCTGGGGCCCAAAAAGAGTAGACAGACCAGCTTTTTCCGTTCACCCTCCATGATCCTCCATGCCAGTAGCCTTGCTGTATCAAATTTCACAACATGAAACACGTCTTATATAGCTGTTACGTCACTCCTAACGTTACTCCCGACTTCTACCCGCAGATTGCTGGATCCCACCTCATTCCCAACCGACACTTAACGGCTTTGGTCTAGCCAACAAGAAGCACCGCTTAAATGACGTACAAACGCGCCAAGGAGGCACAAAAACGAGCTCAAGTTATACACAAACATCTTCTAGGAGCTTCAGCAAACACAGAAAGCGACTGTTATGACAGGGGATTCCCCTAAATGCAAACAAACTTTCACTGAGGCGACTCACCAACTGTTGCATGCAGGCTGGTCGAAGGTCACTGTGGGAGGTCAATGACCCGAAACGGTGACCTCAATATTTGCATAAGCTGGCCATGTTGGTTCGATTATATGGATGCGATCCACCCGCGCACCAATTTTCGTCCGTTTAAAAAAAAAAAGTTTCGACCATACTGTCAATCGTACAAAGCAGCTGAGCAAAATGAGTAAAGATATGATGTAAATTGTAGAAACACTATCAGAAAACACTTCTTTTTATCTGATACTAATGTCGTAGAATACCAAGTCAATTAAGTCATAGACGAAGAGATGAAATACTCTTTTGTAACAGTTGTAAAACCTTCCTGACCATTTTGATTTCATAAAAAATGAAGGCACCTCTTTTTAATAAATCATTTTCATTCACACGGCCGCATGGTCTAATTTCCAAGCAGATGTCGGGGTGGACAGTTGAAAATGTTTTGAACCCTTGGCTTTTCTGACGACTGCAGTTTTCTGACCGGTCGGCTTTTCTGATCCACAACATCTGCTTGGAGATTAGATATCGCAACAGAAATTCTGGTAACCTGATATCTACAAGCAGATATTGGGGCAACAAAACTTGATATTTAGGTCAAAGTTGAAAGGAGTATAACCAGGACGGGGGAATAGCGTTTTTCGTGGAATGAGTGAATTTGGGAATGAATGAGTGGATGGATGGATGGATGGATGGAAGAGTGAATGTGAGAGTGAACGGGGAGAACGAATCATACAGGTACTGTGTATTGGCGATATCTGTTTTTTTTTTTCTTTTATTCAAAGTTCTTATTTTCATTTACTAGACAGTCACCACAAACAAGGATTGAAAGCCATTCGAGGTTAGGGTGTGAGGTACTGTGAAATGCACTTAGGTTCGCGTGGTTTTTATTTCGCGCTAAGGCGAAAATGGAGTGTTAATAAGAAGTTTATTGCAAGTTCATGCCCGTGGGCTAATTGCAAATACATGGTAAAAACATAGAGAAAAACATACATGCGTCAGTAAACTGTGTCTGACTTTGTTGTAACAATAGGCTACTGGTACTAAATACAATTGTTGGCTATATCTAAACTAGCTGGGTTTGACTTCTTTTTCGGAAGCAGTGGAAGACGAAAAGTCCCACTTTTTCTAGAATTTGTGGGTTCTGTGATTTCAAGAGAAAGGTAGCTTTTTGTTCATCCGTGAGTGTGTAAAAGAAGGGGCACTTCGTGGTAACTTGTTTAAATAATTCGGTTCTTTCGTCACTGTTAAATAGACACTTGGAAATAAAATGTGTTTCGTTAATGATGGTCTTAAGTTTGCGGCAGTGCTATAGTCACATACTGCTACAGTATTGGACAAAAATGTTCGCAGTGGTTCTAAGTTCGCGGTGAAACGGTCGACGCGAAAACCGCGAAGATAAAACCATCGCGAACCAAGCACCAAGGACAGGGAAACCTTTCTTAGTGTGTCATTCTTATACTTTCATTGTACATTCATGCCTCTAGCGGGTTGGTAAAGGTTGGGAATCTCATGCCTCAACATGTGTACAACAAGGTATTAACAGTATAGCAATACACGAGTTAAACAACCATGGTAGAAAAGAGTGTTGGACTAAGCTAACATGTGCGGATGTGGGAACAGATCATGTTTCTTATACAGGGTTTAATGAATGCTTTTCACACGCCTGGGGATCGAGGTAAAGTGTTGATGATCCGTACACCAACTCTGTTGACAGTGTAGACTGTTAGGGAAAGCAGACGAGTGAGTGAATAAACGGAATCCCTGTAAATTGTGTGCGCAAAAGTTTTCATTTTCTCTCGTAACGCTGACTCTTATGTTCGTTTATCGTATCGAAAATCATATAGAACATGTAAAATTTCATTGTTTTGGTAGTTAACATCACACAGATTACCATTATGTTAATATTTTCATATTGCTGTTGCCACAATACTCTCATTTTGTCAACTTGAGTTTGTGTGATATGTGAATTTTGTTTGTGTTATTGCCTTGTTAGTTTGTTTATTGGTTACAGCCAGTCGCAACTTGAGCCCGTTGCCAGGCAACCTAATTGTTCGAACCATCGTGACGTCACGTTTAGAACATATCTTCATTGCAGATACGGGGTGCGGACGTGTAGAGGTAAGGCTCCCGCCAAAACCAGGAATTTCAGCCGTTAGACGGCGTGTCAACCGTTGAAAAGTGCCCCAAAATTGCTTTAGCCCTCGTTGCATCTACCACCACCATGGGACCGGGTTAGGTTGGTGAGAACCGGAGTTTATCGGCGTCAAAAGGACGACCTTTTATGTGAGAGAGTTCTGAGGACCCGCCATATTGAACTGCAGTTGTTGACACCATACGAATCGACAGCAGCATCATTACTTAGCATCACAGCCTGAGGTTAATAAGATTGTACAAGGACAGAAAATGTACTAACATGAACACACTTTATATCCTTCTACAGCAACATCACCACTCAGTTTGAAGTCACGGTAAACAGAAGTTACGGTAAGTAGTCTTTATGAGTATGATTTGTGGCACTTAGAAAAGTGGCACAACATTTTCTTGCACTTGAAACGTTAGAGGCTAGAGGCTCGTTATGGTTTTTTTTTAACAAAGAGCTCATGGGTTTTGGATGATTGAAGAAATAAAGCAAAGGTTCCGATGTTGTAGTAGAAAGTTAAGGGGCAACGTTTGGTTAGAAAAGGGGCCCGTAGTGTTGACATAAAACGTCAAAGAGTCACTTGAAAATGTTGGTTTTCTGGTTAAGATTTTATCCTGCTTCCATGTCAAGGTTAAGATTCTCTGATTTTAAGGAGAAGTAAAAATTGAAGCTAATGTTAGGAGGAAAGGTTTCCTTCCATTATTGTTGCACTATTATGATACTTGTGCTGTTTTATTTTTAAAACTTGAGCTTCATCGCTAGATTTGTTTCTTTGTCAGTGTTAGATTTTTTTGGATGCCACAGGGGTGGAGCCAATTGTAACTTCTTTCAGTTCAATTGTTTGAGTCTTTATTGATCTATTGACTTAAATATCCCTTTGGCTTTTCTGGTGTCTTCATGTAACCATTTGTTCTATCTGGCCATCAAGTGAGACTATAGAGGGGCCATGTTAGGATTTCTTATTTCAGTTTATTTCTGGTGTTAAAATGGAGACAAAGCAACAAATGTAGGTTGGAAAATGTCCTCTATTTTAAATTATTTATCAGCTATATACTGAGTCCTTGAAACAGCAAGCGATTGAAGAAAACATCAAATTAAGTAGCAGATACTTTTCAGTATGTAGAAATAGATCATGAACAGTACAAGTCATGTTTAGGAGAGAAAAAAATGTACTTTTGACATAAATAGAGCAACAAACCTCTGGTATCAGATTACAAAATTCAATATTTTTGTCCCATCATTCCAGACATCCACCTTAACCAATATGGCCTACAAACGCCTGATCGAGCTCCGGGACTCGTACCAGTCATACCGCGCCCCCACCCCTCCCCCCAACCCTGACACAGTTGATGAGGCCATCCAGAGAATGGAACGTGAAAGCCGCAACCTCCGACATGAGGCGAGACAAGACAGAGAAGTCAGGCGCCAAAGACCTCAGAGACCCTCTATGAACAACAGAAATAGGTGGGCAGTTACATCAACTTTACATTCATGTATGTCTGGAATCTTAGCTATTGAACCAAAAGATGTTATCTACATATGTTTCAGTCATCTTTCACTATCATCCTCAGGGCTTAAAGAACAACTCACTACTCCTTACAACCTTGTGATGTCCCAAATGTGACCGAGTCTATACCCTGAAAAAGTTACTGTTTGTTTCCTTTGTCAAAGGTTGCCCACACGTTATTTAAGGTTTCGATCACCTAACACTAGTAACAGCAAGTAGAACAGTTTTCAGCATGAGATTCTTCTACCAAAACTTTATCATTAAGAATCATCATCAGAGTTTGTATCATCTATTGAAAGTTGCTGTACATCTTGTATGAAAATGTGTCACTAGTATAACACTTCTTGTCTTACATCTTGATATCATATTTTCCATTATACTTAATACTTTTACTTTCAGAGACAGTAAGGTGACAACCAGGGTTTGTTGACATCTTAGGCGAGATTTATACATAACCAGTCATTGTTTGACGAATATTCTCGTAACTTGATACATAACCAGGTGTTGCGCTTCAGATTAAACTAGTCTCTAAAAAGGTCTTCATGTTTTTTACTTACCAATCTTAGATACGTCAGAACGTCCCCAACAGCAGAAGAGCGGGACAGAGCCATAGACGAGAACGCTGAGAGGATCTACCGGAGAAAGATGCACCTTCAGATGTTCGGGGAGGACCACAGCACCTCCAAGCTGCCATCCAAGCGACACAGCAAGACCGTGCGCGCGCCAGAGAAGCTCCACCAGCTCAAGCAGGACCGCCCAGACAAAGTGCCATTTAATAACGAGTATCATCACCATCAGATGGTGCGCGCCACGGCCATGTTCGGCGACGACCCCACCAAGAAGACCTCCAAGACCCGTAGAGCGCCGGCTCAACCCAGCCTGGTTAGTGTACAGGGGATGATGGGGGAGGAGAGGAGGCGGTACCAGATGTACTCTGACGAGGACGAAGAGATTTACATAACTGTGCAAAAGTGCCGCCCTGACAGACTGAAGCACGCGACTACCACGGACCTCTCCTCTGGCAGGACTGGTGAGGGCCTTGAATTAAAACAATGTGTTTTTAAGTATAGAGAAAGAATTTAGTACTCATCAGAACTTCTGGTTTTCAGCCCTTTATCATGACGTGGACCAGTTGAATAGGAAGAGAGCTTGGTCCCACTAAGAAAAGTGTTTCATATCTTATTTTTTTTGGATCACTGCATTTTGATAATATATATGTTGTGTAACTTTGGCTGGTTGACATCAGAAGTATAATGAAATGTTTAATGCCTTAACTTCATCTTCATTCCTTTGAACAACAGTACAATGACTAGAACTTCAACTCCTGTTTGACTCTGCAACCATTTTGTATCCTGCAGCCACCAAGCTGCCACCCCTGGCTCCACAGCGCCACCATGTGACCAGGAAGGGTATTGCAGCAGACGGCAACACCTCTGCCTCCTCCATGGTGAGTACCAGCATATGTTTACTGACTTACTTGAATTTGCACAGTCAAGTAACAATCTTGTCAACATTATGCAAGCAAGCAAGCTTGAAAGAAGGAAACAACATGATGTTTTGGGATTAAGACTTTTTCTTTACTGTAAGAATGAAGTTACTTGCCTATCAATCAATCAATTGCATCTGTGGGCATAAACTTGTATGTACACATACACATGTATCTTTAGGATATTTTATTTTCAGCACGGGACCTTCAGGTGGTTGTGGTGACCCCTTAAGCTTAGGCCATCTAACTTATTCTAAATGTGTTGTTGTCATTGTTAAAGACTTGTCTGATCTTCCCATCTTCTTCTCACAGTATTCATCATGAAGTGGGTGTCTTTACTCCTAAGGAGGAACCCCTCCCTTGACTGACTCCATTTTTTCTTGTTTTCTTGCCAGTCTTGGCCATGTCAAGCCCAGGTGTTTTGCAGCTCAGAATGTCCACCTTATACACAGCTGCTCTCTGTCTCCTCCACTCTCTTGGTGTTAATACTCAGTAGCTCTGATTGTCCACCTGTCCAGTAGTCTCACTATCTACAAGACTTGACATTTCTGTCACCTCCAGCTGAGGGACCCAAAGCCTCCCACCGCCGCAAAGTCGGACATCTCCATGGCAACTCATCCGTACCGCCAGAAGCTATCCCGCCGCAGGACGAAAGACGCACGAGCCCTGAAGCGCCACTATGACGATCCAAGCGGCCCCGTGCGCGGCAAACATTAAGTACTCAGCTACTGATACAAAGGGAGGCCATCCGAAGGTTGGCCCGCACACAGCAAATTACCTTTACCTCTCTATTAGGGTCTGTACATGTCCTGAAAGAGAGGGTTTCCCTTTGGGTGTGTGCGGTAGTTCTAAGTAGACCCCAGGCTCCTCACAGCACTCTGGTGTGTGAGTCCTGAGCGGCTTGTCCGCGCTAAGACCACATCAGAGTGCTGGCATGCTATGGAATTGCTTTTTTTTCTTTTCAACATTTTTAAATCTGGAAACTAATTTTGTTTGAATTTATTAATTTTATTTGAAACTTTTTAATTTATTTGAATTTATCTTATTTCTATTTTTATTATTTTTTATTCTATACATACACAATAGATAATTTTGTTACATAAAAAGTCTACATAAATATAACAGAATAAAACACAATAAATACCATTTCTACTGACAACATAACAAACCATTTCTGATGATAACACAAACAAACTGTGCAATTCCATAGTATTGCCCTGTCTGGCCAATCCTATAACATCACAGGATTGCTACTGTAATGCCATAGACAGTACAGCCAGCAAATTGTGCACACATACACGCGCATGCACACGCGCACACAAACACGCACGCACACTTGAACAAACATGGTTGGTTACCGCATTCCATCTCAGTCCAGAATGGCCCCTTCTGGACAGGTAGCCAATCATGTTGCGCACGCACGCACCCCACACAAACTCACACAGCGCATGTTTTGGTCTCCTGGATGGAATGGCCCCTTCTGTACAGGAGACCAAACATGCCAGACACACACGCACGCACACTTTCTCACTCACACAAGTATATCTGAGTCTATCAAAGCTGCACTCCACACTACACAGGGCTCGAAATTCATTTTTGGAAATAGATACACTGGTGCACCCAACCAAAAATATTAGGTGCACAGAAAGAATTTTGGACGCACCACAAAATAAAGTTGAATGTCAGCAAAACATAATTACAAAAACACTCCTAAGAACTTCAATCTGTAGTTCTATAGCTAACTTTAA
Organism: Branchiostoma lanceolatum; assembly: GCF_035083965.1. Classification (NCBI taxonomy): domain Eukaryota; kingdom Metazoa; phylum Chordata; class Leptocardii; order Amphioxiformes; family Branchiostomatidae; genus Branchiostoma; species Branchiostoma lanceolatum. Next base: position 3,300,061 of record NC_089734.1, read on the forward strand.
AATTTCAAACAAGTAATACATCAAAGTACAACTGTTACAAAAGGTTATATTGCTTTTTCTGATACTTACATTTCAAGAATATTCTGTATACTATGGTACAATAGTACCTTTACCCTATAGCCTACAAAAATATCTAGGTGCACAGCTCCAATTTTGGGTGCACACAGGTGCACATGCACCCACTATTTCGAGCCCTGCTACATGTGCGTGACTGCAAGGAGCCTGGGGAGGTTAGATTTTTAATCTTTTAATGTGTTTAAACAAAAAAAAGTATGACCGTCTGTAACATACACCACAGTGTGAAGTCCTGAGTTGTGCCAAAATTAATTGACTTTAATTCATACAGAAAAAAACTTGAAGTTCTCAATAAGTCGCATGGCACTAAAATATGCATGCACATTATAATTATATAGTAACAATCATCGACATGTTTAAATTAATAACAATACAATCAAAAGCAAGGTCTCTTTTCAACCCCAAACGAAGGCAGTTCTAAGAACTGTAATCCGACAAGTAGTCTAAGTCTATCACACTTGTCGTGAAGTGAGTTTTACTGGAGTATCTATATAACAAGTTGCTTGTATAAGATGCTTGCTGTACATATCTGTCAAATTATTATTTGTATGCCTTTAAGTTTAAAGCCTGCTAAGTACAAAAAGAACCTTAACACAGTTTTGTACCCTTCCATCATAGATTCATACATAATATTGCACAATGAACTTGTATTTGTTCTTCCACCAATATGTACTCAAACGTGCTGGTAAACTTCACACTCTACAAAATAACATTTTCTACACCAGTTTTGAAATACCCTTTCAGCACTATATAACATTAAATTCTATTACAGTCAGCGATGATCACTACTGGGACCTGCATGTTTTGAGTGACCTAAATAATAGGCCCCATTATTTAAGGAAACCGATTCCATGCTGCACATTTAGGCAGTTCCTCATTGTGGCCATTATGTTCACATAGGACGCCCAACATTGTGTTATAACCCCTTCACACACAACCCAGCAAATTGCCCCAAAACTTATCCGTTTCAAGTTCATTTTATTGACAAAGGAGTAATTTTTGTACATTTTATATCTATAGTCAAAACGAAGCAAATCGTCCCTAAACTGTGCACTACATTTTTTACTGGCAAAATAGTCCCATTATTTCCTATCTTTTTGTTTCTCATCATTTCTGTACTATCAAAAAATGTTTAAGAATCAAACCCAATTTTTAGTCTTTTTCCAAAATGTTACATGAAAATGTAACCTTTGGCACAGATCGATAGTGGCCTCACGGCAAACCTGACTCCAGTTAACCGGACCACACAGTATTCTACACTGCAGCTGGGGTGGGGAAGGGTTGGGAAGGAACAACTCCACAGACCGCAGGCACTTGGCCCTCCCAGACTACTCCAACCTCTACCCACTGCACCATCTGGCGGATATGTCTGTGGTGTCCAGTGAGCGATGGCTGTCCCGCGCCCGATCTGCCAATCGGGATGTCGGGCCCCATCCTCACTGGACGCCACATTCATGTCCGCCTGTTCAGCAGTGGGCCGGGGAGAGGCGGGGGTAGTCTGCAGGGACTTGTGTCTGCTGTCTGTGTGGGGAGATCTTGTACCAACCCAGAGACTCCCTGGCTAAAGTGGAGATGTACTGTGAGGCCTTCTCCGACTGGAGTGGGTTTGCCTCATGTGCACCATTTGTGCAAACATTTTCATGTAGCATCTTTTTCTTTACTTTCTATTTTCTTTACTTTTTTCTTTAGTTTCTTTTTTTCTATCAAACCCAAGATGATTAATCAATTCATATACATGTTTTAAAAATGAATTCGAATTTTAATTTTAGAAACAAAGAAGACATTTTATGACACTGTTGTTGGTGTTATCATTCCATCTGTTTAACAAAGAACAAATTTTTTAAACATCTGGCATCAAAAATGAAAGTAGTATAAGAAAAACCTTCAATTTTCACTGCAGCAAGTCGGTGATTAACAATACTTTTTTCACTGGAGATGAGCCATACTTCAATCAGCACGTTTGGGTATAGTCCATGTAATTAAGAGTCACATAACTAATTTGCATTGTGTGTGAATGGTGATCTATTGTACATGTGGCCAAAATACTGACACAGTATAGTATTGTGTTAACTTTACACATATATAATATCTACATTTCAACTCTCAATTGTGCATACTGTATACTGAATAAATGTAATTTATGATTACACGTTTTTTGGCTCAGATGTATTGATTTTATACGAAGTGTTGAATTTTATTTAGTATACATCGTATTCAATGACTGGTGCCCCTGGTGCTGAATGACACACCAACAAGACTGGTGCCCCTACCCCTGGTGCTGAATGACACACCAAAAAGACTGGTGCCCCTGTCCCTGGTGCTGAATGACACACCAACAAGACTGGTGCCCCTGTCCCTGAATGACACCCCAACAAGACTGGTGCCCTTGTCCCTGGTGCTGAATGACACCCCAACAAGACTGGTGCCCCTGTCCTTGGTGCTGAATGACACACCAACAAGACTGGTGCCCCTGTCCCTGAATGACACCCCAACAAGACTGGTGCCCCTGTCCCTGGTGCTGAATGACACCCCAACAAGACTGGTGCCCCTGTCCTTTGTGCTGAACGACACACCAACAAGACAGGTGCCCCTACCCCTGGTGCTGAATGACACACCAAAAAGACTGGTGCCCCTGTCCCTGGTGCTGAATGACACACCAACAAGACTGGTGCCCCTGTCCCTGAATGACACCCCAACAAGACTGGTGCCCCTGTCCCTGGTGCTGAATGACACCCCAACAAGACTGGTGCCCCTGTCCTTGGTGCTGAATGACACACCAACAAGACTGGTGCCCCTGTCCCTGGTGCTGAATGACACACCAACAAGACTGATGCCCCTGTCCCTGTCCCTGGTGCTGAATGACACCCCAACAAGACTGGTGCCCCTGGTGCTGAATGACACCCCAACAAGGCTGGTGCCCCTGTCCTTGGTGCTGAATGACACACTGACAAGACTGGGGTCCCTGTCCCTAAATGCCATTAACACCTTGAACACAAAACTGCCTAAGTTCTCTTGTGATAACATCCCTGGTCCCATACATGTTTAACAAGTACATTTTCTACAGTTAGCAAGCCCATGATTTGATACACCTAATACAGTACGCAAGCTGGCAATTTGTAGGCTTGATAAAGCAATGTAAAATAACTTCATTATAGTGGCAATTATTTTCTGAAACAGTCTAAATAGGGTATTCAAACTCAAACGTATACAGCGAAACCTTCAACAAGTGTGTCTGACAGGACATGAAAGTCTACATCAGCAGCTGTTATTTCACCATTATGGTCTTCCACCAAACATCTGCTTGGAGACTGTGAAAAGTCTACTTCTTGGGAACAGCGACAACAGCCACACATTTCCTCACCCAGTCCTCAGATGCCATAGTGGACAACATGAACCTAAAAACAAGTAAAACCATATAATCAGTCTTGAAATTCAGTATGCTAGAAATCTAAAGTAATTTGATGACATTTGATGAATTTTCCACACTAAGACCTGTTGGATTTTAAAGGTAAGTGGGTTTACAGGATACGAAGACTTAAGGTGTATGCGAAGACTAGGTGTAACAGACTTTGGTGTAATATAGCCAGCTGCTGCCGCGCCGCGTGCCTGCAAAGCTGGTGTGTTACGCCTAATGTCAGTTATACCGGCTACATAGATACAGATACAGATAGACAACTCCTATCTTTCAAGGGAACAGTTTCTCTAGCTTGTACATCTGCTAGACTGAATTTCGAGCCCTGTACCACATGGGAAATCTCTATTGAACAGCACTAGTATGTAAGAAAATCTTAACCCACCTACCCAGAAGATGATAACAGAATATGTTCCATCATGACTTGCAATTGTGGACATGTCACTGTACCAGTAATGATAGAACTTTGTCACACACTTTCTAACATTACATGCAGTTTTTAGTCATAGTATACTGCATACCAATATCTTTTGTTATAATCTGTTTTTCCGGCATACAGTTGATTTCATTTCATATCATCTACATGGCCACATGTGCAAACAGGTAAAAAGCTAACATCATTTGGTGACAGTCCTAGCATATGCCTCCATTCATATATTTTGAAGAATCTTTTAATGTGTAGAATTATCAACAGCTGACCATCTATTGACATTCAAACAGCACTAGTATGTAAGAAAATCTAAACCCACCTGGCCACATCTGCACGACACATGCCTCCTACCCCCTCCCGCTCACACACCTGCTGACCTTCCTCTGTACGGAACTCCATGTCTGAGAACAACAGAGATGTCAGGATGGTTAACCCTTGTCCAGAGCCTTTATGTATATGTACGGGTTGAGGGTATTTTTCAGCTGAACACATCACACAATCACACAGCAGCGAAATGTGCAGAATGCGGAAGTAACTATGCCACCGCAGCGCAGAAAAAGTCAAGGGAAAATGACCTGATTAAGATATAAAGTAAAAAAAAAGAATCAAACCTGAAAAACATTGAATTATTGCACCATACTGCAATTTTAGAGTAACCTATGTCCTTTCCTTTCAAATATAAACATCTAGAATTACATGTCAAACAAAGGCTAGGTCTAGGGAAAAAGTTATATTTCCAGGTATCCGACCGACCAACATCTGGAAATCATGACCATGGCATGTCCAGAACAAAATTTATCAAAACTGTTGTGCTGCAGTTCCATAAGAAGCCGCTAGAGGGCCCAGAATCTATTCTTATTTCATATTACGTAAAAGAACCCACAACGTTTAACGAAAAGAGTAGGGGTCCTTCCCGGTGTGAGTGGATCAAATAAATCTGTCCGGAATATGAAGCTTGTACTCTTCAGTACAAACCTGGTGTGTTACGCCATGAAGAAGCTTACCGGGTATGCAATACAAAAAAAAATGTCTCCTACCAGTTACTGGTCCCATTGTTAACATTGGAGGCCTGACTGCAGTGAAGTTGATGTCTTCACAGCCCTGCAGGTACTGCTCCATCTGAGCCATGTTATACAGGATCCGTCCCAGAAATAGCGGTATGACCACCCAGCGAATCAGGAAAGGCGGCGGATGGGAAGGGTCGTCTGGTTGAAAAAAGGAAAGGATTACAGTAACTGTAATTCACTTTATCTTCACGGTAGCAAAATTTAACGGTATACCAAAAAGGGACATTTTCACTGAACTTTAACTTCACGGTGGCACCAAGAGATTTACCGAACGGAAGTGTGAAGGAATCATGAATAATGATAACAGGTTTTCTCACAGTGATGAAGTTAGTAAGCAAGCAAGATGATAAGTTCATGGTACAGAGGTGGCCGGAAAATGAAAGTTATTTACCTTCGGTGTACCAAGAGGTCACACAGAGCAGGCGCTTGACCTTGTTCTTCCTCATGGCAGTGACAATGACCTTCATGGAGTCTGTGTAAAATGAGACTGCTGACCAAGACCAGATGCTACCTGCAGAATAGTGTGGGAACTGTGGTATGAGACCCACATACACAGTTCTTCAGTTATCTTCTTTACTGCAAATGTTATTATTAGCAATATAACATTTTCATGATTTGGTACTCGTGGGGTATCCTGTAAAATTATAAGAATTATCACATACTTCCCAGACAGGATAAGACGATGTCTTTGTCTTGCAGATGTGGTTCTACAGTATCAGCAGAGGACAAGTCGATCTTCTCAATCTGCGGAAAATGAACAAGAAAAAAGTAAGGTCACACGTTCTTATTTGATTACACAAATGATAAATGTCACGATTCTGCTGGTTACCCTAATACATGTAGTACCAATTCTATTTTTTAATGGTGTCATTGAGGCCTTCTACAGATCACCTGGATACGTGAAGTGTGCATACATCTGGGATTACTGATGCTACCTTTTGTAGATGACTTTCTCTTTGAATTCACTGTTTTCTTAAAGAATGTGGCAGTCTTTAGGTTACCCGGCAGAATTATAAAAGTTGACTCCAAATGCTGTGGAACATCTATATCCACAACAAAACAATTAACCTCCATCAACATAAATCCGCCGGGTTACATAAATCCGCCACTGTGAAAAACAGTGACAGTTTGAGACTCAGATCTCTATAGTGCAGCACCCCCAGGAATGCACAGTTTAGATAAACAGGAGTGCATCATACTGGGGGACGTTGGGTTGAAGATCTGTTTGGACATATTTTTTCAGGGTGGCAGAATTATGTACCCTGGTGAGATAATGTTATGAAGATGCTAAAAAGACCAAGGATGCTTCAATCTCTTGGAAAGACGTTATCATTGAATAAAACAACTCAAACAAACAAACCTTGAGCTCCTTATTTGGCACCAAGCCCGCCATCTTGTCAGGGTCTCTCACCAGGGCTGTGACATCGTGACCTCGGGCAAGTGCCTGCTGCACGACCTCTACACCTAGATAGGGAAAAATGTGGCGGGTAACGTCAACTCTTATTTGACATTGTATGTAAGGGCTTGAAATACTGGGTGCTTATGCACTTTGTTGCACCCCAAAGGACATTAAATGGAGGTCCCATGTTTGAGCAGAGCAACACCTTCAGCTGTTAAATAACCCATCACACTTATCAAAAAGAGTAGAGGTACTTCCCAGTGTGTGTGGTTAGAAACCTACAGCCCTATGGCCGCACATGGGGCAATTGTCGTATTGAGGCCAAATGGCAGCCGCTCCAGACCCTTGCAATCTAGCCCGCAAATTGTAAGCTCCTCGCAATTCAGCCCCTGGCTGCGAAGAGAGGGTAGTCAACCCACCCTATAACAATAAAGAATTGGAGATTTGCACCTCATAGCCATCCCCAAGGCAGAATTCAGATATCCTGGAGCTCAAGACATTCTTGAGAAGGCCCCAATAGCCCCTTTTTCATGTGGCAGCCTTAAGGCACCCTGCTCAGATGTATGAGAGTTGATGTTATATCCTTCTGTTTTAATTGACAAAATCTCAAAGCAATGTAGCTAACGTTACACGAAATACATGTATTGCAACTGACAGGGAACTTGAACAGTATCTTATCTATTAACAATATTGTGAAAGTAAAGTAAACATTACCTGTAGGGCCAGAGGCCCCAAACACTGCCAGTCTCATCGTCATAGTCCTACTGATGAAATATCAGAAAAGTATGTCCAGCAGTTCTGAAGTGTAGTCACTTTGTCCTATCAGAACTACAATAGGAAGATGAAAACAGGATATAATAGTCTAAGTTTCCTGAATGGCACATTTTGTTTTCGTGAGAAAAAAGGGAAGCAGGTGAACCCAATAACCAACAAATTGAATTCTTGTGGCCTAAGCTAAACAATATCAAAATCAATATAGTTCATCAATACCATTATACACACATTCAGGACCATCCCCTGACCTGACCCAGGCCACTACCCAACCATGGTTGGCAGACGTCTGCCCAGTTTTAGCTATTTAGGCCACGCCCTTTCTGTCGTGGCGGCCTTGTCACTAGATATATGTCACAACCATTTCACAGCCAGTAGTAACGTTACATGCCTCATTTACTGCCAACCGAGCACAGGATGCTTTCAAAACTACTCTAACCACTCACAGTCACTGAATGTGGCTAGAAGTCGGGATGGCTGGGAGTAGGTCCGAACGTATTCGTTGCTCGGTTACTGGGAGTAAAATCATATAAGTCGTTATATCAACAGTTAACGTTTATAACTAGTTGGGGAAAGGAATGCATGCCCTCATTATATTATATTAATGGCCTTGGTCTGACAAACAAAAGCACCACTAAAACGACGTACAAATGCGCTAAGGAGGCACGGAAAACCTGCTAGGAGCTCACCGAACATAGAAATCGACTGATATGACAGGGGACTACCCTGAATGCAAACATAACTTTCACTACATACAGCTCACCAACTGTTGCATGCAGACTTCCATACGTGACGATCACTCCTGATTCTAATGGTGAACATTCAAGTCCTTTGGTTGCCGACCTTTCCAATCCAGGCCCTTCTATTGGCCTCGACAGCAGCTATTCTCTCAGTTTCAAATGTTAAGCTGTAACGTTGAGTGTGAGCTGTCACCAGCCAGGCACTGCGATCATGGTCACAGGTCAATGACCCGTAACGGTGACCTCCATATTTGCATAAACTGGTCTTGTTGGTAGTTTTCAAGCAGATGTTGGGGTGGTATGTGAAGCGGGCGGTCGAATAATAGATAAATAACGTTATATACATATGGACTAGCTTTTGAAGTGAAGTATTTTTTCAACCTTTTTTATAGCATATACATGTGTGAATTGGCCTACATAGGAGGAATATATGATTACAGAATGTGGAAAATATAAGCCTCTGTACGCTGTGTACTTCCCTTCATACTGTACATGTGTAAGTAGGGATGAACATTATCAAAAGAAGTTGAATTCATATTTGACACTTCCAGACACTTTCTTTTTCATTGACAAGTCACTATAGAATGTTGCTAGATACAAATCATGTAAATAAGTCGATGACTTGCACAGTCCATGATAAATTATGTCCTCGTTGTTAAACATATGTTAAACTTCAGTCTTCACCTTTCGTTCTACCAAAGAGGTTTAACCTTCTCCCTGCTGCCAATCACTGTAACCAATATGGAATTGGGTGCCAAACGGCAACTTCAGTGTGCTAAAGGTTTTTTTAAACTAATCGTCGTTTCCATGAAGCCTGGTTTCTCTTTTAGTCTGTTCGTCTTTCCAGAAGGAAGTCGTGGGCACTGTCAGCATCTTAAAGGGATGACCTCAAAACCGCAGGCTGTATTTTTGGCAGCCTTTCTCATGCGTCCCTTAGAGGCTACAGATCCCCTACAGATAAGGCTGACTCACACTTGGCTTGGGATTTCGAATACCTAGTCTTTACCAGACTAACTACGTCAGCAATAGGGAGAATATGTGCCAGGGAAGTTTGGCCACCAGAGGGTTTCATGTCTTTCATTTGCAGGCGAGGGGGAATTGTTAACTTTACCGTGGCGTGGACGGACTCTACTGGCCTATCATTCCTTTTTTTCCTCGAATTTTACGATCCCTACGCCTGTAGGAAGGTCTTGTGGAAGAGGCTATCTAAACTAATATCCCAGTTCCACTAGGGCGCCGCGCCTCTCTCTGCGACCTGAAACTGACCGGAGCGCTCGACAAGTTCGTAGGAAAAGAACGAATCTTTCTACGTTTTGTGTGTTTTGTTCACGGTGTTTTTAGTCATACTTTTATATTTTGTATGATATTCCAATGATGAAGTCAAGGCTTACACAATACAGCTTAAGGACGCAGCGAGGTCGCAGGTTCAGTGCGATATGGGCCTTAGAAGCTGGAGATGCCCTCCAGATAAAGGCTGACTCACACTTGGCTTCAGTGATTACTAATAAATCACATCCCTCGAGACTTGGCACTCCTGGAGAAAGTGCACAAGTATGTTCCTGTTCCTCTTTCTGATTGGCCCAAATATGGTCAACATCACTCCCCAATCCTTCCTACATGTCATTGAGCAGTTTGTCAGCAGCCCACGTTGTAGGTTATAATGATATATAATAGCAACACGTTTGCTTAGTTTCAATGCCAAGTATAGCAGTCACATGTGTCTTCGTTAGCGAACACTGAAGTTTGCACGACTGAGGTCACGGTTCAAGTCAGGGGAAGGTTGCAAGGTCACGGTTTTCTGCTGAAGTTGCTTCCGTCGTCAGTATTGGGAGTCACGGTGATCTCCCACAGATATCCTGCCTTCTGCCCCAGTGACTGCAGTAGTGAAATTGGCGGAAGATCGCGTTTCACTGAGGTTGACCGACTTTCAGTGTTAGTGTAGCGTGGTAGGAAGTTTGGGCTGGCGCTACGGTTAGCTAACACACTGAGTCAGCTACATGTCTCTTCAAATCGTTTTATCTTTCCTTGCAATACTCCGCGTAAACTGTTTTAAAACTATGGCTCGAGACAAGAGGACGACACCGTGGGTATGGTTGATTTTTCTGTCAGCGACCGTGGACGTTGAAGGGTTTAATTTGGACGTGGAGAGTCGGCTGCTGTACCGGGGGCCTACAGGCAGCGGCTTCGGCGCATCGCTCGACTTCCACCGAGCAACCAGCGGAGGAGGTGCCGGGTATGTTACAATATTTATGGTCCATTTATATTATGACCAAAACGATTAGGATATACTGTTGCTTTGAATGTACATCTTTAAAATTGCATATACTGTACCGTGATATTTTCTATTTGACAGGGTGGTTTGAACTGTCGTCTCAAAATTACATGGATTTCGGAAGCCATTAAATCTGTATATACAGTTGCATTCCGTAAACTGTCGTTCATTAGTTTGATTTCATGTTACAGTTTCTTTCATTTCTTGTCCGTCCATTTATAGTGGACATGGCCTTTTGTTACACTGCTATTTCTCTCCCCCACCAAAAAAGAAACGAACACTCCCTTAGGTAACTTCCACACAAGTAGCTATCTATTAAAACTCCAAACCACGGGTGGTCTCTTTGAACAAAGACCTCTCTACTGTGAAACAAGAACCGGTGGTCCCAAAACCTGAATGTTTCCTATTAAAACTTTGTAACTAAAGTCGCTCCAGAGACAGCTGTTCGGGAGAACCCGGCGTACATCAGACCGCACTCCGAGTTTTCCCAAACTGGATCCCCTTTGTTTCTGTCAAGACAGTTTCAAAACAAAGCACCATACGATTCCTGTCTTTATGTCAATTTATCTAAGAATCAATATCATGTATTGTGAGAGTTTTATCCACCTTTTCGTCGAGTAGATCGCGTTAAGTTTTCTTAGTAAACAATGGGGATTACAGTACTGATAAGCTAGCCTAGTTGTCGGCCACCTTGTATGTAAAAGAGTTTGTTGATGAAATTTCATACTTCTTGATGTTATCAAAACGTGCCCTGTTAAACGCATTCGGGTCTGAAAATTAGTCATTATTTGGGTTACATCAAAACTGCGGTAACCTTAATAGCATGGAAACCTTATCCTTTTGGGGGGTGAGGGTACCAAGTGAGATTTAGATAATCTTGGATAGTCTCTGTCCCCTAATCGTACCGACAAGCTAGCATAGTTGTCGGTCACTTTGTACGTAAAAGGGGTTTGTTGAGGAAATTTTATACTTCTTGATGTTATGAAAACGTGCCCTGTTCAACGCATTCGGGCCTAAAAAAAAATTACCACTATTTTGGTTACACCTTGATAGCCTGGAAACCCTATCCTTTTGGGGGTGAGGGTACCAAGTGAGATTTAGATAATCTTGGATAATCTCTACCTAATCTATTACGGGGCTGTAGAAATAACACATATAATAGCGCCCATCTGTATCGGCTTATGTTTTCTTGAATGGGGTTGTGTTATCTCAGTCTTACGCGGCCCATTTGGTGCAAAGTTAGCGAGACTACCGTTTAAGAAAAATGACTTAGATTACCCAAAGAAGATAAAATGATTAGATAAGGCTAGCACTACTACGTTTTACAGTAAGGAGTCGGTCATAGTCGTCGTAGGCAGTGGTACGACCGCCGACAAAGACTATCTTTTTTCCGTTATAAGACAGATGAATTTTGTACGACTTATGGACGACTATCTCAAGAATGCCCTCAGCTTGCGATCCTACTTCATTTATAACGTTCACTTGTGTATGTTCTACTCTACTATACTCTACTGTGCTCTAGCTTAGTGGTTGGGGCACCTTTCGCCCTGGACGAAGCGGCCGGAAGTGAGCCGACAGGCGCCGTGTTCAGATGTCCGGCTCAGGACGGACTTGGTGCCAATACAACATGTCACAGGCTTCCGCTCAAGCTACCAGACGGTGAGTTGGGCCGGGGAAAACTGCATGTAATCTCTAAGCAGATGTAAGGATCTAGCTCGTTGTTTCACTTTTTTTTTGCAACGTTTAGTATGTCTACCTACAAAATATGCTAGTGCACCTGTTTAAGACTTCGCCTCCTTCTATAGGGAGACGTGCATCACTAGAGGGATGTAAAAATGTAGAAAAGGCAACAAAACGCACACAATACGAATTCGAGAGCTACCTCTGCTTGGAGATCAGAAGGGCTTGGGCCATCGGATTACAGAGAGGAGAGCGGTGAATAATGACAGAATTCACCCGATCTGTCCGAAGTCTTCGATATTTTCACTGACTGTCCGTCCATTAGTTTGAAGTCATTGTGTTTGGGTGAGACAGAGACGGAGAAAGAGAGGGACGGGGAATAATCCGTAGGCACATGGAGAAAGTCTAGAAATGAAACGAAATAATGAGATGAAGAGAATGAAATGAAATGAGTGACCTATGTACAGACAAACTGTGCCATACAAGCAAAAGGGAAGGTTTGAGTACTTTTCACTTCTTCTAAGCAGTCTTTCTGGTTGTAAATACAATTTCGAAACGCCCATAGTAAACGGGAAAGTGATTGTTTAAGGGTGCGGGTCGTTGCAGTTCTGAACACAATACGTCTGTCGTGTGCGTACGGTGAACATGTGTGATGGGAGATAAGGCCGATAGTCGTGTCACGGACATCCTGTCATGAGCAGTTTCCCGCGCATTTCGCAGCCGTCACGATATGTCGTTTGGCAGTCCTGCCCATCAAATTCTCGCAGCGTAATACTGTAATTCACTCCATCTTCACACGTCACGGTAGTAAAATTTCACGATGTAAGGAAAATTAACATTTTCTCTGAACTTCAACTTCACAGTGGCGGCAAGTGTTTTACAGAACAGATGTGTGAAGGAATCATAAATGTGAACAACAGTTTTCTTCATGGTGATGATGATTTCACGGTACAGAGGTGACTGTGAAAACAGAATAAAGTTACAGTGAAAGAAACAGGAAAGAATTACAGTTCATCTTGACGTTTGGCAGTCTTGCTAATCACATTTTCACAGCGTAATTCAACGTAAGGCCCTTCCTCTGACATTCGGGTCATAGCATATTTAAGGGGGTGGAGACAAACAAAGGGAAGCTTACGTCGTCGCTTTCAGTTCAGCTGATCACTGAATATCCTGCTTACCTCTGAACTTCCGCAAACTTTTGCAATGGTATGGTCTTGCTATAAAGTTTCTGATATGACGTCATTTTCAGACGACAAAATACAAACTCACACCATATGCGTACTGGACAGAATAGTTAACTCAATCGATGAATAAATGCAAAGCATGATTAGGAAAGGACCAGGTCAATATGTCAAAATGGGATCATCATAACAAAAAAATGTACCAGAACAAAGTTGTTGCTCATCCAATCACGATGTCCGTTACATACACGTTTCAGCCAAGGCGAATCAGATGATGGGCGCGACCGTACGGACGTCGCCCCTTGAGGACCTGATCGTTGTAAGTATGACAACCTCTTCTTTTTTATCATCGCGAAGAAGGTTTTATTTCAGGAACCATTTGTCTGTACGTCTGTGTGTCTGTTAGTCGACAAGATAACCCAAGAACGGCTGGGGTGGATTTATATTTGGGGTGTCGGTAGGTTGTGGCAAAGTTGGAGATGATGAGATTTTTAACAACCTGGCGGCTTTACATTGTACTGCATGCATTGTACTTCCAGTTTACATTGTACTGCATGCATTGTACTTCCAGTTTTGATATCTCTCGTTCTCGATATGCTATGGACATAATTTTTGGGGTCATAGATAGCTCTTGTGTTGGGAAAAAAGCTTTTCCTTTTCCCACCTGCACAAATTCCCCTTAAAACAACGACTATTGTGTGTAAATGTTATTTTCTATCAAATGTAGGCATGCGCACCAAGATACTGGTACAAGGGACTGAAGGGGTTCATCGAAAGCTGGAATCTCGTCGGAAACTGTCTTCTCGCGAGAAAAAACATGACTCGGATCCAGGAATTTTCACCCTGCAAAGACAGTAAGATGGTCACGGTTTTTCTGCTCGTAGATAAAATCTAACTTCCACCACACTTCATCATTTGGAGCAACAATATTGACGATTGAGTATATTCATCTTATTAAAACCTTGCTTCGCCGGATTAATTTTTGACATGGTTGACAACGTCGTTCAGCATGTACATAGAATGCTTTTGGTAATGAACTATAATTGAGTTATGATACCGGGCGTGCACCAATGTTTACCGACATATTAGCAAACGTTGATTAAATGTTACTTAGGAATTTATCAAGGAGTCTTCTCATTTTCTTTCAGGACAATTTAGAAGAGCGGCATGGTTCGAGGAAGGATTCTGTCAAGCCGGGACAAGCGCTGCGTTTACTCAGGTAATGCCTGAGTCACATTTCAAGGGGAGGGATGGCCCGAGGTGGTATTGAGGTTGTAGTCGATCTAATCCCCGACCGTGCTCTGAAGTGTAGGGGACATGTACACTGGCTTGATAGTCACAATTCCAAACCAATGCCCCGCGGGGTAGTTTATTTACGGCTTTTTTTCACTTCTTCTTCTTCTTATTTCTTCATCGTCTTCTTCTTTCACTTTTGCGTGACCGAATGCCGGGCTATTTTTTTGGTCTAGGCTAATTCGCACTTAGAATAGGGGGCCAATGTTTTCACGATCAGGTCACGGTCTGGATCCAACGTGTCTTTTCTGAGCCCTAGAGGGAAGAAAAAAGAAGATAAAACTCCCGCAATCGTTTAGAAAAGTTTTTGTGTGTCTTTGTTGGTCTGGATGCATGTAGAATGCGCCTTGTCTGGAACATATTTTAGCCAGATTATATGTACAGATCTGTTATTCGTTACATGATAACATGTGGATATCAATTTGTATCTCTATTCTACAGAAGGGAGACATTGTGTTTGGAGCCCCCGGCAGCTATCTGTGGGAAGGTAGGCACGGCACATACTCACACTTACACATGTAACGTTATATGGTAGCAGAGACTTTGCATATGCACAGTCTCCTTGCTTAAATCTAGTCTGCAACAGAAAATAATCTTAACTTGTATCCGCCCCTAGTTCAGCTTCTTCAGGCTCGAGCGATGTTTTAATTAACAGTAACAAAAAATGATCGTCTTTCTTATGTTTAAACAAAATGTGTTTTTTTTTTCAGGGCAAATCTACTCCATCGACCGGTTAACTCTGGAGTTAAGGCAGACTGGGCAGAGGCAGAATTACTTCGACGATTACTCCGGTATGTCGTATTCTCGTAAACAAATCATACATCAAACAGAGAAATCTTATAATCATAGCATTAACATTAATCCACCGGCTTACATAAATCCGCCACTTCGAAAACATACAGTGGGGTTGAGAGATATCTAGTGCAGCAACCCCAGGTATGCAGTTTAGATATACAGGAGTACATTATACTGGGGGACGTTGGGTTGGACGTATTTTTTCAGGGTGGCGGAATTATGTACCCTGGTGGAATTACGTTAGTAGATGTTGTAGATACATACACAATACAAAAGGTACGACAAGCAACTGATATTTTAGACAGCATCTGCTTTCATCATTCACTGACGAAAGATCAAAAACGTATCAAGTTGCTTGAGTAATTTTTGTATTGTGTATTTTATTACCTGGATGTCTAAACCTTCATCGACGTATGGTATTCCTATTCTAACTTCTTATTACATTTACATGATCCACCGCACTGATTTCCCCTTGTACATAGACATGCTGCGTAAATTACAAGTTTACGGCATGGTAGAATTTAGATAAAAACTAAAATTCCTGTCGTTTTCTCCAGGTGCTTCTGTAGCTGCTGGAGACTTGTCGGGCAGTGGTGATGCAGGTAATAAGGACCTGACTGTCAGATAATCGTTTACCCCAATATATACATGATTGTCTTGAAGTCTATAAAGGAACCAAGCGAATCAAAATGCTCCTTTCCTTAGGTAATTTGAAATGCCATGAGAACTTGACATTGACATATATTCAATCAGGCACTTATAATTCTTTTTTTAATTTATGATTTTTTTTCATTTCACGTGTAGATTACGTCATCGGTGGGCCGAGGGCGAAACGAATCATGGGATTGGTGAGTTTGCGCACTACAGTATTTCATCGATCGAATAGATTGTCATTCAAAATTAGCGGTTCAACCAATAAGAGGGTGGCTGCACGTTGGCCAATTGTTTTGTTCTTTTCTACTTTATCATTTTGAATTTGTACCTTTTGCCGGAAATTGGCGAAAAAGGGGTCTAATATATTGCCGCACGAAACATGTAAAAGCAGAATGTACAGGAAACGAAACTGAGTGCGATTGTATACGGCGTCTATTTAGATACTGCTATCTAAGAACATTTGTAGATATAGCTCAACTAGGTATAGCAATATATACGTATGTCACAATGATTATGATTAGTTCGCGATATTTAGTTCTTTTCTATTGCAGGTATCTATCGTGAACAAGGATATGAACTTCATCACTGAGCTGATAGGAGAGCAGGTAAAGGAACAATTTGAAATATATCATTTCAACCTTGGCACCCAGATCGTACATGAGTGTTACGTCATGGATTCTGTTCTTGATAGTTAAGAACAATGAATACGATATCATCGAGGTTCACAATATTGAGCGAACAAATTATCAAACGCAGAGCTTTACATTTGTCGTTGTTTTCAAATATTTCAATGTATTTTATCATATTCAAATAATTGATATTAATACATTTCAGCTTGCCTCTGGATTCGGATCGTCCCTCTCTGTGACAGACGTAAACGGCGACGGGTAAGATAATTCTTCTTCTTATTGCAAAACCTACACCAGTCATAGATCAATCCAACTTTTTAATACCACAATTTTACCTCGTATTCCTGTCACACATCGTGAGTACTTATTCGCACTCACTTAGATCCCCTTTCCACTAGACGGTGATCGCCTAGCGCCCAAAATGGGATCTGCAAGACCGTTGATTCCATATTTGACCGGGACGCAAGATGTATGATCTAAAAGACAACAAAGTACACAAAGCGTTAAAAAATAGTTCTTTATCTATGAATTTACTTTATCAATATGTTTGATCGCTCCGCAGTCCGAGTCTCTAGTGGAAAAGGGGTGTTTATAAGCGTTATGATAGCAGCGCCATCTAGCGTGTTGTTCTTGTTTTGCCACAGCCGGGCGGACTTGCTGATCGGTGCGCCGTACTTCAGTGTGTTGAGCGGCCCCACCATGCAGGGAGACGTCGGACGGGTGTACGTGTTCACCTGCATGTCTGAGCGAAGATACTGCGGTTTGATAGACGTAAGTATGCCACTGTATCAGTATGGTTCAAGCGTCATGATCACTTACTGACCAGTCTAACCGGTCCGGACCTTTTATCCTGGAAGTAAGTGCGTTGGGACCGTGCGCTGGCTGGCCCGGGCTTGATCCCCGGGTGTCAGGAAACTGTGCTACTCGCTTCGTGCGTTTCACCATGCTAAAGAGACGCTTATAGGCTTCGCCTCCCTCACCCACCCTTTAAATGAAAAGAAACGTCCCGCAAACAAGCTCCCTGACACTGTTTAACCTAAAATTTGCAGTGGTTTTAAGTTCGCGGCGAAGACCTTACCGCGAAAACGGATTATTACGTGATTACTCTTCAAGCAGATGTCAAGTGGACAGTCATGACGTTTTCTGTCAGGTTGGGTTTTCTGACGATCAAAAATTCATAGTTTTGCGCCAGTTTTGCGCCCAAACAGTCGCTTTGTGATAAGTTTTGGGTTTTTTTCCACAGGCGCAGGGCTCCATCAGAGACACCACGCCAATAACAGGCCGCACCGCAGGGGGGCGCTTCGGCACGGCCATGGTTGCCATGGGCGATATGGACAGCGATGGGTTCAACGGTAGGTTAGCTCTAACTTAGATATTACTGGCGTCTCGTTGTTGTATATAAACATATTATCGAGAAGTCGGTACCGCAAAGTAAATCTGACTAAAAACTGAATATGTACGAACTACGAACTATGCACCAGATACAAGATATAATACAGCACAGATCACTGTTTGTATCTTGCTGCTAGTACAACATAACCCGTATGAAAAACAAAATAAGAATTATGTTAAAAAAAGAAAAGAAATGAAATCTCACGAGGAAATGATGCTGCACTCATCTTGTAGCATGCACACGTCAAGTATTATGCTGCAGTTTTTTTTCGTTCCTTCCCTTTCTCGGCAAGCTATGTCATAGAAACCAGTTACTGTCAATTCCAGATGTAGCGGTAGGTGCGCCGTATGCAGGCAAGACAGGAGAAGGAGTGGTGTACATCTTCAGGGGATCGCTAGGGGGCCTCAGAGAGGAACCGTCGCTTGTAAGAACAGTGTTCTTTATTCACAACCAAGATATATGGATATATATACACCAGAGTTTGTTTTCTAGCATGATTGCATTTTTGTGATACTGTTTTAATTTTTTTTCTCTCTCTCTCATGCATCAGGCAATAGAAGCGAGCTCTGTTGGGCCCGGTCTGAAGTCGTTTGGTTACTGCTTATCAGGCGGTGTAGACATCGACGGTAACCTTTACCCAGGTGAGATTTTTGAAAAAAGTATGACCCCCACAAAAGAAAATAACAACATAAATTAACGCCTCAACGTTGCAAACACACATACACGCACGCGCTCGAAAGCACACAACAATAAAACAGATTAGCACACACGAACTAATTCGAACGTTACAAATGACTGCGCTATCGATGCAGCTAAGACGATTTTACAATGCACGTTTGTAATTTCCAGATTTGGCAGTTGGCGCATTTGAATCTGATGCTGCTACAGTCTTTAGGTAAGATCCTAAATTTGTTCAGTTATTCATAAAAATGAACCTGTTTAAAAAGATATAAATGAATTATATCCTATACCAAAAAAGGCAATGGGACTACCTTTATCATTTGTATTTTTTAATGTACATAACATCACCACTTCCCTCCCAGGTCTGTCCCCGTGATCGACATCATCACCTCCGTGCTGTCCGTACGCCAGAAGGTTGTGGACCCGGAGACCAGACGGTGCTATACTGCTGACGGAGGAAGGGCCGCCTGGTACGTTCCCTAATCTGCTTAGTAACTAATTTATATAACAAGATCATAGCATGTCCAGAACAAAAGATACAAAACCCAGAAGTTCTGCTGCAACACCAAGGCCACACAACAGGGGGTCCCAATTCGACCTCGACCTTCGTCTTGACCTTGACCTTCCCAATTGAAATCTCATTCTTCAATTTTCTGCTATGAATGTGTCTTGCCTTATGAGAGTCAGTGATAAATTCACAATAAGGAATAAAACAAGAAATTCGCAAAAAACTATTTGCTGTGTTGAATCGCGGTTAAGCTGACATTTTCCTTATTTTACCTTCATACCAGTTTCAGCGTGATGATGTGTGTGTGGAGTACGGTTATTAGTTGTACTAGTACTACGGCTCTAGCGGTGTAAGTAGTAGCTGTTTGTTGTGTTGATCGTAAAAAGCATTTAAACTGACATTTCCCGCCCTCTAGTTTCAACGTGATGCTGTGTGTAAAGTACGGAGGCCATGGTGTGCCTGAAATTAGTTATAGTACTACGGGGATGGCTGTGTCAGTAGAACCTGTTTGTTGGTTGATCATGAAAAGCAGTTTAACTGCCATTTCCTGCTCTCCAGTTTCAACGTGATGCTGTGTGTAGAGTACGGAGGCCATGGTGTGCCCGACACGCAGGACTTCCTGGTGGATGTGGTGTTAGACGGACCGTTACTGCCTCTGCAGCGAGCCGTACTGAAACAGGACAAGTCAGAACTCGCCATGAGTCTGCTGAAGAGACAAACGAGCTGTCTGATGCTGGACGTTCATCTCAAAGTATGATGTTGAACATTTCACTCCTTCATGACTTGTCATTTGTATTAGTTATATTTTATATATACATCATATCACATCATTTGGGCGTCAGAACCTTTTTATTGCATTCATTTTTTTATTCTCTCTCTCTCTCTCTCTCTCTCTCTCTCTCTCTCTCTCTCTCTCTCTCTCTCTCTCTCTCTCTCTCTCTCTCTCTCTCTCTCTCTCTCTCTCTCTCTCTCTCCCGATCTCCAGGATGAAATACGTGACAAGTTGACACCAATCTCGGTTGAGGCAACCTTAAGGTTAAGCCTTCCTAAGCAGCCAATCAGCGGGCAGCTCTTTCCCGTTCTTCGTCCCGACGCTGAAACCCACCTCAGCACTCACGTGAACATGTCACGAAACTGCGGATTGGACGACGTCTGTGTTCCTGACCTAACGGTGCAAGCACACGGGTGAGTGATTTAATTTGCATTTGCAAACTATCTGAAAGTAGCCCTCTGGGCTGAATACCTATAATGTAGGACAACAACAAGGCTACCATTTTCCATTTTCAAGTAGAATTACATATTATGATACAAGACCTAGGCTTGTAACACATTCATTTAACGTCTTCTTGTATTTTTTGTTTGCGCGCGCCAGTCGAATGAAATGTCTTTATAAACCTTTCTTATCTAAAATTTGTAGTTCTACGACAACTATATACGTCGGAGATACGACTTCCATTGTCCTTGACATCACCGTGTCAAACAGAGGGGAGGAGTCGTACGAGTCTCAGCTGTTCGTCCTTGTGCCGGAGGAAGTGGACTATGTCGGGGCGCAGCGGATGGGAACAGTGAGTTTGAGATAGCGATTTACAAGCAAAATATTTACTAGTAGTTAATAGTACATTTAAAGAGACACGAATCATACATTCATCCATAATCAACAAACCTCGATGAAAAAACTTTATAATTTCTATATTAATCCTTATTCACACAGCTTGCGTATGTAACAAACAAACGTTTTAAAAATGTGAAATGATCATTGTGATCTAAATGTACGTCCCCGCTGTTCCCGTATAAAGATATTCACGCTGCGGAAAATTTTGTAACTAGTAGTATACTTTTTACTAAGTATGAAATTTGTGGTTTGAGTGACTCCGACCATTTGCATTCTGTAAACGCAAGAGGGACGCTATGTGTACAGCGTGAATTGCATTCCTGATTTTTCAAAACACTGACATTTTTTCTCTCTCTGAATTTGCAAGAACACCCCTGCCATGTGCAGCTACACTGCAGCAGGGACGGGCGGAACCATTAAGTGCGGGTTGGGGAACCCTCTGAAGGCAGACGCAACGGTAACTGCAAGTTACATGACTGTGATAATGGAATGAACTAACTGAAGGCACAGTTATAAGCTGGTTCATGGTTTTAACTGTGTGTTATGTGTCAGTTGAAGGCCCTTGACACATAAACAAAACATGCTTGGACATGGTATAAAGCATGGACCTGTTTACGTGTTCGGGACCTTTATCTTTGACCTCGCGCATGCCTCGTTAACCGGACGATCCTAATTTTAGAACCTTAAGCTTAGCCTTATTCTTTGGACTTACATGTATACCTTAACCACACCGAAGCCTTTTGTGGGACTGGTCACTAACCACTCGGTATGCACACCTCTTTCTAAAGCGATATGAATATTTGCTGTTCAACGTCTTCTGATCCTATGAAGGCAAACATTTATTCCTTCATAAACAATATAGCTGTGTACATATTTTACAGGTAGTTTTGCAGTTACGTTTCCTGGCCGCGAACCTTAACGGGAGCCGTAGCTTTTTGGATTTTCCTGTCTTCGCCAACAGGTATGTAAAACTTTTTTTATCAGTTTGTAAAAGTAGATTAGATCTAAACTCTGTTTCGACACAGCGAGAAAACCCGCCGAAATTTTGTGTCCACACTGCAATCTTCTTGGTTGGATTATCAACCACATTTAACGCATACCTTAATCAAACCTGTCACCAGCAGCATTGTTTACTGTACTGTACATAAACTGTCTAGTAATTGGGGTGCTTGGTTGTGACAGGTGGACCCTGTAGGAAACTCATTTTAGTTAAAGGTAACTATTTTGTACACACGTTAGAATAAACAGCCGTTTCTTTACCTCTTTCAGCTCAACACCGGACGACATGAGTACAACTGGGGACAACCAGGTCGTCTTTTCTGCACAAGTCGTGGTCGAAGCAGACGTGACAGTCAAAGGGTAAGATTCTATTTGAAATATGATTTTAATCCTTCACATAAGCTGTTTGTTTTTATATTCTATTCTATATCATCCACTGTTTACTCGTTTGTATTGCATACCCGGTAAACCGCCTCACGGAGTAACACACCAGGTTTGTACTAAACAGTACAAGCTGTATATCCGGACAGATTTATTTGATCCACTTATACCGGGATGAACCGACAATCTTATCAAGTAGCGTGCACGTGGTGGGCTCGTTAACGTGTTTAAGGTGACGCTCTCCTCAAACTCGGGACCTTCATTTAATGTCCTATCCGGTGGACATCACAAACCAAAGCTAGACACTCATTTACGCTTGAGGCGAGTGAGGACTTTGGCGTGCCTTTCCCAAGGACACAACATCGTGAACTGTGCAAAACCCTAAACACGGAGCCACCGTACCAACTTCTTTATAATGATTATGATAATGATGTGCCTTGCATTGCAGAGCGTCCCTTCCCAGAGATATGTGGCTTGATAATACCTTCGTTCGAGGAGAAGAAAGTGTCAAGGGCAGACCAGACGACAACTTAGACACGGATGTAGAGGCAGAGCCTGTTATTTCTCAAATAAAACACGTTTACGAGGTAAGCATTTGTTTATTTCTACACATTAAACGCGAAATGCCTCGAATTTTGCTACGCATCTCCGGAAATATTTGTCTTACTTAAGGCTATTGTACTTATGCTGACCTGGCAATTTTGTTAAACACTTGCAGTCCTTCGGTAGGCAATAAAACGATAGCTCTAGTCAGACGTGTTTTACATTTTTCCAGAATCATCACGTTCGTTTTTATCACATTTACTGTACAGGTTAGGAACCATGGCCCAAGCGATGTCGGTCAGACCATCGCCACTGTCCTGTGGCCATCCACAACCGAGGACAGAAGCGTAACTGTAGCGGTCCCAGGCGTTTCTTTGAAAAGCCAACAGGGGTATTGTCTTGTTGACAACGCTACAACTCTAGTGAGTTGGTATTTTTTATAATATCTAACTAACGAAATAACTAATCCATCGATCGATCGATCAATCAATCAATCAACCAATCACTCAATCAATCAGTGGTTTTAGAACCGAACCATATTCTCATTCCGTTCATACATTAGGGTACAATGTAGTTTGATCTCTTCCGATTTTCTTCGGGCAAAAAAATTGATACATTATGCGCGCAGTGACTGAGTGGTGCTTATGTGCTTAATGTTGTTCATTTCAGATGTGTGGCAATGTCGGCGACTGTTACACCATAAGCTGTATAGTCAATGAGCTGAGGAGTGGAGACGGCTTCGTTCTGGATATCACGTCGGAAATAGAAGACGTACAGGTCAGTATTCAGTTTAGAACACACACACACACACACACACACACACACACACACACACACACACACATACACACACACTCACAGATAGCCATGTATATTAGGTATAGTTGAACATCTTTTATGTTTGTCCCGTGATATGATCATCACGGATAATTGTCAGTGTTTGGAAGCTGATGAAACAAACTTTAATTAATTCAAAAAAGGCATTTTGTTATAATCAAAGTACATCGCCCTTAGTCTTCTGTATATTCTATGTATACAACGCTGTATTAAATCTTGTGAAAAGTGCCGACAAGGGGAAAGGTGCCGGTGATATCAGTTCCCTGTCAGATTCCTTGTAGATGTGCGAATATTTGTAGTATTTCCGTGTTGTTCCGAGTATTTGTTTTCCTGTGTTTGTAACAAAAGCCAGTAAATTTAGAAGTCTTGTTCGATTTCTACAGCTTTCTTCCGTTGGCAACACGACCCAGGACCGGTTTGTGTCATCAGTGCGGGTGGTGGTTATGGACATGCCGTACCGCATCAGCCCCACAGCGCTCCCAACGGCAGGAACTAACGTAAGGTTTAGTACCTCATTTTTCCTATACAGCGTAAGGCC
Organism: Branchiostoma lanceolatum; assembly: GCF_035083965.1. NCBI lineage: Eukaryota > Metazoa > Chordata > Leptocardii > Amphioxiformes > Branchiostomatidae > Branchiostoma > Branchiostoma lanceolatum. The sequence continues at coordinate 3,323,951 of NC_089734.1, forward strand.
TTTCCTTGTCACGCCCTATTTGTAATCCGTGAATAGTTTCATCAGGTTGGTACGTCACTGAATAGAACAGAAAAGATGATTTGTACACATCCTTAACGTTTGGGTCCGCATCTATAGATAGCGACACCTAGCAGCAGTGCAATGTGAACCAGTCAGAATTGCCCCGCGTAAGGTCGTTGGAATGAAAAAAAATTGTTGTGTACAAAGGGTCTTTTTATAATATTCCTGTTTTCAATCGTGTCTTCAAAGGACAAGAAGATTAGATTGGTGAAAGCAGTGTTGGAATCGGGTTCACGTAATAGCTTCGGTAGTGGTGTAGACTGAGTTATCTTGCACATGAAAGATGTTTTATTCAATATACAACAAGTTTTGTGTGGTTTAACGATGACAACATCACGTCTAGGTTTCTTGGGCTTTTAGCATCATTTGTAGTTTTGTTGCTGAAACAGTACTAATTTTTATATTCTTTATTTCCACAGGTTACCACAACCATCATCTTACCGAGACCTGTCACCAGAAAGAAGGGAGTGAAAGCCTGGATCATTGCGAGTGCCGCGTTGAGCGGTCTATTGCTACTGGTCGCCATCGTGCTAATACTCTACCGGGTATGTACAATAAACATGTCAACGAATCACGTAGTTAACGTTACAGCTATATCTCAATATAGCTTGATTGATATCCATGTTATGAAAGTACGTTTTTATCATATACTGTATTCCATTGCAGCTTGGTTTCTTCGATCGAAAGAAGGTGTCCAAAGAAGATGACGTATTTGACGCTCAAGACAAAGATCTGGACAGTGGCATTCAAGAGGACGAAGACGGATCAACACTCAAGGGGCCTTGACGAAGAAAAAGCATGCAAAATCGAAAAAAACCCACTTCAGAATATTTCACAGATATTCCTAGATTTCCATTGTAAATATTTCCTCAAAATTGTTAATAGCTGTTTTTTCGATTGTTTATTTGTTTATGAACAATTACATATTGTTAGAAACAAATGATTTTTTAATTGCGGAATAGAAGGAGCGAAGAATTCTTCGAACATCATTTTCAAAACTAGATGGAAGAACCCTTTTCCTAATCCTGATGGGCTCTTCCACTCACTTTCCATATCATTGAAGCAGGAAAATGCTGACAGCCATGTTGGTGTCCTTAATTTGTGTGTATTTTCTTGTATTCGCTTTTGTGTATAGAACTCTATATTTCTTGAGAGGGTCAGAAGATATCTAGATATCGATGACGAGTCACTGAAATGTAAGCTGAGTTCGCCTCGTTGGTGTTCCTAATCAACGTGGCGAGCAAATATTATAGTGATAATCGGTGAAAATAGGCTGGGCCTATTGTAGATGTACAGAAAAGTGTATATTTTGTATGGACGCGTACATTAACTATAACGTGGTGTTTAACACTGTTCTTAGAATACTAATTATGTACTATATTGTGTACTTCAATCCTGTAGTAAAGAATCCCGCGTCTGAAGGAACTGTTACATTACTTCAGTTTCAGCATAGAGAAACTTGAACCAGACGCAATCAATTTGAGTCATAGTACTTCAAATAATGGTGATAATATCTTTATTTCTAATACCTCTTAATTACACAGAATGGACAAACATAAACTTTCAGGTCTATACATTTCTTAAAGGTCATTTTGTTTATAATAAACATTTGCTTGTGTCTAGTTTTATCTACATTAATCATTTTGTACGTACATTGTTTTTCATTCGACTTGAAATTGGAGATACATTACATGCTATGTCTAGTCACTATAACTTTAAATAACGTTCGATTTACAATGTAACGACGTGAAATAAAGTCCATTTTTAATGGCAATCGTTACGTAATTTTCTTTCTACACAGTCACTTTCATGATAATTCTATATGCTACCGTTACAAATAGATTTTCTTCGCAGTTTATACTTTGTCGCCTGATATCTAAGATATCAAAATTGATATTGGAGAAGTTTTTTGAATCAGTTATCGTTGTGAGAAAAACTGGCATGTTCTTTCTTTGCAAATCGTTTTTTGACATCTGATATCAAGTATAATAAAATCTACCTAGGAGAAGTTTTTTTGGGTATATTAACTACGCAATGCTTGCAATCCAATTAGCTCGGAATTATTTCTAAAGTAGATTGAAGCAAGCTTGTTTTGTTTCCTCCTCCTCTTCCTCATGATCATCATCATCATCATCATCCTTGTCGTCTTTCAGTTCTTCGCTCTGAGGCGGGTCGTCATTCTTCTCTTTAAACGCGCTGGGATCGATGAATCGTGGGCGCTGGATACAAAACTATGAGAAAAAAAAAACGAACATTAGTTTCAACCAACGTTACCGTAAAACGCTGTATTATCAGATTTAACATAATTTTTTTATATATCTACCATATCCAAAGCTCTAGAGGATTTACTTTCAATAGATATAACCTTATCGTAATCAAAAAGTGTGATAGATCATGTATTCATCATCTTTGTGTCCGATCGAAAAAAACCCCACTGAATTTGAAATGTAGATTTAACCTCATTTTAATGGCAACACTGTGACGAAGAAGATGGTGTTGCTAACGAAAAGGGGAAGAAACATATATAGTGGAGTTTCTACATCTTGAAGAAGCGTGTGAACTGTGAAGCACTCTAAAAAACAATGTTTTCACATTTGTGTCCGATCGAAAAAAACCCCCACTGAATCTGAAATGTAGATAGTGGAGTTTTCATATCAAAAAGTATGATAGATCATGTGCTTACCTTTGTGTCCGATCCAAAGATGGTATCATGTTCTTTCAATGCCTCCGGGTCTTCCTCCTTCGGACATGCGATGGGTTCGCACGCGGGAGAGCCGGGGGAGTTGTTTCGTCGGTAGGAGCTTCCCAGACTAGCCATGCTGGACATGTTACTCAGGGTTCCAGTCAGCCGGCTAGACAGGGACCGTCGGGACATGCTGCCGCTGCTCAGGCTGCGTAAACTCCGGTACGAGTTCGGATACGGCAAATACCTGCAAGGGAAGGATAGATTGCTACATTAAACTGTATGGAATGGGTAAATTGAAAGCTAATGCCAAGGTCAAAATTGACAACCCGGGGCCCGGCCGGGCTGCTGGCGGGAACGAAAAGTATGATATATAAGACGACAAAACAAAAGTTGCAAAAATTAATCATGAACATCATTTGTGTATATTCTTGATATGGATTTGTTAGATTTTCGTTCATGGTCGGGCCCCGATTTGGAAATGTGACCTTGGCATACGCAAGGCATTTTCAGCAAGGCGTGCCCACATACCAAGGCCTTCCCGAGGTATTGGGTTGATAGACCGACACACAGGCACAGACGTTGCATAAAACATAACCTTCTGGCAACTTTGGCAAAGGTAATAGATATTTTAAAAGACCCTTTGTGGTAGTTGCATTAGACCATGTTTTGCAGTGTTCTCAACACTCTGCAGCTGCAATCAATCAGTCTTTCTTAAACTTTTTTCAAACGCCAATTATTGCTGACTAATAGAAGAGCATTCAAAGTGAATGGAAGCATTATGATAGTAATCTTTCAATATACAGACCTGTTCAAACCCGGCAGTTCAAGTTCTTGTGAGTCGCTGCTGGTTGAGTTGCAGTTTGGTTTGCTGAACGTCCGTGGAGAGTCATTGCTGTTCCTGTCGCTGTTGTCAGAGCTGTTGTTAGGTTTGCTGTACGTCCATGGAAAATCGTTGCTTTTCCCGTCGCTGCTGCTGTTAGAGCTTTGGTTTGGTTTGCTGTACGTCCATGGAAAGTCGTTGTTTTTTCTGTCGCTGTTTTCGGAGTCGGTGTTTGTTTTCCAGAACGCCCAAGGAAAATCTTTCGGTTTCGGTTTGCTGTAGGTCCAGGGGAAGTCGTTACTGTTCATGTCACTGTTGTTAGCGCTCTGGTTTGGTGTGCTATACGTCCATGGAAAGCTGTTGCTATTCATATCGCTGTTTTTAGAGCTCTGGTTGGGTGTGCTGTACGTCCAGGGAAACCCGTTACTGTTGAAGATGCTGTCGATGGAGCCGCTTTTTGGTGTGTTCTGGGTCCAAGTGAAGTATCCGCTGCTAGAGGAGCCTTCACGTTTGGGTAGCCAGATCCAACGTCTGTTGTAACCGGATAGGAGAGATTACATCATTTGTTAAATGTTGCCATCGTTGCAGCCACATGGAAATAATCTATTCTATAAAAGATACTTAAACGTAAACTAACCACCGCTTACCACACTTGTCGTAATACCTATATTGAATTAACACAAATGCACCATTTTCGTTATAAGCACCACCACCGGTCATGCTAGGGTAAAACCTCACTTCCTGAGCTTTATGCCCTACGAGGGGTCTTGCTTAATACCCTATAGATGTGGATATAGATGAATGTTTCTAGTATATTTCGACGGTAGGAATGCAAAAAGTTACGTGATGCAACTTTTTTGCTACAACGTTGTTTACATGATATATCGAAAAATGTCATAAAATGCGTCTATTCTATTGTATATCATTAAATATTTGAAATTTTACGTACCCTCCGCTGTTGGTGCTGCCGCCGTCGACTGTGTAATATTTGACTTGCTTCTTCCTGCGTCTGTAAGCGGCGAGGCAGGCGCAAACCAGGCACAGCAGAGGGATGCCGATGGAGAGGGCGACTGCCGGCAGCAGTACCTTCGTCTTGACTGGAATGACCGCCCCTACATTAATTGCAAAGAATAACGTTTAGTAATCGTTGTGTAATAGGGGAAAATGTCATACAAACTAATAGACAATGATTATGAACAACAATAGGGGAATGAAGATTCGTTCTTATCTGTAGATAACTACGTAAAACGATACTAGTAGCAGAAGCAGTACTACGAGACAGCAAGTATTGACATACCATCATTTAGTATGTCATTTACCTGTCAGACACATCTACGTAATACGCACGCCTTGACATTGGAACTACCGCATTTCGTAGAAGAATCAACAATTCTGTCAACATATCGATCTACCAATAAATGGATCCACCCATCAATCAATCAATCAATCAATCAATCATTCTATCAGCGAATCAGCAAATCAACCAATCTATCCATCCATCTACAAGGAAGCAATCCCACTTACCGACACATGTTCCGTTGGTCAGTTGGAAGCCTGCGTCACAGACACATGTAGAAGTACCGTTCACGATCACACACCGTCCTCCCGGTCCACAGCCTCCCCGGCAGGCTGCCATCAAGGTTGTGGAAGGAGGCAGAGAAGACGCTTCAGTTCTCATTGATGATGTTTGTGCTGTTGTTCTTATACTAGGCTTTTCGCTACTGACAGTTCGTGGTGGCAATGTTACGGTCTCTCGTGGACTTGTCTGGGTTGTCTGCGTTGTTGTTGTACTAGGCTTTTCGCTACTGACAGTTCGTGGTGGCAATGTTACGGTCTCTCGTCGACTTGTCTGGGTTGTCTGCGTTGTTGTTGTACTAGGCTTTTCGCTACTGACAGTTCGTGGTGGCAATGTTACGGTCTCTCGTCGACTTGTCTGGGTTGTCTGCGTTGTTGTTGTACTAGGCTTTTCGCTACTGACAGTTCGTGGTGGCAATGTTACGGTCTCTCGTCGACTTGTCTGGGTTGTCTGCGTTGTTGTTGTACTAGGCTTTTCGCTACTGACAGTTCGTGGTGGCAATGTTACGGTCTCTCGTCGACTTGTCTGGGTTGTCTGCGTTGTTGTTGTACTAGGCTTTTCGCTACTGACAGTTCGTGGTGGCAATGTTACGGTCTCTCGTCGACTTGTCTTGGCCGTCTGCGTTGTTGTTGTACTAGGCTTTTCGCTACTGACAGTTCGTGGTGGCAATGTTACGGTCTCTCGTCGACTTGTCTTGGCCGTCTGCGTTGTTGTTGTACTAGGCTTTTCGCTACTGACAGTTCGTGGTGGCAATGTTACGGTCTCTCGTCGACTTGTCTGGGTTGTCTGCGTTGTTGTTGTACTAGGCTTTTCGCTACTGACAGTTCTTGGTGGTAATGATACGGTCTGTCGTTGACTTGTCTTGGTTGTCTGCGTTGTTGTTGTACTAGGATTTTCGCTAGGTCTTGGTGGTAATGGTGGTAATGTCACGGGCTGTGCTGTCGTCCTTACTGAAGCTGGAAAAAAGACAGATAGGTTGTAGTGTAAAAGATTAAGTCAATTGGTGGTATTTTGATATCATGATTTCTATTGACTGCTAACGCTTAGTGTCAAGTTTGTTGAAATAGCACAAGAGATACGGATAATGATTTAGTCATTAATATAGTAAACCGTTTCATGAATGATATTGCCAATGTCGCTCTCAACGTTTGGAACCTCTACAATTGAGATATTATTTAAAAGTTAAAATCCTCCCACACCATAAGGTGTATAGGGCGGTATGTACCCATCTCCGTTTCATAGCCCTGGGCCACACTGTGGTGCAATCACTGCAGCAGGGGGCTAATCCACTGGCAGTGGAGTGTGTTTAACTTCTATACTGTTTCAGAAGTATGTACCATTTTTACAAAGTCTTTGGTATGACTCAATGTGACTCTTGTCCAGAGATGTCCTACCCGGGGCTTGAAACCTGGCCTTCTGGTCCAAGTAATTTGAACCAGATGTGGCTAGTAACAGAAGCGCAGACCACTACTTTCAGGGACACCCCTACAATTGAGATATATGACTTTATATTGCTCACAGCTGTTCGTTATGCACTTACAAAGGTTTGGTCGACAGGATCGGCCGTTCGGACGTAGCAGGTAGCCCTCCCGACAGGAACAGGTGTAGGAGCCAGGTGTGTTGTGACAGTTATGATCGCACCCGTCCGTACCTAGCAGACACTCGTCCATATCTGCATCGGTGTGAAAGGTGGACAATATATGAATATACAAACTACATTTGCATCCGCGAACAGTGTCATCAGGTTGGTAAGTCACTGCATAAAAATGTTCTTTGCACACAACCAAGTTAAAAAGAAATTCAACACCAACGTTTTGGTGACCGTCTGCCATCTTCTTCAGACCGATTCATTTTGCACTGCAGCTAGGTGTCACTGCTAACAATTCGGCCCCAAGTGTAAATCATTGTCATGTACATAGATTATGATTCCAGTGGCTAGCTGTTTACACATATTAAGCAATACATAAAATCGTCACGAAAATAATGATTTGAAAAATATGTTTTCCATACCTGTACAGGAAATGCTGTCGTTGTCCCGCTGCCAGCCAATGGAACAGATGCAAACAAATGAACCAAGCGTGTTCTGGCAGCCGACCTTGCACCGCACGTCATGAGTGTCCTGGTAGAGACATTCGTTGATATCTGGAGGAAATACAAACGGATGTTAAATGATGGAAAAAAATATCAACGGTTCTCAGTGGCAAATGTGGTTGGCACATCGGCAACCAAATCCGCAGTGTGTTTTTTGGCACACAGTTTGACGGGTTAGCCGAATAGGCTCGGTGGGCGTCAATCCACCGTCCGGGAAGGTAGTGTAAAGTGCCTTTCCCAAGGGCACAACGTCGGGGCATGGTGAGTATCGAACTCGGGACCTATTGATTCCGAGTTCAACGCTCTAACCGTTACGCCACGCCACGCCGATGTTAAATGATGGTGACACTACATGTTCGTTATGGCATTGATACATGCGTCGATGAATATTAGACATCCAGGCAATAAGATGCGCAAAATATCACTTACTCAAGCACCAGGATAGATTTTGGCAAACGGTCAGTCGTTTCAGGAAAAACCCACTACCTACAGTTGAGACACAGAGCTGTATATATAAACGTATTCAAATGAATGTCACTATGCCTTACCTCCACACTTGATGCCATCTCCCGTGTAGCCTACATCACAGATGCAGTCGTACCCTGGGCTCGTGTTGTTACAGCGGGCGTTCACAGAACATTTCGCAAGGTTTTCGGCACATTCGTCGATGTCTGAAAAAGTCGGCATATAGTATTAGACGGTCAGCACACAACTAATACATCCGATATACAGCGTACGGTTGTGTACTTATGTTTATGTTTTTTTGAGTGTGTTACAGTAGCAATGTTGGTATTTGTAAGCTAAAAGCAATATGAGCATAAAGTTCATTTGTGAATGGTTTTCTGTTGCTATAGATGAATTCAGGAGCAAGGTCGCAAACTAATGATCATAGTCACAATTTCACAAAGTAAATTCGTTCTTTCAAGAAGACCGAATCTTGTCCGTTTTTAGAAGAATTACACTGCGATAAATAAAACGATTGACTTGCATCTATAATAAGAGACATTCCATGTACGCACGACAAAGGTATTAAAAATCAACAACTATCGCTGAATTGTTTGAAATATTTACCAACACAAGTGCACATGTCCTTGTCCAGGACCATTCCCAGCGGACATGTGCAGTAGAAGGATCCTGGGGTGTCCACACACATGTGGGTACAGTTGCCATTGTCAATGGCACACTCGTCGATATCTGAAGAGTAAAACAGTAATACAGTATAGCTGTATAAGATTATTGTTGCAAGTAATATGGATTAGCATAAAGATAGCTAAATGTAGATAGTGCATACCTTAAAGTTAGTAGTAATGTGGACATAGTTATCTTTGAAATCGTATCAAAATCATGTAAGTGTGTACGGTTGACTTCAGATTGTCCAGTATTCTTTGCCTTTGAAATCGTATAACGTAATCTCAGTTTTCTTTCATAATCGTCTTTATGATTACACAAACGACGAGAGAAATGCTATTAGCAATGACAATTTAGTTTCTTTCAATCAGAATCGTTTGAATCACGATTGAGTGGATATTAAAAACAGAAAAGCAGTACACCATCTATATTTTATAAAGTTAGCAGAAAATGACCAAATGTATTTACGTTAAATGGAACCAGGATGACGCTGCTGCAAAAAAACAAAACTTACTTCGACAATGTCGTTTCCCATGATCCTTGTCGAGCTTGTACCCCGGATGACAGGAGCACTCGTAGCTGCCCTCGGTGTTGACGCAGTCTCCGTGCTCGTCGCACTTGTGCCCGTTGTCGCACTCGTTGATGTCTGCAGAATAACACAGGTTATGCTCAAAGCGTTGTTTTCCAACCAAACAAGTCCCTGAAGCTTTTCTGAGGTTCATTTGGTATTAGCCTTCGTAATTGCCATCATTTCTACCTTGTCCCCCCGACGACCTGGAGGTATGTAGTCGGTAATTCCCATCTGACTTCAAAAGATCCAGGAACAGTTATCATTGATTTTGTAATGTAGTCATCCGACGGCGTCTTCTTCTTCTCTTCTTCTTCATTGATATACATTACTTTTCTTTACATACTGCACACCTATGAACAACTCTTGAAACATCTTTCATTCGTTCAGACCCCTGTAGTGCCCACTGGCACATAGAGCAACACGTTTTCTTGATGTTTGAGTATATATTTACAGAGACTAGTTGCGCGTTCTTCTAACTTGAAGGAGGCTCCCATTGAAAGTATGGTTGTCCACTCGACAAGCACTGATTAAATCACCACATACCTGCGCACGTGTTGTTTGGCAGGATCTGGTACCCGGCGGCACAGACACACTGCTCCTCAAGGTCACCCGAGTCCGTCAAGTTCATCGCGCAATGGCCGATGGGAGGTGGAGTGCAGGGGTTGTTGGTGGAGCAGTTGATGATGGCTACAGAAAAACATCATGATGATAAACCAAGATGGCACCCGGAATATATAACCAAGGCTTGAAAACGTTAAATGTGCAACTAAGATGAAAGAACTTACGATCACACGTGCGTCCATCCAGGTTCAAGGTGAAGAGTTCGTCACATTCACAGTCGTAGTACCCCACTTTGTCCACGCAGATCTGCTCGCAGACATGCTCCGCAGCACACTCATCCAGCTCTGGAACATCATTGAGATCATAGATTAGCATTTGTTTGTTTGAACTTTGTTTATTCATTATAAGCTCAAATCGGCACGCAGGCCGCTTTTCATTGAGGTCATAAGGGAAGAGGTAAGGATCAGATGCAATATAGCAGAGATACACAGTCATTTGAGTCCTAATAACTCTATCAACATGTATCATTACATATCTATGGTACAACAATATATAACTGCTACAACATACAACATATAGTAGGGCGAGAGCTTCATCGTCCGTGTCCCGTCGTTTTGTTCATTTCCGCTACTTCAAGAGTCTCTTAAAGGAAGTCATATTCGGAGCCGTACGTGTATCTGGCGGTAGGCTGTTACAGACATAGTTTAAGTTACGCTGAAAAGCAGCAACAACAAGAGCTATCTACCACCCAAAACTCATGACCATAGCATGTCCAGAACTCGAGATATCAAAACCGAAAGCTGCACTGCAGTACCTTAACAAGACGCTTGGGGCCCCAAAATCTAATCGTTTCAAGGTCTAATAATGTCCTTCTCACATATCAAATATCAATACAATCCATCCAGGCCCTCTAGAGTTAAAACATGCAAACACACATACACACATGCAAAAGCTACAAAACATAGCCTTCTTGGCGAAGGTACAACAACTATTATTCACTCGCGGTGCAAGAGCTATGGGAAGCAAATAAAACACGAAACTACATCATTCTGCAATGTTGTGCCAGAATTTGGACGCTAAGAATCCCTCTACACTTCACGAAAACAGAGAGAACAAAAGCACCGACCAATGGTAGATTATTCAGAAGAGCGTAATTGTGACATAACGTCGATTGGACATACCTTCGCACGAGTGTCCGTCTTCTGCCAGCACATAGGCGACCCCGCATTCACAGTTGTAGCTTCCCTTGGTGTTGGTGCACAGCCGCTCACAACCGCCATTCTCGGTCATGCACTCGTTTACATCTGAAAGTATTCAATACAAATAGATTGAAAGTCGATGCATTCTCAAATCTTGTAGTGAGTTGGTCTGTTTGTTTGTTTGTTGTGGTGTGTTTATAATCAGGTGAAATGGACATGGTCATGTCACATAAACTATGTACTGTATATATTTCACTGTATATGTCATTTACATGTTAGTTAGGTTTATGTTAGACGACCTGTATCTGGCCCATCGGAGCACGAATGTACAATAAAGGTCTTCATTCATTCATTGATGTAGTTGATAAGTATGTGAGGGATTTCATGATAGAATTTGATACTTTCGCTCATCACAAGCAATAAGCACACCTTGAATTTTCCGTCGCTCTTACGTCGAGTGGTGTTGAACGAAAGTATCAAACTTTATCATGGAATATAGCAACACATATGAGCTTTAATGTGAATGATTTGCTTACGTTTCCAAGTTGCCTCCGTCAGGAAAAGAGTCACAACGTGAACTAATATCTTACCTAGACAGGTTCTTCCGTTGTCGTTGCTGTAGCAACCGGCCTGGCAGGAGCAGGTATAGGATCCCACGGTGTTGTTACAGATCCCGTGGAGCGGGTCGCAGTCGTTGGTGTTCAGACTGCGACACTCATCGATGTCTACAAAAAAAAGACATGTACATTACCTTAACTGGGACATTGCGATTCAAACGATGTTTGTTGAAATTACCAAAGGAACGTTTATGATGTAACTTTAGACCAAGACATTCAAATTCATGTGAAATCTGATTTCTTCTGTCATGCAAAAATACCAATTACCAAAGGAACGTTTATGATGTAACTTTAGACCAAGACATTCAAATTCATGTGAAATCTGATTTCTTCTGTCATGCAAAAATAAAATCCAAATATTTGCATTGTATCGTTGGTCAACACAAAGTGCGTTAGGAAATCGTTCTGCTACATATTCAGCTTACATTCATTTAGCATAATTGTACACTTCTTACCGGTGCAAGTGTGTGAGTCCCCTTCCTTGGCGAAGCCGTCGTGGCACACGCAGGAGTAACTGCCAGGAGTGTTCTCACAGTCGGCGTTCACACACTGGTGAACACGACGGTCCGACGGATCAAGGAGACACTCGTTCAAATCTGTCAAAAGTAATCAACAATGATTCAACACCTCAATGTATCTACCAGTAATGTATAAAGCTACTTGCATCAATTACAAAACAAACAAGTTCCCCTTATATTTTCTACATCTGAAAATAACATCAAGATCCTGTAGATAGTGCCAAAAACTAAATTCTTATTGACAGGAATCTTATTGACAGGAATATGATAGTGAAAAAATGACAGGAACATCCCGTCAATAGCGTCCAAAATTCGTATTGACAGCAACATCCTGTCATCCTTTTATAAATATCCAAACCTTCGCCTTAAACCGAGTGCTCAATCCATATGACATAGGAACCATTTTCGAAATCTGTTACTGATTGATTGATTGACTGACTGATTGTCCTACCCAGCCTGAGTGCCATCCCTTTTAGCTTCCGTACGCTACCCAAGCTCCGCTGCGCTACCCAAGCTCCGCTGCCGGCCAAAAATTGGCGAGGAGTGGAGCTTGGGTAGCGTACGGAAGCTAAAATGGCTGGCACTCAGGCTGTGTCCTACCTGCACATGTTTCTCCGTTCCCAACCATGTCGAAAGGGCAGGCTCCACAGATGTAGCCGGGCTGTCCCGGGGCAAGGGGTGCAGGTTGGTCGGTGCACTCCACTCCTGTAATGTGATTAGTGGGTAGTTGAAAATAAAACACCTGGAAAGTAACTTTACTAGATTTCTATCTAGAGCCTACCATTAATCAATGTATCAAAGTGACAGAGCTGTGTATAGTCGAGTCCGAGAAAATAATGACATTATTATCACAGTAAATGCTAGTAAGGAATTCCATAGCAGATCGTAGTACTGCTATAGGGTTGTTCATAGTTCTAACTGCGCATGTGCAGCATTGTTGGTAATATTTCAAAATTTGAAGGTTCCTGTGACATAATCAAAAACATCTCAGGAGATGTATCAAGCATGGCCTAGACAAGAACAGACCATGAACAAGCCAATTCCTGAAAATCGACGGCTCTGAAATTATAACAATATATCTTTCCAACTGCAATATATACCTTGAAAGCAAGGGTTCCCCTCGCAGGCGTCCACGTCTGTCTGGCACGTCGTCCCGATGAAACCAGTCGGGCAGATACAAACAGCAAGCGCGAACCCCTCGACTCTGTCGGTGACGCCGTCGAAATCGCAGATGCCGCCATTTTGACATGCGCAGACGGTGACATCGGGGACAGTGATGGTCGAGGCCCCCATGTCGTCGCTTACGGTGAACTCAATGGCGACAAACTGCTCGCTTGTAGGCGTCCAGCTGAAGTCAGCGCTGTAGTTTCCGGTTTTAGTCAACTTCCCAGCCCCCGTCACGGCAATGTTAACATATCTGTAAAGATGAACCAAGCATCTAAGTAAGGCCCTCGAGTATCATTACAGTAATGGCAGTCCTCTATCATATTCTACGCCCTTTTTTTTCAAATTTGCTTTATGAATCATGAGTTCTTGCTCTTTGTGGGTTATGATCATCATCATCGTCATCATTATCATGATCAACATCCTCATCATTATCATTATCATCAACAACAACAACAACATCCTTCTCCTTATCATCCTCGTCGTCATCATCATCACCATCACCATTAACATCATCACCATCACCATCATCACCACCATCATCATCATCATCATCATCATCATTGACGATATGATTTAAGTACTTACGGACACGCATCCATGCCTCGTACTTTAGTGGTGTATGTTTTGTTGACGACAGCGCGGATCTCCGTTGGTGCAAAGACTTCCGGCGCGTTGTTCCGTAAGATCTCGTTAGATGTTCTATACTCCGTCTCCGACTGCGTGGTGGTGAGGCCGATGTCGACCTGGCTCGTCAGGGCAATGTCGTAGATACACTCCCTGGTGAAACAATAGAATGAATGCATGAACTTTATCGCTCGACAATCACACATGGTACAAAATATGTTGACAGTTACATGAATTGAACAGCAATACTACTAAGGCTAATCTATCCTACATTTGGAACTACAAAATATAATCAAAAACACAGCATATGAGCTACATCATAGTTATATAGATGGATGATTAGGTTTCACTTTTAGAATACTCACACTCACAGCACTAAGATAGATATTCAAGCCAAGCTTGCAAAATACGTATTACTTAAATAGTTATAAAAGACGGAGATTGAAGTATTTCAGTAGACTTTAAGATTTCGTAAGGGTGAGTGAAATACATATCTAGCCTTTCAGTAATTATTCCGTTTTCGTGTAATTACACGGTCCCATTGTTCAAATAGCAAGATGAGTCTGAGGAAGTATATATAGCAATATGCCATACAGCACAAATTCAATTTCATTTTATAGTCGAGGGTATCTTACCACAACATTACAACAACGACATACCTGTTGTCTGCTCCACAAGCGGCTACTGCCATCTTCCTCGTCTCTTCGTTGGGAAAGAGATCGTCGTCGTCGAAAAACTTCGGCACAAAGTTGTCATCTCCGTAGTTTTCCGGCGAGTTGTTAGACGGATCCGTCGGGTAGTTGTGGAAAAGTGTGGCGTTGTTAACGTTGGTGTGGTCGCAAAGGCAGACACTCCGAATGGACCCTTTAAGTCAACATTACATTTCAAGATTAAAGTAATTCATTAATCTTTGTATTTTGGCATACAGAAATAGAAGAAATGAAAAAGAAATACAGTCAACCCTGGATTCACTCAAGGGACTGAAGAAAAATGGTCGCTGAGCCGGCTGAGGACAGGTGGTTGCTAAGGGTGGGGTTAAGAAATGGATTGACTATGTTAAAATGGACAGGACTGTTTTAATGTGGCTTGTGGCTGGAGTGGTTGCCTGTGCCAGGTTGTCAGAACTTCGACATATTTTTGTTATACTTACACATTTTTCCAAAGTTGTAATACAGTTCCTTTTCCGTTGGCTCATCAGGTGTTGCCGCGTGAACGTATGATCCGTTCGGCAGGATGAAATCGTCATTCGGGTCGCCGTTGAGGTTACCTAGGAGGCCTTGAAGATTACTGCGCATGTCAGCTCCAAGACCAAGGACAAAGGTCAGGAGACCAGCCTGGGCCTTGATGGAGGCCGAAATGCCGGATGGGTAGCTGATCACCACGCCACAGATGGATGTTTTGCTGGCGTCTGTAAGAATTCCAATGTCATGTTTAGATGAAATCCTTGTACTTTTTAGTTAAAATAATTTTAAAGCATGTAACAATAGCTTAATTACAAGACCAAAGCTGTAGGCCTCTTCCAGCTTGCTTAATTTACACTTTGTGTGGATGTCGTGTAAAAATGAACAGAAGGGTATGCGCTTTCCCTATCGGCAATTTCACTTGCCCCTGGCAGTCGGGGCAATGGACTTGTCCAACCTTGAACATACATAATCATCTGCTCTTGTGTCTTCTTTTTGGCAGCCTCATGTATCGATGGCAGGCACTCCTGTGCGCTTCAGCACCTATGCTGCAGCTGACAGCTCCATGACAGGGGATGAGGAAATCCATTCACAGTCAGGGAAGGAGTCATATATAATTTGGCCGAATAGGGTTTCAAACCTGTGAAATAACCGCTTAGAAATTGAGAAAATTCCGCAAACAGACAACAACAAAACAAATTCAAGTTTACCATAGATGACGGTGATCAGGCCGTCGTTGAACTTGGTCCGACTGCCGTCGGCGATCGCAGCCAGCGGGATGTTCTCGTCGTCGATGGTGACACCGACGCCCGTGCCGTTACTGTCCAGATAGACTTGGACCTTGTTGTTTGGCTGCTGTACCGCAATAGCACTGTAACGTGGACATCATCAGGGTTATTATGTTTAATTTGCTACCTCTACATCATTAGAATTAGTACTTTATGAACCATATCGATACTCTAATCATAAAACTTTATATCTATGACTTCATTGAGCTTTCAGTAGACTTTATTGATCATCTGTAAACATCAATCTGTGAAAACCACACCGAAACCAACACGATTCCACAAACTGAAAACAACAAAATTCGTTCAATTTTTTAACCATTTAGAAATTTTACAGGGCAACGTCGGTTACTAGACTGTACCTATATTTGCCAATTACAACCAGCTGAAACGTCTCCTCAAATGTCTAAAATCGTAAATGTTGCCTGATATTTGTCCACTCTCTATTAGTAAGTAAAGATAAGGTTACTCACGTGAAGACCGTAGCCCTGATCCTAACGCCGTCCATGACAGGTCTGTCTGTGCGCCCCTGCATCATGAACGTGTGCGGCGCGTCAGCGGTGCTCCTCAGCATAACGTACTCGCCGTGGCCGTTAAAGGTGTACGTCCGGCCGTCCAGGGTTCCGATGTGGGGCTCACCGTATGCCGTTGCTGTCCAAAGGAACACACAAAGATTAGTCCGTTAGATCACTCGATTACAGAAGAAATACAACACCGATTACAGGAGAAATACAACCCCATGTGTTTTCTCATTTGATAAAAAAAAACGGAGAAAAGTGGCAGCTGGCCAAAGCTCATCAAACTAATTTATCTGCTAGCAGTGAGACTCAGCGTGACGATCAAAAATTGGTTCCTACAGCCTAAAGCGAGGTCTGCATAAACTAATCCAACTAATACAGGGAATGTAAACACACACACACACACAACTACACACACGCACACACACACAACTACACACACGCACACACACACACACACACACACCCCACACACACACCTAGAGAGAGAGAGAGAGAGAGAGAGAGAGAGAGAGAGAGAGAGAGGGAGAGGGATAGAGATTGTACGTTTAGCTCTTTCTTGTATACCCAATGCAGTAATCATAATGTTGCGTACCGAGGAAGCTTGCTGTGTACTTTTGATATGAAGCAGTTGGACGCTTCTCCGCGTACATCTCGCAACATTTGTCTGATCGGGAGCGGCGACAACACCACATCTGGGGCAGGTAGTCCCGTCGGTAGTATTCGCTGGTCTCGTTGGTAGACTAGAAAACAAGAAGAATACAGGGTTTCTAAAAATGAAAATACATATTTAATGTGTTGTGAATTGATACGAGTCTCGTTGGTAGACTACAAAATAAGAACATAATAATACAGGATTATAAAAACTAAAAATGCATATTAAATGTGTTGCTTATTGATAAGAGGTGCTTCCTTTGTCATGAAAATATGTCCTGTCCTAGTTTCTTTTTTTTCTTCAAATTTTTATCCCGTGTGTGTCACAAGGCCGTGATGAGTTTCCTCCACTGGGGTCTGTTCTGTGCTTAACACTGATCTGCATCCCAGGTGATCTCCATTGCCTATAGGCGTCTTGTCACAGTGTGTCTCCAGGTAGTTTTTCAATAAGACGCTAAAAGCCTGATTCAATCAAAACGTCCATGGTAGTCGTACCTTTTCGTATTTGTGCACAAATCCGGTGCCCTTGTCCCACATGTGCAGGCTGGTGATCAGACCCTGATCCTCCTTCTTGTAGCAACAGTCCAGGTTGCCTCCAGAGGACAGGGCGAAGCGCCTCTGGAAGCAGACGTGTCCTTTTTCCGTGGAGCTGGTGGCCTCCCACAGCCCAATCTCCTCCCGGGCCTGGGACAGGTAGCCGGGACAGGTGTCCATCACCTCGCTTGCCCAGGAATGAGGATCCGGCTCTTCCTGGAATAAGGGATGTAAGAGTAAAACGAGTTGAGAACAAGAAATCAAGACTAGAGCATGTCCGGGACCAAAGATACAAAAACCGGCCCAGCTGCAGTACCATGTCAGCCACCCCGAGGCCCCAAATCAACACCTACCCGCGTAACAAATATCATTGCAATACATTCAGAAGTTCTGCCGAGTACGCACGCACGCACGCACGCACGCACACACACTCAAACAGAGTAAAACTATACTTCCCTTTTTCATTGAGGAAAAAAACAGACCTGGTTGAAATATGGCGCTGAATGTGTTAGGACAGTAAGGAGTTAAGTCCACACAAATAAGGCCTAGGAACAAATCAATGATGAGTTTCCAATTACGGTCAAACGAGGAAATAATTGGAGTCGGTACATAGGGATTTTCTTTCTTTTTAGATTTCCAACGTGAAATGATTCAAAGTGATCCAACATATATAGTTAAACAACGCGACATCTATAAGTTTCTTACCAGCGGTCGACCCCAACAAAGCTAGGGTCCGCAGGTTTTTGTTATATCTGGTCGTGTTACCAGAAACCCGGCATAAGCAGTATGTTATTACGAGTAGATGTGTTTTACTCACGTTGTACCAGTCGCGGCATGCTTTGACCGGATTAACAAAGTCAGGCCCGTTGTTCTCCAGCCTGTACGCGATCCGGCCGGTCATGTTGGTTGTCACGGAAACCTTCTGGTCGATACGGTACACGTTTTCCTCCGAAGACACCCAAGCCCACTGAGCTGTTAACATACAAAAATGTTTTAGAAATATCTTTTGAATAATTTCGGTTTTTCAAACATGAAGCTAGCATTGCAATCAACTGCAGGAAGTAGATTTTTGATTACCTTTCTAAATCTAACTTTGAGGCAGAGTTGAAACTAAAAACTACTATTGTATCTGTAAATCTCAGTGAGATAGTTTCAGGACTTATTCAATTCATCAACAACTGAAGAATGACTTACATTTCTAATGTAAATTGTTCTTTTTCAAGCACTATACAATGATATTAGTGCTTTCGTATAACGATGGCAAAGGCAAATGAATCAATGTGTGTTCTTACCGGAGTTGTGGTCTTCCTCGGAGGTGTAGCTGTTCCTAACGGCATATCCGACTCTCGCGGGATAACCGTCAAACTGGATGACGTCAGGCAAATAGTTGGGTACCCAGGTCATGCCTTGATCTTTATACAGATACCATACGTAGGTGTTCACGTTGTCCGTCGTCAGAACCGCTTGGAAGGTGTTGGTCTGAAAAATGAACCAGTACTCAGTATGATGATGTAGAGGTTAGCAACCCCTCCCTGTAAAGATATACACTGCGCAGTACTGAAACAGAAAGAAAACGTGCTGTCCTATGTGCAACTAGGCACTACAAGGTGAACAACAAGAACAAAATCAACATGATGATGGAGACCGTTCGTTAAACCTGAAAGACTTTTGAAGACTTGGAAAATGCCGATTTCATGACCCACTCTTTGGACTTGCGTACTGCGTAGTACTGATTTTATACAAGTCTCGCGAGAACTGACTACGACTGCGTGGTCCAATATGGCGACGTACCTCGACGTGCCTCTTCACGCAGGTTCAATTTCAAAACAGATTCGCGCGGTTTTCTGCACGTAGTGACATTCTATGTACACCTACCTCCCCGTCCGCAGTCTCCCAGTCTGGCACCATGTCCTCCCATGTAGCGACCAGTGTGAACGTGGCCCTGTAGTCCGATGTTCCGGGGAAGTATCGCGCCACGTCCAGGTTACTTCTCTGGAGGATGTTGCCGCTGGTGTTGGTGTAGGCTTGGTACCAGACCTTGCAAGGGAGAAGAGGTAAGCAAACAATGATCAATATAGTAAATACGTTTTCACATGTGGTGTAACGGTTAGATCATTGGGCTCAGAACCATGTTATTGATGGTTGCTTTTCTAGATTTTCTAGATCAGTTAATAAAATATATCACAAATTTTCAATGCAGGCAACATATGAATCTAGACAATAAGCAATCTTCATTCATTTGACACAACAAACGTACAGCGACTTTCGTAAGGTCTACGACATCTTTGCATACAAACAAGTGGATAAAATAGATACCCTAGGGCCTTGGTTGGTCCGTAAACCGTTGAATCTGTTGTTGGACCAGAAGGCAGCCAGGACACCACAGACGTTCGTTCTGTTGGACTCCAGAACGCTGTCCATGGACTCAGGGTGCCTGAAGGTCAAGTACTCATTGATGTATTCCTGCTCCTCTGCCTTGGTCGATGTGATGACTAGCAGTCCGTTTTCAGAAACCTGTTTTTGGGAAAACAACACTGTCTTATGGAATTTGAACAAAAGTTCTTATAAAATTATTTCACAATGGGATTCTGTTTAACTTTGTGCGATGATGTATATGCATTGCTGCTTCGGTGTGTGTATGAACGGTTTGCTGTATGCCACCCAATTACATGGGATTCTATTAGAAACCATCGGTATCAATTTCAGACATGTAAAAACCTACATAGACAGAGTTACAGATGATAGAAGTTCTTACAGAATAAAATCACACACACAGGGATTCTGTTTGAAGTCGTGTGTGTGTGATGATTGTGCTTCGATTTTTTGGTGGTCTCAAAAACGATGTGTTCTGTGTTACAGAATAGATATGAAGAGGCATCAGCAATAACAGCTGTCTATTTAAATAGTCATTAAAAACAATAAAAGTATAAGAGCACCTACATAGATAGAGTTGTAGATGATAAAGGGCATACAAATAAAATCATGGGGATTTTGTTTAAAGTTGTGTGCTTTGTTGCTTTTGCATTCTCAAAAACGATGTGCTCTGTGTTACACAATAAACATTTGGAATCATCGCTGTCTAATTCAAATCTGAAAAAAAAACCCACACACAATAAAAGTCTAAGAACACCTACATAGACAGAGTTGCAGATGATGCCTCCGAAGAGCGGGATGCCGTTCTCCACGCCGATCAGAGTGGACGAGGCCTCCTCCATGACGAGGTGGTGCCCGCTCCGGGTCAGAGATTGCCGATTTCTCGCCGACGAAGCCGTGAGTCTGAAGTCTTCTTGGTCCACACCAAACGGGTAGAACCGATCCTCTGGACAACACAAAGTGAAAGATGACACATGAAAGATAATCAAAAAAAATGTAACGGCTCTTGGTGGATGTCAATTTGCAGATGTTGGCACATTGGCGCACTAAATCCGTAGTGTGTTTTTGGCACACATTTTAACATATTTAGCCGAAGTGGCTCCATGGGCGTCACTCCGCCGTCAGGGAAGGTCGTATAAAGTGCCTTTCGCAAGGGCACAACGTCGGGGGCATTGTGAGCATCGAACCAGGGGCCTATTGGTTCTGAGTCCAACGCTCCAATCGTTACGCCACGCCGACGCCAAAGATTAGCAAACAGGTGATATCTATTTACGTTTGAGACCGCATTGTAAGCAGCGACACCTTGCTGCAGTGAGGAATAGTACCAGTTAGCATTGCCCCGAGGAAGGTGACAGACGGTTGTGAATAAAGAGCCTTGTGATCCAGTGAGTCTCCAGTCTGTTATCTTTTTCACGGAGATTAGCAAACTTCGGGAATGCTTCAGAGGGGCATAATGAAGCACATTAGACCGTTAGCATTTATGTTGCGACAGCTGTAGTCAGTTTAGAAGGAAACATGTGTCTGGGTCTCCCTCTTTTATAATACGTCGCCATTTTTACTGGATAAAGAGATTATCAATTTAATTCGTATGTTGATTTGATGCTACAGCCACGTAGCTGCTGTAGAACATATCTCGAAGACCATTATCAAAGTGATATCAGATTATGTTTGCTGTAAGATAGCTGTTGAACTCACCTATGCACTGCCCCACGAAGCCTGTCCCCTCGTCCACAGAAGACTTGAACCCGAATTCGCACACACAGGTGTAGCTCCCCGCGAGGTTCTGGCAGTAGGCGTGGTCGTCACAGTTGGTAGCATTAGATGTAGCACATTCATCTACATCTGCATGGAAAAGAACGAATGTTCGTTGTAGTTCAAATCTAGATTACCAAGGTAAAAAAAGGTGGCAATAGCTTATGAAAATACAAGGGTAAAGATTAAAAGAAAATGCATGTGATACCCATATTTGGCAACTTGAAGTAAAATGTGTCTGAATCTAAAAGGCGCTCGGAAAATGTCATACCTTCGCAGTGTGTCCCGTTGCCATCGTAGCCAGCTGGACACTCGCACGTGTAACCTCCCAACGTGTTGGTACAAATGGCCACAGGGTCGCAATCGTGGCTGCCTAACTCGCACTCCTCTATGTCTAATGTTGATACACAGTTAAGTAATTGTTAAACGAAGTACAGATACAGAAAATAAAAGTTGCACGAAAGTTTCCAAAGGGGATGCGACAAGAAGCAGCTTCGTATGAGATAAGAGAAATTGCAAACCAAACCCACCATGCACGAAAAGCTTATGACAGCTCAGAGAACAGTTGACTATCTGCTACGTCTGACAAGCTATCGATTACAATATGGAGGCAAAACTCCACGTAGAACAGTGCATGCTAACAGAATCCAGGGTCTAGGGTCTAGGGTCTAGGGTCTAGGGTCTAGGGTCTAGGGTCTAGGGTCTAGGGTCTAGGGTCTAGGGTCCGTGGTCTAGGGTCCATGGTCTAGGGTCCGTGGTCTAGGGTCTAGGGTCTAGAAAATAACGAAAACAAAAGACCACCAAATAAACCATCAAAAACAACGCTTTGAAAACTTTGTTATTTTGTTGAGCTATTCACCATGACAATGTTCGAAAGTGCCGTTGTTATTGTGGTGGATTTTCCATCCAGGTTGGCAAGAACACAGATAGTCATCCTCCAGTAAGGAGCAAATGCCACCGTGTGCCACTTGGCCACAGCGGTCTTCCTCGTCTGAACACCAGTCGATAACTGTAAGTCGTCAAGTTAATAGTGTGAGATATGTTATCATTGGTGATACAATGGTATTAGAACACACATTGTTATAGACTGTTATTCACTGTATTACACTGTAATGTCTCGTCTTCGTCAGAGGGCTAGCCCTTTGGAATAGCCACAGGCTAGTTGGGCAGCCCTGGTTGTGCGTGTTAAACAAACACACAAACCACAAAAAAAACAAGCAAACAAAAAAACAGACAAGATTAAGAATGATACACTGCAAATGTTATTCGTTAGTTTGAACAGATAAAAACTGAGGTCAGAAAGTTAATTGTAAATTCAGAAACCATACTTACTTCCTTCCTCGCATTCCTTGCTATGACAGTTCTTTATTTCGGTGTCCTGACCGATACAATAACGGCCACAGTCGGAAGGGGGAGGGTTGTTGCACAGTCGTGTTCTTGTCTGTATGCCTAGTCCACAGAACGCCGAACAGTTGGACCACTCGCTCCAAGCACCATACTGCCCATCTATTAGTCGGGGAGTGGGAAAAAGTACTATGATTCTGTTTTACTATTTTAACAAGACGCGTTCTGGGTCATTGAAATCTCACATAACGAAATCGCCAAAGTGCAAGGAAAATACGAACCGATACAGGCTGGTGTTGTCTGTGTCGTCGTTGAAGTTGGAGATGACGTTGAACGTTGGTCAACGATTGTCTTTCTGGTGGTTTTCGATTTTAAAGATGAGGTAGACGTTGGTATTATTGTTGCTGGAGTTGTCATTGCTGTTGTGTTTATGACAACGCTTACGTCTGTGGGAGATGTAAATTCAGTTGTAGGAGCAGCAGCAGAAGTCGTGAAAACTGTCGTTTCCTGTAGGTCATCTGCACGAGTAGAAGTTTCATAAGTCGTTGCACCGGATGTCACAGTGGTTTGCCGTGTGCTTGTTTCTTCTCGTGTGCTTTCTTGACGCGTGGATGGACTGGGAGTGGTCGACATAACTGAGGTGGAACTCTGTGATGTTGTACGAGGTGCGCTAGCTGTTGATGCCTGGCTTACAACAGCAGACGGTGTCGGCTGTCCGAGTGTTGTGGAGGCAGGTTGTTCAGTTGTTTTAGACGGCCTGGCAGTGGTTGGCACAACTGACGATGTTTGGGATGAAGTATACGTGAAAATCTGTGATGTTGTGCGGGGTACACTAGTTGTTGATGCCTGGGCTACGACCGTAGACTGTGTTGTCTGCCCGAGTGTTGTGGAAGCATATTGCGCAGTCGTTTGTGGAGATTCTGTCGTAGTAGAAACCGTTGAAGCTTCTGTTACAGTTTTGGTTTTCTGTAAGGTCGACTGTTGTTGAGAGGTTGAGAAGTCTGTATCTCTTTCTGTCGAGTACGATGAAGACTGCTGTGAAAGCGTTGTTAACCTTGTGGTGGCCGTACTCTTGGCTTCTTCGGTAGTTGTTGGGACAGAAGTGGATTTAGGTATCTGTCCAATTGTTGTGCCGACAGCTCTATCAGTTGTTTGTGATGAGGCTGTCGAGGTAAAGCTCACAGCAGGGTTTGTAGTAGATTTGATTTCCCGTGTTGTCGATTGCTGTTGAGATGTTGGTAATTTCATACCTCGTCCTGTCGACTGTGGCGAATATGGTCGCATGACAGTTGTAAGCAATGATGGCAACTGAGTGGTTGCTGCTGTTGTGTGTTCATTGATAGTAGTCGGGACGTTTTGTGTTCTGTACGTGACAGGCTGGCTGGATGTAATTGAGGGACTGGTTTGACTTGTCGAACCTGGACGCGTTGTCGCACTTGTACTATTTAGATACGTCATGCCTGTAGTAGAGGGAAGAGATGTAGTTGTTTCATATACTTCTGTTGAAATGGTGGTCGTGTCTGCATGGGTAGATATCTGCTGACGAGACGATGCTTCTGTTGACGGTCCTCCTGTAACTACTACCGTTGATGTCATTGAAGACAGTGCCTGTACCGTTGTCTGCTTGGTGCTGGTTAGCTGTGATGTGCCAGGCTGAGAAGTTGTTCTGAGTACCTCCTTTGTAGTGGAAGAAAGACCAGACGGGGACGCTGTTGTCAACTGGTCTACTCCGGTCGTACTTCTGGTAGATAATTTTGCCGTCGTTTCTGTCAAAGTAGAAGTAGGATTAAATTCAGCTGTACTTGTCGAAGGTTCGGCAGTAGATGTACTGAAGACCTGGGATGGAGTCTGTGATGATGTAGCTGGTACATAAGATGGCGAGGTTGCAGTGGACAATGTTGTGGATGGTGAGGTGCTGCTGCTTGTATCCTGGCGTGTACTTTCTTGTCTGGCAGATGTCGTGCCAGTAGTTGACTCAATTGACGAGGTGGTTGGTTGCCGTGAGTTTGTGGAAGGAGCTCTAACCGTTGATGCTAAGCCTTTGATAGTAGACTGTGCTGTCTGTCCGTGTGTTGTGGAGACAGATTGGTAAGTTGTTTTGGCAGGCATTTCGGAGGTAGATACTGCAGAAGATCTTCCAGTAGATGAAATTCCCTGTGTTGACTGTTGTTGTGATGTTGAAGAAACGGTCTGCCCTTTTGTCGAGGATGACGAAGAAGGGGTCGTTACTGTTGTTACAACGGGCGGCAAAGGTGTAGTAACCTTCCCCGTGTTTTTCTCTGTAGTTGTCGGAACACTTTGTGTTCTGTAAGTAACACGTTGTGTCGATTTGGTGTGACGGGTGGTTTGCCCTGTGGGCACCGCAGGTGTTGTAGATCCTGTGCTCTGTTGAGACGGCAGGCTTGTGGAGGGACGAAGAGTAGATGTAATGGGAACAGCTGTTGACAGGCTGGTCGTGCCTGCATTTGTAGATTTCTGCAGATACGTCGTCGCAACTGTTGGTGGTTCGTCTGTAAAATCTGTCGTTGATGCTGTCGATGTTGACATGACTGTCGTCTCTTTGGGGCTGGTTTGTTGTAATGTGCTTAACTGTGTAGTTGTGCTGAATGCCTGACTGGTAGCGGGGGAAACACCAGCTGTGGAAGCTGTTGTCACCTGATCCGTGGTGCTCTTAGAAGATACTCTTCCTGTTGTTTTTGTCAAAGTAGACGTGAGAAGCCCTTTTGTTGTTGAAGACACGGTAGTAGGTGTGCTTTGAACTTTCGTTGGCGTTGTGGGTGCGGCAGATGACGTCAGCATAGTGGAACTCCTTGTAGATGGCGCCTTGCTACTGCTTATTTCCTGTCGCGTTGTTTTAGGTTGAGTAGATACGATGTCAGTGGTTGACAAGATCGATGATGTCAAAGAGGTCGTGTAAGTGGGTCGCTTTGAGGTTGTGCTTGGTGAAGTAGTTTTTGTTGTGATGCCTACATCAGTAGTCTTTGCTGAGTGTCCGAGTGTTGTGGAGGCGAATCGGCCAGTCGTTCTTTGTAAAACTGAAGTAGATGACGCAGAGGCACTTGTAGATTTGATTGAATGTGGTGAAGACGTTTCCATTACTGATGTTGTAACGTAAGGCAAATGCGTGGTACCCACAGTCGTGATTTTCTCGGTTGTGGTGGGGGAGGTTTGTGGTCTGTACACTGTATGTGCTGTTACCACTGTGCTCTCTTGGAAGGCCAGACTTGTAGAAGAAATAGATGTAGACGTTTCTAAAACCTCTGTTGAAAAGGCGGTCGTTTCTGCATTTGTGGATTTCTGTTGATATGTAGATGAAACTGTTGATGGTTCTGTAGGACCTACATCAGTAGATGTCATTGAGGACAATGCCTGTTCAGTGCTCGTCTGTTGCGATGTACCAGACTGAGAAGCCCGCGTACTGAATACATTGCTGGGTGTAGAAACCGTTGTAGACGGAATAGAGGTAGACGTTACTAAAACCTTGGTCGAAAAAGCGGTCGTTTTTGCATTTGTTGATTTCTTCTGCTGAGTAGCTGCAACTGTTGATGGTTCCACAGGAACCGCCGTCGTTGATGTCATTGAAGACAATGCCTGTTCAGTGCTCGTCTGTTGCGATGTACTAGACTGAGTAGTCGTGCTGAGTACATTGCTGGGCGTAGAGAACGTTGTCATTTCATTGGCATCAGTTGTGGGCCTTGCGGACGTTTTGGTTGTTTCTGTCAAAGTAGATGTGAATAGACCTTCGGCAGTTGTTAGTGCTACTGTTGATGTTTCCCCGAGAACTGCCGTCGTTGATGTCATTGAAGACAATGCCTGTTCAGTGTTCGTCTGTTGCGATGTACTAGACTGAGTAGTCGTGCTGAGTACATTGCTGGGCGTAGAGAACGTTGTCATTTCATTGGCATCAGTTGTGGGCCTTGCGGACGTTTTGGTTGTTTCTGTCAAAGTAGATCTGAGCAGCCCTTCGGCAGTTGTTGGAGCCACTGTTGATGTTTCCCCGGGAGCTGCCGTGGTCGATGTCATTGAAGACAATGCCTGTTCAGTGCTCGTCCGTTGCGATGCACTAGACTGAGTAGTTGAACTGAATACATTGCTGGGTGTGGATACCGTTGTAGAAGGAATAGATGTAGACGTTTCTAAGACCTCTGTCGAAGTGGCGGTCGTTTCTGCATTTGTCGATTTCTGCTGATGAGTAGATGCAACTGTGGATGTTTCCTTAGGAACCGCCGTCGTTGATGTCATTGAGGACAATACCTGTTCAGTGCTCGTATGTTGCGATGTGCTAGACTGAGAAGTCGCGCTGAGCACATTGCTGGTCGTAGACACCGTTGTCATTTCATTGGCATCAGTGGTGGGCCTTGCGGATGTTCTCGTTGTTGCTGTTTTTGTAACAGTAGACGTGAGCAGCCCTTCGGCAGTTGTTGGCGGAGCTTCGGAAGTTGACGTGACCGTGGCTCGAGGTGAAATTACCGATGATGCTGATGCAGTAGATGAGGTTATTGTTGTAGACAGCTTTGTGGTTGGTGCACTGCTGCTGCTTGCTTCCCGTCTTGCTGTTGTCATGCCAGTGGTTGAAATGGTTGACGACATCTGTAAAGTAGTATCGGAAGGCGCACGAGATGTACGTGGTGCGCTAGCTGTAGATGCCAGGTCTACGAAAGTAGACTGTACAGGCTGTCTCAGTGTTGCGGAGGTAGAAGCAGCACTTGTTCCCGATAACTCTGTTGAAATGCGGGTAGTTTCTGCCTGAGTAGATTGCTGCTGACGAGTCGATGCTATTGTTGATCTTGGTTCAGTAGTTACTATTGTACCTGTCATTGATGGCAATGTCTGCGTTGTCGTCTGTTTGGTACTTGTTTCTTGTGATATACTGGATACTTGATTTGAAGTGGGGAAAAGGCCAGACGTGGTGACCGTTGTTACTCCTTTAGCATCGGTGGTGCGTCCAGCAGATGATTTTGCTGTTGTTTCTATTGAAGCAGACGTCAAAATCCCTTCCGGCGTACTTGCTGGCGTATGGGCAGAAAGTGTGGTTGAAAATCGTGATGACGTTGTCGGCACGGCAGATGATGACATTGTCGTGGACTGTTTTGTGGACGGTGCCCTTCTGCTACTTGTTTCATGCCGTGTGGTTTCATGATGTGTTGATGTCACAATTGACGATGTTAGAGAGGTAGTATAGTTAGGTTGCTGTGGGATTGTGCTGGAAGAAGTCTCTGGTGCCAGGCCTGCAGTATTAGTATGAGTATGAGTAGAAGATGGCAGACTGGTGCTTGTTTCCTGTCGTGTTGTTTCAGGTTGAGCAGATACGATACCAGTGCTTGACAATATGGACGGTGCTGGGGATGTAGTATAGTCGGTTTGCTGTGAGGATGCGCCAGATGAGATAGCCGTTGATGTCAGTCCTGTTGCAGTTGTCTGTCCAGGTGTCGTGAAGAAAGACAGGTCAGTTGTTTTTTGTGGCACTGTCGAGGTAGGGGCCGTAGAAGCCCCTGCTGTAGATTTAGTTATTTGTGTTGTCAGTAGTTCTTGAGAAGTAGTCTCTGTTGGCTGTCCAGTTGTCGTGAAGTCAAACTTATCAGTTGTACTTTGTGAGACAGTCGTGGTGGTAGAGATCGAAGACGCTCCTGTCGTAGATGCCTTTCTTTGTGTGGTCGATTGTTGTTGAGACGTTGATGCAAGTGTTGATCTTGGTGATGATGACGTATCTATTGTTGTCAGTTTGGCGCTCGTATGTTGTGAAGTGATGGTCTGAGCAGTTGAGGTTGGGACCATAGAAGCTCCTTTCGTAGATTGCTTTCTTTGTGTGGTCGATAGTGGTTGAGATGTTGACAAATCTGCCCCTCTGTCTGTTGATTGTGGCGAAGATCGCTTCGAGACTGTCGCTCTAACAGAAGGCAGATTTGAGGTCACTACCGTAGTGGTTTGTTCGGTAACCGTTGGTAAGGCTTCTGTACTGTAAGTAGTAGGCGGGACCGATGTGGTTACAGTACTCATTTCACTTGTACTTGGATAGTAGAGGCTTGTAGAAACGGGAAGGGAGGTAACGCTTGAAGGCGCTTCTGTTGACGTTTTTGTGGTGTATGTACGAGTGGATTTTTGTTGAGGAGTCGATACTAGTGTTGATGGTTCACCAGTTACTTCTGCCGTGGACGTTGGTGATGATGGTGTCTCTTCTAATGTATGTTTTGTGCTGGTCCGTTGTGATGTACTAGACTGAGCAGTCGATACCATGCGTCTAGCAGATGACCTCTCTGTTGTTTCTGTCAAAGTAGACGTAGTTAGAGATTCTTCAGTAGATGTTGTTGCGGCACCCGTAGAATATTGCGATGACGCCGCTGGCACGCTGGTTGATGGAACTGCTGTGGACAGCTGAGTTGATGATGCTCTACTGCTGCTCATTTCTTGTGTTGTTTCCGGTTGTGTCGATACGGTATCAGTTGTTGTCAAAGTTGACGGTTGCTGCGAGCTCGTACTTAGTGAAGTAGATTTTGATGTAAGGTCTACCGCAGTGGTCCGTGTTGGCTGTCCGAGTGTCGTGGATACAAATTGGCCAGTTGTCCTTTGTGGGACTGTCGGAGTAGGGAACGTCGTAGCTCTTGTCGTAGATATTCTAAATACCTCACTTGTAGTGGAAGAAACGCCGGGCGTTGAGACCGTTGTCACTTGTTCGACATCGGTGGTACGTCTGGCAGATGAATGAATGGCAGATGATGTTCCCAATGTTGTTTCCGTCAAAGTAGACGAATGAAGTCCTTCAGTTGTACTTGCCCGAGTTTCTGCAGTAGACGTGGTTGTCAGTCTTGCTGCAGTAGTCAATGTTGGCAGTCCAATTGTTGTAAAGGAGGACTGGTCGGTTGTCGTCGTTGAGGCAGGGACCGACGTAGCTCCTACTGTAGATGTCATTCTTTGTGTGGTCGATTGATGGTGATATGTTGATGCAAGTGTTGTCGGTTGCTCAGTAGCTACCACCGTTGATGTTGGCAATGATGACATCTCTGTCGTCAGTTCGGTGCCTGTTTGCTGTGAACTGATTACCTGAGCAGTTGTTGTGAATATCTGACTCGTAGTGGAGGAAACACCCGACGTGGATTGGCCTGTAGTTATTTGCGGGACTGTCGAGGTAGGCGCCGTATTAGGTCCTACTGTAGATGTAATTCTTTGTGTGGTTGATAGCTGTTGAGATGTTGATGCAAGTGTTGTCGGTTGTTCAGCCTGAGCTCCAGCCGTTGATGTTTGTGAAGATGACGTTCCTGCTGTTGTCAGTTCGGTGCTTGTTTGCGGTGAAGCCATAGAATGAACAGATGTTGTTGATATCTGACGTGTAGAGGAAACGCCGGTCGAAGTAGGGATCGTTGTCATTTCATCAGCATCGGTTGTAGATCTATGGGATGATGTTTCTTTTGCTTCCTTCAACGTAGATGTCAGAAGGTCTTGTCCCTCACTTGTTGATCTTGCGGATGTATCTGCCTTAGTAGTCTGTTGCTGGTGGCCTGATGTAGGTATTGATGTTTGTTCGGTAATAACTGACTTTGATGTTAGCGATGTCGACGTCTGTGATGTTGTTGGTTCGATACCAGTTTGTTGGGATGTGCCGCTCGTACTGAATACGGTATTTGTGGTTGAAGAAACACCTGACTTTGAGACCGTTGTCCCTTGGCCTAGCTCAGTGGTGCTCTTGTCAGATGGTGTCTCTCTTGTTTCTGTCAGAGTTGACGTAAGAAGTCCGGTTGCCGTGCGTGGTGAACTTTCGGCAGTAAACGTGGTTGTGACTTCCGTCGAACGGGGCAATGTCGTTAAGAGTTGAGTAGATGGTGACATTGATGTGGACAACAGAGTAGATGCGCTCGTTGTCTTTTGGCTACTTGGCCCCTGTGAAGACATAAACGTTGCCATTGTCGAGGTTTCTCTCACTGTTGTTGGTGGTGGTAGGGTAGACCTCATACCAGTGGGAGAGGTGATAGTGGAAATTTGCTGTGTGCTGGTTTCTTCTCGTGTACTCTGTTGCTGTGTTGATTCTATGTCGGTTGTTGATATAGTTGATTGCGTGTGGGGTGTACTATAGGGAGGTCGGTTAGGGGTTGTGGTAGGTACAACAGCTGATGTTGTTCGGGGAACAATGGTAGAGTATGTTGACTGCCCGGGTGTATTGGAGACGGATTCTTCAGTCGTCCCTTTCGGTATTTTTGAAGTGGAGACCGAAGAGGTTCCTGCAGTGGATGTAATCTCCTGTATGCTCGACTGCTGTCGTGATGTTGAAAATTGTGTGCTTCGTTGTGTCGTGTGTAAAGAAGGTTTTGTAACAGACGGTGAATGCGTAGTACTCTCCGTCGTGGTTTTATGTTGGCGGGGTTGTGTTGTATAAGTGATAGGTTTGGCTGATGTAGTGTGCGGGCTCGTTTGGCTTGTAAGAACTTCTGGAGAAACACCAGTAGAGACACCAGTCACTTGATGTGTTCCGGTGGTGTGTCCGGTAGATGATATCACGTTTGTGTCTGTTAAATGGGATGTGAACAGCCCTTCAGCAGTTGTTGTTGCACTTTGAGTAGATGCTGTTGTGGGTTTGGTTGAAAAGTGTGGTGAACTAGTAGATTGCAAGACTGCAGTGGACTGCTGGGTTGATGGTACACTGCTGCTGCTTGTTTTCTGTAGTGTGCCTTCCTGCTGTGTGGATGTCTTGCCAGTGATCGATATTGTTGACGATGTTCGGGATGTAGTGGAAGTGTGTTGCTGTGATACTGTGCGAGGCACAGCCGTTGTTGATGTCAAGCCTACCTGTGTAGACTGTGTTGGTTTGCCGAATGTTGTGGAGACAGATCCGTCAGTAGCAATCGGGGAAACTGTGGATGTAACTGGCGTCGATGTCCCTATACTAGATGTATGTTTTTCAGTACTGGTTTGCTTCTGAGATGTTGTTGTTTCCTGATATTTATCTGTCGACAGTGGAGACAGTGTACTCTCGGGTATCGTTGTAATTGACGGTACATGCGTAGTAATTGCCGGGGTGTTTCCCATGCTAGTAGTTGTGGATAGTTGTGTTGTGTAAGTAGGAGGTCTGGCCGATGTAGTTAGAATGCTAGCTTGAGCTGTTGACATCGCATGTGTCGTGGTACCTGTCTGTTGGGTAGATAAGGTTGGAGAGGAAGGAAGGGAAGCTGTGGTTGATATTGTTGATGTGTCGGCACGAGAGGTGCCTTCCTTATGGGTCGACGCAGCTGTCGATGTGTGTACAGTCGATGCTAGTGGTGGTAGCGGTGTCTTTGCTTCCGTATCTATTTGTTGTGTAGAACTAGACTGCGTTGTTGTTTTGAGTACCTGAGTGGAAGTATAGGAAACACCAGAAGTGGTAACCGTTGCCAAGTGTTCTGCGTCGGTGGTGTGTTTGTAAGATGGCCTGGCAGTTGTTTCTGATATAGTAGAAGTAACCATCCCTTCAGCCGTCGTTGGTGCGATTTCTATGGTAGATGTGACTGGAAACTGGGTTGATGTTAATACCGTGGATGTGTCGGCATGAGAGGTGCCCTCCTTATGGGTCGACGCAATTGTTGATGTGTGTACAGTTGATGATAGTGATTGTAGTGATGTCTTTGCTTCCCTGTTTGTTGATTGTGTAGAGCTTGACTGTGTTGTAGTTCTGAGTGCTTGAATCGTGGTGCTTGTGAGTGCTTGAATAGAGGAAACACCAGAATCAGTGACCGTTGTGGCGTGTTCTGCATCGGTGGTGTATTTGTAAGATGGCCTTGTTGTTGTCTCTGATATAGTAGAAGTAACCATCCCTCCGGTCGTTGTTGGTGCGATTTCTATGGTAGAAGTGGCTGGATGCTGGGTTGATGTAAAGGGTACAGTAGATGGGGATATTGCTGTGGAGAATCTAATGGATGGCGCCTTACTAGTGGTCTCCAGAGTACTTTGCTCTGGAGATGCCTGTGTGGTAGTAAGGGTAGAGGTCGTCGAACTGTCTGCAAATGTTGTTGATGATATGGTGGCTGTATAAGCATGAGAGGTTCCTTCCTTATGGGTCGACGCAGCTGTCGATGTGTGCACAGTTGTTGTTGTTGGTGGTAGCGATGTCCTTGCTACCGCATTTATTTGTTGTGTAGAACTAGACTGTGTTGTTGCTTTGAGTACCTGAGTGATAGTAGAGGAAACACCAGAAGTGGTGACCATTGTCAATTCTGCGTCGGTGGTGTGTTTGTAAGATGGCCTTGGTGTTGTTTCTGATATAGTAGAAGTAACCATCCCTCCGGTCGTTGTTGGTGCAATTTCTATGGTAGATGTGGCTGGAAGCTGGGTCGATGTAAAGGGTACTGTAGATGGGGATATTGCTGTGGAGAATTTTGTGGATTGTGCCCTACTAGTGGTCTCCAGAGAGCTATGATCTGGGGATTCCTGTTTAGTAGTAAGGGTAGACGTGGTCGAAGCGTCTGCAAATGCTGTCGAGGGTAAGATAGACCTTGGTGTGGTGTGTTTGTAAGATGGCCTTGGTGTTGTCTCTGATATAGCAGAAGTAACCATCCCTCCGGTGGTTGTTGGTGCAATGTCTATGGTAGATGTGGCTGGAAGCTGGGTCGATGTAAAGGGTACGGTGGATTGGGATAATGTTGCAGAGAATTTGCTGGATGGTGCCCTACTAGTGGTCTCCAGAGAGCTATGATCTGGGGATTCCTGTTTAGTAGTAAGGGTAGACGTGGTCGAAGCGTCTGTAAATGCTGTCGAGGGTAAGATAGACCTTGGTGTGGTGTGTTTGTAAGATGGCCTTGGTGTTGTCTCTGATATAGCAGAAGTAACCATCCCTCCGGTGGTTGTTGGTGCAATGTCTATGGTAGATGTGGCTGGAAGCTGGGTCGATGTAAAGGGTACGGTGGATTGGGATAATGTTGCAGAGAATTTGCTGGATGGTGCCCTACTAGTGGTCCCCAGAGTACTTTGCTTTGGAGATGCCTGTGTGGTAGCAGAGGTAGAAGTGGTAGCAAGGGTCGAAACGTATCTAAATGTTGTCGAGGGTACAGTTGACCTTGAAGTAGTGGGAGACGTAAAGGTGGGACTTTGAAATGTGCTCGCTTCTTGCCGTGTGCTTTCTTCTCGTGTAGACACAATGTCAGTGGTTGAAGTAATATCTGATGTGGTGGTGATGGGCCGCTGTGATGTTTGATGTGTACTAACTGTAGATAACAACCTAGTAGTAGTTGACTGTGTTGGTTGTCTGAGTGTTGTGAAGTAATCAGGTGTTGAGGCAACTGATGATGCCTCCTTAGTTCGTCCTGTAGTAGATGCTGGTGGCGAGGATGGTTGTGGTGATATTTGTTCGGTGCTGGTATGTAGCGATGTGCTAGATTGAGTAGTAAGTAACGTTACCTGATTAGTGGTGGGAACACCCGACGTGGAGGTCGTTGTCCTTTGGCCAGTATCGGTGCTGCTTTGGGCAGATGTTCGCTCTGGTGTTTCTGTTGGGGCAGACGTAAATGGCCCCTTTCCTGTTGTTGGTGGAAGTTCTGTGACTGGCCCTTCGGACGTTGTTGGCAGAAAATCCGTGAACGGCTCCTCGGCTGTTGTTGGTAGAATTTCTTGAGTAGTTGTGGGTCTTGCTCCCGTCGGATGTTCTGTTGTTCTCAAGGGTACAGTTGATGGTGACATTGTTGTGGTCAGATAGGTGGATGGTGCTCCACCAATGGTTACTTGAGAACTTGTTCCTCCATGTGTAGATGCTGCTGTTGTTGTTGGTGTAGTAGGTGCTGTCAAAGTGCTGGATGGTGGCGATAACGTTGTCTGTGGTATTGTCTGCTTAGTGCTCGTCTCTTCAGATGTTCCAGTAGAAGCAGATGTTCGAAATGCCTGACTTATAGTGGGGGGAACACCAGACGTAGTGACCGTTGTCTCTTGGTCAGCATCTGTGCTGCGCTTGGCAGATGTTTGCTGTGTTGTTTCTGTCAAAGTAGATGTGAGCAGCTTTTCGGACGTTGTTGGAGCAATTTCTGTGGTTTCTAGCGCAGTGGGAGGTTGCGTTGTTGTGAAGGGTATAGTGGGTGAAGAGGATGGTGCCCTGCTATAAGTCCCCCGAGTACTTGGTCCATAAGCTGTGGACATACTAGTGGACATACTTGAA
Organism: Branchiostoma lanceolatum; assembly: GCF_035083965.1. Classification (NCBI taxonomy): domain Eukaryota; kingdom Metazoa; phylum Chordata; class Leptocardii; order Amphioxiformes; family Branchiostomatidae; genus Branchiostoma; species Branchiostoma lanceolatum. The sequence continues at coordinate 3,358,813 of NC_089734.1, forward strand.
AGTTCTTCAATTGCTGTCGATGGTAACGATGTTGAAGTTGGGGGAGACGTGGTAGTTGGGCTTTGCTGTGTGGCTGTTTTCAAAGTGCTGGACGCTGGAGCAATTTCTGTGGTTTCTAGCGCAGTGGGAGGTTGCGTTGTTGTAAAGGGTACAGTGGGCGACGAAGTTGTCGTGCTGAGCTGGGTGGATGGTGCCCTGCTATAAGTCCCCTGAGTACTTGGTCCATAAGCTGCGGACAGACCAGTGGACATACTTGAAAGTTCTTCAATTGCTGTCGATGGTAACGATGTTGAAGTTGGGGGAGACGTGGTAGTTGGGCTTTGCTGTGTGGCTGTTTTCAAAGTGCTGGACGCTGGTGACAACGTTGTCTGTGTTGGTGCCTGTTTAGTACTCGTCTCTTGAGATGTTTTAGATGGAGTTGTTGTTCCAAATACATGACTTGCAGTTGAGGAAACACCAGACGTAAAGATCGTTGTCCCTTGGTCTGCATTTTTGCTGCGTTTGGCAGAACGTAGCTCTGTTGTTTCTTTCAAAGTAGATGTGGTTAGGCTCTCTGCAGTTGTTGGAGGACTTTCTGTTGCAGATGTTGTTTCCAGCGCAGTGGGAAGTTGCGTTGTTGTGAAGGGAACAGTGGGCGAAGAGGTTGTTGTACTGAGCACCTGGCTAGTGGAGGAAACACCAGAAGTGGTGAACGTTGCAACCTGGTCTGTATTGGTGCTGTGTTTAGCAGAAGTTGGCTCTGTTGTTTCTGTCAAAGTAGATGTGGCTAGCATTTCTGTCGTTGTTGAAGCAATTTCCGCTGCAGATGTGGTTTCTAACGCAGTGGGAAGTTGCGTTGTTGTGAATGGTACAGTGGGCGAAGAGGCTGTCGTTGAGATAAGAGTGGATGGTGCCATGGTATGAGTCCCCCGAGTACTTGATGACTGTATGGACATACCAGTGGACATGCTCGAAAATTCTTCAACTGCTGTTGATGGTAACGATGTTGAAAGCGAAGGAGACGTAGAAGTGGGCATTCGGCGTGTGGTCGCTTCTTCTTTTGTAGATGCCATATCAGTAGTCGAAGTGATAACCGATGCGCAAGAGGAAGTAGGCGATGTGTTAGGTTGCCGTGATGTGTGAGGTGCGGTTGCTCCTGACGTCAGCCCAGCAACGGTAGACTGTGTTGTTTGTCCGGGTGTTGTTAAGCCAAGTTCATACGAGGTCGATGCAACTATTGTTACTCTTGTTGTAGGTTGGGCCAAAGTACTTAATGCTGGCGATACAGATGCCTGTGCCGATGTTAGTTTGGTACTGGTAAGCTGCGACGTGGTAGCTCGAGTACTGAGTACCTGGCTAGTGGAGGAAATACCAGACGTGGAATACGTTGTTTCTTGGTCAGCATCGGTGCTGTGTTTGGCAGATGTTGTCTCCGTCAAAGTAGATGTCGGTAGCCTTTCTGTCGTTGTTGGAGCAATTTCTGCAGCAGATGTGGTTTCCAACGCAGTGAGAAGTTGCGTTGTTGTGAAGGGTTCAGTAGGTAGAGAGGTTGTCGTGCTGAGTACCTGACTAGTGGAGGAAACACCAGCAGTGGCGAACGTTGTAACCTGGTCTACATCGGTGCTGTGTTTGGCAGAAGTTAGCTCTGTTGTTTCTTTCAATGTAGATGTTAGCAGCCCTTCTGCCGTTGTTGACATAATATCTGTAGAGGATGTAGTTTTAGCTGCAGTTGGTTGCGTTGATGTAAAGGGTGCTGTAGATGGCATCACTGTCTTTGGAGGAGTTGTGGGTGGTATCGGGCTAGTGGCCTCCTGGGAACTTGGTGATGGAGATGTCAGTGTGGAAGTTAGAACGGACGTAGTTGAAATGTCTCCGATTGTTGTTGAGGAAGCACCAGGCGTAGATAGCGTTGTCACTTCGTTCGCATCGGTGCTGTGTTTGGCAGATGTTCGCTCTGTTGCTTGTTTCAAAGTAGATGTTAGCAGCCCTTCTGCCGTTGTTGGCATAATATCTGTAGTAGATGTAGTTTTAGCTGCAGTTGGAAGTTGCGTCGATGTAAAGGGTGCTGTAGATGGCACAACTGTCTTTGGAGGAGTTGTAGGCGGTGTTCGGCTAGTGGCTTCCAGGGAACCTGGCGTTGGGGATGCCTGTGTGGATATAAGAACGGACGTAGACGAAAGGTCTCCGATTGTCGTCGAAGGAACACCAGGCGTAGAGATCGTTGTTAGTTGGCCAACATCGGTGGTGCGTCTGGCAGATGTTCGCTCTGTTGTTTCTGTCAAAGTAGACGTGAGGAGTCCCCCTGTCGTTGTTGGTGCAATTTCAGTGGTAGTTGCAGTTGCTTCTACAGTAAGAAGTTGCGTAGATGTCGGGACTGCAGTTGTCACCTCTGTAGACGGTGCCCTGCTAGTTGTCACCTCTGTAGACGGTGCCCTGCTAGTTGTCACCTCTGTAGACGGTGCCCTGCTAGTTGTCACCTCTGTAGACGGTGCCCTGCTAGTTGTCACCTCTGTAGAAGGTGCCCTGCTAGTTGTCACCTCTGTAGAAGGTGCCCTGCTAGTTGTCACCTCTGTAGAAGGTGCCCTGCTAGTTGTCACCTCTGTAGAAGGTGCCCTGCTAGTTGTGACCTCTGCAGATGGTGCCCCGCTAGTTGTCACCTCTGTAGAAGGTGCCCTGGTAGTTGTCGCCAGAGTACTCTGTGCCTGTGATTGCTGTGTGGAAACATGAGAGGATGTAACGTTATTTGAAAAAGATTTCAATTATTGAGGAAGGTATGATTGTCCTTGAAATGTTAAGTGGTGCCAATATGGTCAAAATTCGGTGTGTGCTTGTTTTGATCTGTGTGCCTTCTTTTTTTGTAGATGCCAAGTCAGTGTTTGGACTGGTTAATGATGTAGTGGAGATGGTGTCTGTGCAGAAGCTGTTAATATCAGTTCAACGACAGATTTTGCTGCTATGTCAGATTGATCACTCAATTGACTTTGAGTGGACACAACTATTGCTTGTGTAGTAAGTGCTGTAAACGTGGTGGGTGTAACCTTTGGTGGTAACAATGTCTAATCTGTTGTTCGTATGGTGTTCGTAAATTGTGATATATTAGATTAAGTACTAGTGCGTGTTCTAAATACCTGGCGTGCAGTGGAGGCTGTTGTTACTTGGTCTACATCGGTACTGCGTTCAGCAGACATTCGTGCTGTTGATTCTGCTAACGTAGATCTGGACTTTTCTTGTGTCGATGTTGGTGCACTTTCTGTGGTAAGTGTGGTGGCAGGTGTAGCTGAATGTAGGGTGGATGTAAAGGATTCTATAGAAGGTGTGGTTGTCATTGAATGCTTAGTGGATGTTGCCCCACCGGTGGTCTTCTGAGTACTTGGTTTTGAAAATGCGTGGGTGGAGATATGATTCGTCACGCTCGAATGTTCTTGTGATGTTGTCAGTACTAACGTCGAGCTTGAAATTGTGATGGGCGGGGTGGTTGACATTCGATGTGTGCTTGTTCCTTCTGGTGTACTTTCTTGCTGTGTAGATGTCACTCCAGTTGTGGACGAAATTGACGACGTGCTGGGAGTAGTGTAGGTAGGTCGATGCGATGTACGTGGTGTACTAGCAATTTCTGTCTGGCCTGTAATAGTGGACTGTGTCGGTTGTCCCTGTGTTGTGGATGATTGCGTTGATGTGAAGGTTGTAGTAGAAGGCAAGGTTGCAGTTGTAAACTGGGTGGACGGCAACCTGCCAACAGTCTCCTGAGTACTTGGTTTTGCAGATGTCTGTGTGGAAGTATGAGTCGGCATGACAGTGTGGCGAGTGGTTATTTCCTCCCGTGTGCTTTCTTGTGTAGATACCATACTAGGAGTTGACGTAATTGACGATGTACTGGAGGTAGTATAGTTTGGTCGCTGTGAGGTTAGCGTTATGCGAGGCGAACTAGCCGTTGATGCTATGTCTACGGCAGTAGACAATGTTGACTGTTGTGGTGCTGTGCTGACAGATTGTTCAGTCGATTTCTGTCTTGAATGCGTTGATGTAGACAAACCCTCCGTACTAGAATGCATCGTCTTTTCATCAGCGAAAGTAGACTCCTGAATGGTCGATGTAAGTGTGGTTTGTTCCGTAGTTGCCACCACAGTACTGCCAAGTGTGCTTGTCGCACTTGGTTGTGGATGTGTGGGTGTCGATGGTTCCTCTGTACTTGAGTACACTGTGGTTTTATCAGCGACTGTAGACTTTTGTATAGTAGATGTTAGAGTGGTTTGTTTCGTTGTTGGCACTATTGTACTGCCAAGTGTGGATGTAAACGTTGTTGCCTGTGCTGTGCTGCCAAGTGTGCTTGTGGCATTGGTTGCTTGTGAATGTGTGGGTGTCAACGTGCTAGAATGCATCGTCGTTTCATCATCGATGGTAGGTGTGGTAGATGTTAGAGTGGTTTGTTTAGTTGTTGCCACTATTGTGCTGCCAGATGTGCTTGTGGCACCTCGTCTTGCATGTGTGGATGTAGAAGATTCCTCTGTACTGGAGTGCATCGTCGTTTCATCAGCGAAAGTAGACTCTTGAAGGGTCGATGTTAGCGTGGTTTGTTCCGTAGTTGCCACCAAACTGCTGCTCTGGGTGATTGTGGCACCACTTGGTTGTGTTGACGTCAACGGTACCTTTGTCCTAGAGTGAATCGTCGTTTCATCAAGAGATGTGGACTCTTGAATGGTAGATGTTCGATCGCTTTGTTCCGTTGTTGCCTGCACTGTGCTCCTAAATATGCTCGTGGCACTTGGTTGTGAATGTGTGGACGTCAATAGTTGTTCTGTGCTAGAATGCATCGTAGTTTCATCAGCAAAGGAAGACTCTTGAATAGTAGATGTGCGTGTGCTCTGGTCCGTTGTCGCCTGTACTGTACTGCGAAGTGGGCGTGTGGCAGCGACAGAGGACCCTCGAATAGTAGATGTAAAAGCTTTTGGTGTTGTTTGCACTGTGCTGGCAAGCGTGCTTATGGCACTTGATTGTGTGAATGTCAACGGTTCTTCTGTGCTTAAGACCGTCGTGGTTTTATCAGCGACTGTAGACGTTTGGATAGTAGATACTAGAGTGCTTTGTTCCGTTGTTGCCTTAACTGTGCTTCGACGTCCCGTTGTTGACTTTATTGTGCTTCTAAATGTGCTTGTGGCACTTTGTGCTGTATGTGTGGCGGTCAAATGTTCTTCTGTGCTAGAGTGCATCGTGGTTTTATCTGCGACAGTAGACGCTTGAATTGTAGATGCTTGAGACATTTGTTCCGTTGTTGCCTTCACTGTTGTTGCCTGGACTGTGCTGCTAAATGTTCTTGTGGGATTTTGTTGTGAACGCGTGGATGTCGACGGTTCCTCGGTACTAGAATGTATCGTCGTTTCATCAGCGAAGGTAGACTCTTGAATTGTAGATTTTAGAGTGCTTTGTTCAATTGTTGCCTGCACTGTGCTTGTCGCACTTTGTGGTAAATGTGGGGTTGTAAATGGTTTCTCTGTACTAGAGTGCATCGTCGTTTCATCAATGTAGGTAGGTTCTTGAAGGGTGGATGTTAGAGTACTAAGTTCCGTTGTTACTTGTACTGTGCTACCAAGTGTGCTTGAAGCAATCGGTTGCGAATATGTTGGTGTCGACATTTCTTCTGTACTAGATTGTACTGTGGTCTTATGAGCGACTGTGGACTCTTGTATGGTAGATGTTACAGTGCTTTGTTCCGTTGTTGCCTGTACTGTGCTGCCAAGTGTGCTTGTGGCACCACTTGGTTGTGTATGTGTGGATGTCAACGTTTCCTCCGTACTAGAAGGTGTTGTCGTGTCATCAATAAAGGTAGGCTCATGAGGGGTTGATGTGGGGCTTTGTGGTGAATGTGTGGATGTCGACGGTTCTTCTGTACTAGAATGTATCGTCGTTTCAGCAGCGAAGGTGGACGTTTGAATGGTAGATGTCAGAGTGGTTTGTTCAGTGGTTACCTGCGCAGTGGCCCTAAATGCGCTTGTGCTACTTGGTTGTAAATGTGTTGATGTCGACGGCTCCTTTGTACTGGAGTGCATCGCGGTTTTATCAGCAACTGTGGACTCTTGTATGGAAGATGTAAGCGTGGCTGGTTTCGTTGTTGGCACTATTATACTGCCAAGTGTAATAGTGCCAAGTGTGGATGTAAATGGTACGTCTGTACTAGACTGTATCGTGGTGTCAGCGAGGACAGACTCGTGAATAGTAGTTGTTTGTGTCCTTTGTTCCGTTGTTACCTGAACTGTGCTGCCAAGTTTACTTGGTTGTGTATGTGTAGGTGTTAACGTTTCCTCTGTACTATGTGTTGTCGATTCATCAATGAATGTAGACTCTTGAGGGGTTGATGTTAGAGTGTTTTGTTCCGTTGTTACCTGCGCTGTACTTCTAAATGTGCTTGTGGCACTTTGTGGTGAATGTGTGGATGTCGACGGTTCTTCCGTCCTAGAATGTATCGTCGTTTCAGCAGCGAAGGTGGACGTTTGAATGGTAGATGTTAACGTAGTTCGTTCTGTTGTTGGCTGCACTGTGCTGCTAAGTGTGCTTGTGGCAATTGGCTGCGAATGTGTTCGCGTCGACAGTCCCTCTGTACTAGAATGCATCGTGATTTCATCAGCGACCGTGGACTCTTGTATGGTAGATGTTAGAGTGGTTTGTGCAGTTTTTGCCACTATTGTACTGCCAGGTGTGGATGTTATCGGTACCTCTGTACTAGAATGCATCGTCGTTTCACCGGCGACGGTAGACTCTTGAATTGTAGATGTTAGAGATGTCTGTTCTGTAGTTGCCTGTGCTGGGCTGCCAAGTGTGCTCGTGGCCCCACTTGGTTGTGATTGTGTGGATGTCAACGGTTTCTCTGTACTAGAGTGCATCGTCGTTTCATCATCGAATGTAGGTGTGGTAGATGTTAGATTGGTTTGTTTAGTTGTCTCCATTATTGTTCTGCCAAGTGTGCTCGTAGCATCTTGTCTTGAATGTGTTGATGTCGACGGTTCCTCTGTACTAGAGTACATTGTCGTTTCATCAGCGAACTTTAAGGTAGACTCTTGAAAGGCAGATGTTTCATACCTTTGTTCCGTTATTACCTGCACTGTGCTCTTAAATGGGCTTGTGGGACTTTGTTGTGAGTGTGTGGATGTGGACGGTTCCTCGGTACTAGAATGTATTGTCGTTTCATCAGCGAAGGTAGGCTCTTGATTGGTAGATGTTAGTGTGGTTCGGTCCGTTGTTGCCTGCACTGTACTGCCAAGTGTGCTTGTGGCACCACTTGGCTGGGAATGTGTCGGTGTCAACGGTTCCTCTGTACTTGAGTGCACTGTGGTTGCAGTAGCAACAGTAGACCCTTGAAGAGTAGATGTTAAAGCGTTTGGTGTTGTTTGAACTGTGCTGGCAACCGTCATTGTGGCACTCGGTTGTGTGGATGCAAACGGGTTTTCTGTGCTAGAGTGTATCGTGGTCTTACTTGTGACTGTAGCCTCTTGAATAGTAGATGTTTGTGAGATTTGTTCCGTTGTTGCCTTTACTGTGGTCCTCAATGTGCTTATTGTACTTTGTGGTGTATGTGTGGTTGTCAACGGTTCCTCTGTACTAGAGTGCATTGTCGTTTCATCAAGGAAGGTAGACTCTTGAATGGCTGGTGTTATAGTGGTTTGTTCCCGTGTTACCGCCATTGTGCTGCCAAGAGTGCTTGTTGCACTTTCTGGTGTATGTTCTGATGTTGACGGTTCCTCTGTACTAGAGTACATCGTGGTTTCATCAGCAATGGTAGACTCTTGAATAGTAGATGTTAAAATGGTATGTTCCGTTGTTGCCTGCACTGTGCTTGGTAATGTAGTGTGATACGTTGACGTGGAACGCCTGGTTGTCGATCTTCCAACGTCACTTGTAGACAATGTAGTTTGCGTGGTTACCGAGAGTGATTGGTCAGTTGTTTGTGGAAAGGTAGTGTCGGAGGTTGTTTCTGTGGTGACTTTGGTTGATGATGAAGTGCTTCTCTTTGAGGTAGGAGCAAGCGTTGGGAACATGCTGCCAGGTTTGAATGTTGATGAGGTCTCAGTAGTACGAGGAATGCCCGTGGTGGTGTGTTCTTGTGTGGGTAGAGCAGTGGTAGGTAAAGGCTTGGTTGATGTTTGCGTTGAGAACGCAGTTGCTCGAAGTGTTGTGTGATCTGTAATAGTGTAATGCTTTGATGTCACAATTTCAGCATTTGTGGACGATGTAACTTGAGTCGGTGTTGAGAGATGTATGTCTGTTGCTGGTGGAAGAGTGGTCTGAGTGGTAGTTTCTGTGCTGGCTAAAGTCGACGAAAGAGTACTTCCTTCTGTAGAAGCGGCAAGTGTCTGTAATGTGCTGCCTGGTATTGACGTCGATGCAGGAGTTGTCTGTTGTGAACTTTCTGTAGTGAGCGATGAAAGTGTAGAGCTCCATAATTGAGGCCCAGTTGGCGTTTGTGAGCTTACCTTTGAAGTAGACATTGTAGTGGTTTCTGCAGTCGTTCTTCGCTCTGCTTTGGATGTAGAGCTCATGCTACTGGTAGCCAGAATGGGCGTTGTCATAGTCGTCGTTGGACGCGTGGATACAGTTGAAAAGTAGCCAGCAGTTGGACGACTAGTTTTGCCTTGGACTGTGGATGTTATATCTGTGCTTGACACAGACATAGTTGTGTCTCTGTTGTCTGTAGCACTGTCAGTCTCGGTGGTGATTTCATGATCCTGTGTGAATAGAGCAGTTGTAGGTAAAAATGGTGTTGACGCTACAGTTGAGAGGTCGAACACAGAGCTAGATGTTGACCCTTCAAACGCAGTCATTGTCACTGTCGTGTGATCTGTAGTAGTGGTATGCTCAGATGTCGCGCTGTCAACGTCAGTTGTAAACAACTTATCTTGCGTCCTTGTTGAGATTGCTACGTCTGTTGTCGGTGTAATACTAGTCTGAGTCGAAGTTTCTGTAGTGGGTAATGTTAAGGACAGTGTGCTTCTTTCTGTTGTAAGAGGAAGGGTTTGAAATGTGCTACCAGCTTTCGACGCTGTATGTTGTGTTCTTTCTGTCGTGAATGGTGAAATTGTAGAGGTCAACAAATGGAATCTGGTTGGCGTTTGAGAGCTTACCTTTGAAGTTGACAGAGTAAGAGTTTCCGAGCTTGTTCTTTGCTCTTTCGTGGATGCAGTATAGAAGTCGGTGGTAGTGCCAAGTGACGATGTCATTGTTGTTGGACGTGTGGTCACAATGGAAAAAGACGGTGTTGTGTGGTCAATAGTGGGTTGACTTGTTTTGTCGTGAAGTGAAGATGTACTGGCTGCAGATATAATTGTGTGCTTCCTGTTTAATGTACTGGCAGTCTCTGTGGTGATTTTGTTTTCTTGTGTGGGTGAAAATGTAGATGGCACCTCGGTTGAAAGTATAGGAACAGTTGTGCCTGTTGGCACTGCAAAAGGAGTTGTTTGGAGTGTTGTTTGATGTGTGGTAGTGGGATACTCAGTTGAAGGTCTTGCAACTCTATTTGTCGATAATGTCGTAGTTTCGTCAAGTGGTATGTCTGTTGAATGTGTCTGAATGGTAGTTTCTTTACTTAGTACCGTAGATGACAACGTGCTTTCTTCTGTTGTAGGTGCAAGGGTTGGAAATGTGTTCCCTGCATGGGATGTGGACTTTTGACTGGTAGAAATTAGACTGCTTTGCTCGGTTGTTGATCGCACTGTGCCAACAAGTGTGCTTTTGGCACTCGGTTGTGGATGTGAGAGTGTGAGAGGTTCCTTTGTACTGGAGTGCATCCTGGTTTCATCAGAGACTGTGGACTCATGAAGGGTTGATGCTATTGTGCTTTGCTCCGTTGTCGCTTGCACTGAGCTGCTATGTGTGATTGTTGCACCACTTGGCAGTAAATGTGAGGATGTCAGCGGTTCCTTTGTACTGGAGTGTCTTGTGGTTAACTCGGCAACTGTAGACTTTAGATTGACAGATGTTAGGGTACTTTGTTCCGCTGTTGCCACCACTGTGCTGCCAAGTGTACTTTCGTCAATTGGTTGTGCACGTGTGGATGTCAATGGTTCATCTGTACTAGAATGTATCGTCGTTTCATCAGCGAAGGTAGACTCTTGAATGGTAGGTTTGAATGGTAGAGTTGTTTGCTCCATCGTAGCCCGCACTGTGCTGCGAAATGTGCTCGTGGCACCACTTGGTTCTGAATGCGTGGTTGTCAAAGGTTTCTCTGTACTTGAGTACACTGTGGTTTCATCAGCAAAGGTGGACTCTAGAATGGCCGTTCTTTCTCGTACTGTGCTGCCAAGTGTGCTTGTGGTACTTTGTGTTGAGTGTGTGGGTGTCAATGTTTCATCTGTGCTAGAGTGCATTGTGGTTTTATCAGCGAAGGTCGACTCTTGAATCGTAGGTTTTAGAGTGGTTTGCTCCATCGTAGCTCGCTCTGTGCTTGTAAGTATGCTTGTGATACTTGACTGTGAATACGTGGTTATCAACGGTTCCTCTGTGCTGGAGTGCACCGTGGTTTCTTCAGAGTAGGTGGACTCTGGTATGATAGATGTTAAAGCGCTTTGTTCCGTTGTTTCCTTCACTGTGCCACCAAGCGTGCTTGTCGCACTTGGCTGTGCACGTGTGGATGTCAACGTTTCCTCTGTACTAGAATGCATAGTTGTTTCATCAGCGAAGGTTGACTCTTGAATGGTAGGTTTAAGAGTGGTTTGCTCCATCGTAGCCCGCACTGTGCTGCGAAATGTGCTCGTGGCACCACTTGGTTCTGAATGCGTGGTTGTCAAAGGTTTCTCTGTACTTGAGTACACTGTGGTTTCATCAGCAAAGGTGGACTCTAGAATGACCGTTGTTGCCCGTACTGTGCTACCACCAAGCGTGCCTGTGGTACTTTGCGTTGAGTGTGTGGGTGTCAATGGTTCCTCTGTGCTAGAGTGCATTGTGGTTTCAGTAGCTAAGTTTGACTCTTGAATTGTAGATGTTGGAGACTTCTGTTCCGTTGTTGCCTGCACGGTACTCCCAAATGTGCTTGTGGCACTTTGTGTGGGTGTCGACGGTTCCTCTGTACTGGAATGCACCGTTGTTTCATCCTCGATTGTAGTGGACCCCTGAATGGTAGATGTTAAGGCGACCTGTTGCGTTGTTGCCTTTACTGAGCTCTCATGTCCGGTAGTTGGTTGTAAATGTGTGGTTGTCAACGGTTCTGCTGTGCTGGAAAGCATCGTCGTTTCATCAGCGAAAGTAGACTGTTGAAGGGTAGATATTAGTGTGGTTTGTTCCGTAGTTGCCAGTACAGTACTGCCAAGTGTGTTGGCGGCACTTGGTTGTGAATGAGTGGATGTCAATGGTTCCTCTGTACTAGAGTGAATCGTCGTTTCATCAAGGGACGTGGACTCTTGAATTGTAGATGTTAGATCGCTTTGTTCCGTTGTTGCCTGCACTGTGCTGCCAAATGAGCTTGTAGCACTACTTGATTGTGAATGCGTGGATGTCAAAGGTTCGTCTGTACTAGAATGTACCGTCGTTTCATCAGCGAAAGTAGACTCTTGAAGGTTAGATGTTAGTGTAGTGTGCTCCGTAGTTGCCAACGCAGTACTGCTGGTGGCACCTGGTCGTGAATGAGTGGATGTCAATGGTTCCTCTGTACTAGAGTAAACTGTCGTTTGGTCAATGGATGTGGACTCTTGAATTGTAGATGTTAGATCGCTTTGTTCCGTTGTTGCCTGCACTGTGCTGCCAAATGAGCTTGTAGCACTACTTGATTGTGAATGCGTGGATGTCAAAGGTTCGTCTGTACTAGAATGTACCGTCGTTTCATCAGCGAAAGTAGACTCTTGAAGGGTAGATGTTAGTGTAGTGTGCTCCGTAGTTGCCAACGCAGTACTGCTGGTGGCACCTGGTCGTGAATGAGTGGATGTCAATGGTTCCTCTGTACTAGAGTAAACTGTCGTTTGGTCAATGGATGTGGACTCTTGAATTGTAGATGTTAGATCGCCTTGTTCCGTTGTTGCCTGCACTGTACTGACAAATGTACTTGTGTCACCACTTGGTTGTAAATGTGTGGTTGTCAACGGTTCTGCTGTATTGGTGTGCGCTGTAGTTTCGTCAGAGTAGGTAGACTCTGGAGGGGTAGATGTTAGATCGCTTTGTTCAGTTGTTACCTGCACTGTGCTACCAGGCGTGCTTGTGGTACTTTGTTGTAAATGTGTGAATGTGAGAGGTTTCTCTGTACTAGAATGTATCGTAGTTTTATCATCGAATGTAGGCTGCTGAATGGTTGATGTTACGGTGCTTTGCGTAGACTCTTGAATGGTAGATGTTAATACGTTTTGCTCCGTAGTTGCCACCACAGTACTGCCAAGTTCGCTTGTGGTCCTTGGTTCTAAATTTTTGGATGTCGGTGTAGACGATTGTACATTGCTTGTCTGCACCGTTGTCGTAGCAGGCAAAGTTGTCCCTGGAGCAGTAGCCGTTAAAGTGCTTTGCTCTGTACTTGCCTTAAACGTAGCAAATGTTGTTCTTTGTGCGCTCGTACTTTGGCCAGCCAATGTCGATTCTACGGGCGTTGTCGAATGAATTAAAGTTCTTGAGCTGCTGGTGGTCGAGCTGATTCCTTCTGTTTTAGCAGTGGGGGAGTACCCTGTAGACTGTCCAACACTAAAACGACTTTCTGAAGTGGTGGGAAATGAGCTTGTTGTACTCATCGTTGTAGATGTTGGCGTAGACGATTCTACAGTGCTTGTCTGCACCGTTGCAGTTGTAGCCAAAGTTGTCTCTCGAACTGAAGACGTCAAAGTGGTTTCCTCTGTACTTGCCTGAACTGTTGAAAATTGGGTTCTTCGGGCAGTCGTACTTTGGCCAGGCAATGTCGTTTCCAAAAGTGTTGTTGGTTGGACTGAACTTCTTACACTGTTGGTGGTCGATCTGATTCCATATGTTGTACCAGTGGAAGAGTGTTCTGTAGTCTGTACAACAGTGGAATGACCTTCCGACGTACCATTCACTGTGCTTGTGGCACGATGTGTTGAAGACGTGGCGGAAGACGATCCCAATGTGCTAGCCCCCTCCGTAGTTGTACTAGCCACTGTGGTCTTTGCAGAGGTTGGCGCCATAGTGCTTTGCTCTGTTGTTCCCCGCATTGTAGGGATCGTAGTCCTTTGCGCGGTGGTGCTTTGTTCTACAGCTGTAGATTCGGACGGCGTTGTCGATTGACCTGAAGTTGTCGAGCTGCTGGTCGAGCTCAATTCAGTTGATGTGGCTGTTGAAGGATGTGATGTAGACTGTCCTTCTGTTGAATGAACTTCAGATGTGCTGACAAGTGCGCTTGAAGCACTCTGTGTTGAAGACATGGCGGGCGACGATCCAAGAGTGGTTGTCTCTGCTAGAGTCGTCCCAGCCACTGTGGTCTCTTCAAGAGTTGATGTGACAGTGCTTTGATCTGTTGTTGCCATAGCTGTACGAAATGTGGTCCTTTGCGAGGTTAAACTTTGGCCTGCCAGCGTCGATTCCATAAGTGTTGTCGGCTGGATAGAAGTTGCCGAAGTACTGATGGTCGAGCTAATTTCTTCCGTCGTAGCCATTGATGAATGTTCTGTTGACTGGCCGACGGTAGAAGGACCCTCCGTAGTGCTTACAAATGTGCTTCTGGCACTCATTGATGTAGATGCTGGCGTAGACGATCTTACTGTACTAGTCTGCGCCGTTGTCCTAAGAGGCAGAGTTGTCTCTTGAAGAGTAGACGTCAAAGTGCTTTGCTCTGTACTTGGCCTCACAGTTGAAAATGTGGTCTTTGAGGCGCTTGTACTAAGGACTTCTAGCGTCCATTCTGCAGGTGTTGTCGGCTGGACTGTAGTTGTCAAACTGCTGGTGGTCGAGCTGATTTCCTCTGTTGTTGCAATGGAGGAATAACCTGTAGACTGGCCAACGGTGGATCGACCTTGTGAAGTGCTGGAAAATGTGCTGGTGGCGATTTGCTTTGTAGATGCGGCGGACGACAATCCAAGAGTGCTTGTCTGCCCTGTAGTTGTACCAGCCACTGTTGTCTTGTCAAGAGTTGATGTGACAGTGCTTAGTTCTGTTGTTGCTGGCACTGTACGAATGGTGGTACTTCGATCCGCCGATGTAGATTCAGCGCGCGTTGTTGATGGGACTGAAGCTATTGAACTGCGTATGGCCGATTTGATGTCATATGTTGTGCCAGTGGAAGAGTGTTCTGTTGTCTGTACAACAGTGGAATGAATTTCCGACGTACCAATCACTGTGATTGTGGCACTATTTAGTAAAGACGTGTCTTTAAAAGTAGAAGTTGAAATACTTTGCTCGGTGGTTGCCTTAACTGTTGAAAAAGTGGTTCTATGTGAAGTCGTACTTTGGTCTACAGCTGTCGATTCTGCTTGTCTTGTTGGCTGGACTGAAGTTGTCGATGTGCTGGTGGTCGGTCTTATTAGATCTGTTGTAGCAATGGAGGGACGACCTGTAGACTGCCTAACAGTGGATAGACCTTCTGAAGTGCTGGGAAATGATCCTGTTGTCGACGATTCTTCTGTGCTAGCCAACACCGATGTCGTAGGTGCAGTTGTCTCTTCAAAAGTAGTCGCCAATGTGCTTTGCTCCGTACTTGCCATTAATGTAGCATTTGATGTTCTTTGCAAAGATGTACTTTGGCCTGCGCGTGTCGATTCCATTCGTGTTGTTGGATGAACTGAAGTCCTGTAGCCGGTGGTTGATCTGATTGCTTCTGTTGTCTTGGCAATTGACGACCGATCTGTGGACAGGCTAACAGAGGAAGGACCTTTCAAAGTGCTGGCAAATATACTTGTTGCACTCATTGTGGTAGAGGTTTGTGTAGAAGATCCTATTGTGCTGGTCGGCACCGATGTCGTAGCAGGCGCAGTCGTCCCCTCGAAAGTAGACGCCAACGTGCTTTGCTCTGTACTTGCCTTCAATGTAGCATATGAGGTTCTTTGCGGAGATGTACTTTTGCCTTCCCGTGTCGATTGCATAAGTGTTGTTGGATGGACCGAAGTTTTGGAGATGCTGGTGGTCGAGCCAATGGCTTCTGTTGTCCCGGCAATTGACGTATGATCTGTAGACAGGCTAATAGAGGAAGGACCTTTCAAAGTGCTTGTTGCACTCATTGTTGTAGATGTAGGTGTAGATGATCCTATTGTGCTGGTCGGCACCGGTGTCGTAGCAGATAGAGTTGTCTCTTCAACGGTAGACGTCAAAGAGCTTTGTTCTGTACTTGCCTTCAATGTAGCAAATGTTGTTCTTTGTGCCGTTGTACTTTGGCGTGCCATTGTCGATTCTATAAGTGAATGTTTGGTTGTCAACAGTTCCTCTGTACTGGAGAACACCGTAGTTTCCTCGGCAAAGGTAGACTCTTGAATGGTCTGCTCAGTGGTTGACCGTACTGTGCTGACGACTGTGGGCGTTGCACTTTGTGATGAATGTGTAGATGTCAACGGTTCTTCTGTACTAGAATGGATTGTCGCTTCTTCAGCGAAGGTCGACTCTTGAGTTGTAGATGTTGGAACGATTTGTTCAGTTGTTGCCTGCACCGTGCTACCAAAAGTGGTTGTGGCACTTTGTGGTGAATGTGTTGATGTCAACGATTCCTCGGTACTAGAACGGATTGTCGTCTCATCAGAGTAGGTAGACTCTGGAAGTGTCGATGTTAGAACACGTTGCTCCGTTGTTGCCTGCACCGTGCTACCAAATGTATCTGTGGTACTCTGTGATGAATGTGTGGATGTTGACTGCTCCTCTGTACTAGAATGCACTGTGGTTTCATCAACGAAGGTATACTCTTGAAAGGTAGATGTTAGAACGGTTTGTTCAGTTGTTGCCTGCACCGTGCTACCAAAATGGCTTGTGGCACTTTGTGGTGAATGTGTTGATGTCAACGATTCCTCGGTACTAGAATGGATTGTCGTCTCATCAGAGTAGGTAGACTCTGGAAGAGTCGATGTTAGAACACGTTGTTCCATTGTTGCCTGTACCGTGCTACCAAATGTGCTTGTGGCACTCTGTGGTGAATGTGTGGATGTTGACTGCTCCTCTGACTGCTCCTCTGTGCTAGAATGCACTGTGGTTTCATCAACGAAGGTAGACTCTTGTAGGGTTGATGTTAGAACGGTTTGTTCAGTTGTTGCCTGCACTTTGCTGCCAAGCGTGCTTGTGGCACTTTGTTCTGAATATGTAGATGTAAACGGTTCTTTTGTACTAGAATGCATCGTTGTTTTATCAGCGACTGTTGATTCTTGAATGGTTGATACTCTGGTACTTTGTTCCGTTGTTGCCTGCACTGTGCTTCCAAATGTGCCTCTGGCACTCTTTGAATGTGTGGTTGTTGAAGGTTCCTTTGTACTTAAGTGCACCGTGGTTTCATCGACAAAGGTAGACTTTTGAATGGTATATGTTAAAGTTTCCTCTCCCGTCGTTTCCTTCACTGTGCTCCCATGTTCTGTTGTAGCTTGCACAGTAGTTAGTTTTGTACTGTGATCTGTTGATTTTGCAACGTCAGTTGTATACAGGGAAGCTTGCGTGGTCGCCGAGAGCGATTGGTCCGTTGTCTGTAGAAAACTAGTCTCGGAGGTTTTTTCTGTGGTGGCTTTGGTTGATGGAGTACTTCGTTCTACTGTAGGAGCAAGCGTCGGGAATGTGCTCCCAGGTCTGAACGTTGATGAGCTGGTTGTTCTTTCCGTCGTGAGTGGTAAAAAGGTAGAGCTAAAAAATTGAGGTCCCGTGGGCGTTTGTGAACTTACCTTTGTATTTGTCAGGACAGTAGTTTCTGAAGTTGTTCTTTGCTTTGTTTGTGATGTACTCGTCATGACAGTGGTAGTGTAAAGAGGTTCTGTTGTAATTGTTGTTGGCCGTGTTGTCATAGTTGTAAAGGACGGTGTTGTATCGTCAATAGTGGAATGACTTGTTTTGCCATGGATTGTAGGTGTGCTAGCAACAGATATAGTTGTGTCTTTTTTGTCTGTAATACTTGCAGTCTCTGCGGTACTTTCGTTTTCTTGTGTGGTTAGAGCGGTTGTGGGTGAAAATGTAGTTGACGCCTGGGTTGAAAGTGCATGGACAGTACTACTAGGTGACGCTGTAGTCGTTTAAAGTGTTGTTTGATGAGCACTAGTTGGATACTCAGTTGTAGTACTAGCTTCCATGGTTGTTTCGAGTGCTATGTCTGTTGTACGCGCTATACTAATCTGAGTGGTAGTTTCTTTAGCTGCTAACGTTGATGACAAAGTTACTTCTTCTGTGGTAGGTGCAATAGTTGGGAATGTACTGCCTGCTTTTGAGGTTGATATAGTCATTTTAGGATGTGTACTTTCAGCAGAAACGGATGGGATAGTGGAACTAACGAATGAACTCCCTGCAGTCTTGGATGTGGCTACCTCTAATGTAGAAAAGGAAGGACGTTCTGCAGAAGTAGATTGCTTTGTCTGTGAAGTAGTTTGCATGTTAGTAGTAGCATGAGGTGGTGATGCAGTTTTCGTCGCCGAAAGTGTCGTCAAAGTTGAGGAAAATGGTGTTGTGATGTCAGTTGTTTGTTGAATTGTTTGGCCATTGAGTGTAGATGCGATATCAGTGCTCGATGTAGATGCGCCTGTTATTTCTGTAATACTAACAGTCTCTGTAGTGGTGTGATCTTGTGTTGTAGGTACAGCAGTTGTGGGTAAATAGGTAGCTGATGCCAGTGTTGAAAGGTGGGAAACAGAACTAGATGTTGATCTCCCTAACGTAGTTCCTACTGATGCTGCGTGATCTGTAGTTGGGTAATGCTTGGATGTCGTACTGCTAGCGTCAGTTGTAGACAATACAGTTTGCGTCGTTGTCGAGAGTGGTATGTCAGTTGTTCGTAAATGACTAGTCGGTGAAATTGCTTCTGTCGTAGCTCTGGTCGATGATGACAGAGTGGTTGTGTCTGTGGTAGCGACAACTGTCTGAAAAGTGCTGCCTGGGATTGGCGCTGGCGCAGATGTTGCCTGTCGTGAACTTTCTGTCGTGAGCGGCGAAAGTGTAGAGCTTACCTTTACAGAAGACAGGGAAGACGTTTCTGCACTTGTAGTTGCTTGCTTCCGGGAAGCAGTGCTGATGCCAATGGTAGCCTGCGTTGGCGTTGTCACAGTCGTCGTTGTGGTTACTGTGTGATCTGTGCTTGATACAGGCATAGTACTGGCAGACTCTGTGGTGATGTCATTATCCTGTGTGGGTAGAGCAGTTGTGGGGGAAGAGGTTGTTAGAGTTGAGTGGACGGAAACAGAGCTGCCTGTTGACCTTTTCAAAACAGATGTTGGCTGTGTAGTGTGATCTGTGGTAGTAGAAAGCTCAGGTGTTGTGTTTTCAGCGCCAGTTGTGAACATTGGAGCTTGCATCTTTGTAGAAAGTGGTTGGTCTGTTTGTGGTGAAATGCTAGTCTGAGTGCTTCTTTCTATGGTAGGAGCAATCGTAGGAAAGGTGCTGCCGGGTTTAAGCGTTGATAGAGCCGTTGTAAGTTGTGAACTTTCTGTCGTGAATGGTGAGATTGTAGAGCTCAATGTTTGAGACCCAGTGGGTGTTTGTGAACTAACGTCTTGGTGA
The DNA here is from genome assembly GCF_035083965.1 of Branchiostoma lanceolatum. Taxonomy (NCBI): domain Eukaryota; kingdom Metazoa; phylum Chordata; class Leptocardii; order Amphioxiformes; family Branchiostomatidae; genus Branchiostoma; species Branchiostoma lanceolatum. The sequence continues at coordinate 3,377,362 of NC_089734.1, forward strand.
CTTGTTTGGCTTTCCAGTGTAGATGCTATATTTTTAGTCGATGTAGACAGAGATATGTCTGTTCTGTCGGTAGTGATGGCAGTTTCGGTAGTGGTGTGCTCGTCTGTGGGTATAGCAGTTGTGGGTAGATAGGTACTTGACGTAGGCGTTGAGATGGTGGAAATAGAGCTAGCTGTTGATCCTTCTAACACCGTTATTAGCATTGTATTGTGATCTGTGCTAGTGGAATGCTTAGATGTTGTACGTCTTAAGTCACTTGTAGCAAATGGAGCTTGCGTGGTTGCCAACAGCGATTGGTCAGTTGTTTGTAGAAGACTAGCCTGAGAGGTGTGTTCTGATGTAGCTATTGTAGATGGATAAATGTCCTTTTCTGTAGTAGCGACAAGTGTTTGGAATGTGCTGCCAGCTTTGGACGTTATACTTTTTGTCGTGTGTGGTGAAATAGTAGAGCTAAAAAATGGAGGCATTGTTGGCGTTTGTGAGGTTACCTTTGTAGTAGGCAGGGTGGTAGTTTCTTCGGAAGTGCTGGCAAACGTGCTTGTGGCACTTTGCCTTGTAGATGTTGGTGAAGTCAATCCATGTGTGCTAATCTGCACCGATGTTGTACCGGAAACGATTGTCTCACCAACAGTTGATTTTACGGTACTTCTCTCTGTTGTTGCAGGGACTGTAAGAATTGTGGTTCTTTGCGAGGTCGCACTTTGACCTGCCCTTGTCGATTCTACATGTTCTGTCGTCTGGATTGTAGTTTTTGAGCTGCTGGTGGTCGAGGTAGTAGCTTCAGTCGTGGCTATTGAGGAATGACCTGTAGACTGGATGACAGAAGAAAGACCTTCCGAAGTGCTAGCAAATGAGCTTGTTGCACTCATCGTTGAAGGTGTTGGTGAAGACGACTGAAATGGGCTAGTCAGCACCGTTGTCGTAGCAGGCAGAGTTGTCCCTTCAACAGTAGACGTCAAAGTGCTTCCCCGTGTACTCGCAGTACTTGCCTTAAACGTGGAAAGTGTTGTTTTCTGCGCAGATGTCGATTCCGTGTATGTGCTTGGATAGACTGAACTCTGAGAGCTGGTGGTGGTTGAGCTGATTCCTTCCTTTGTTGCGGCAATTGTAGAATAACCTACAGACTGGCTAACAGTGGAAAGTCCTTCCGAACTGCTTGAGTAGACGATGGTAGTAGGTATTGGTGTAGACGATGCTACTGTGCTAGTCTGCACCGTTGTCGTGGCATGCACAGTAGTCTCTCGAACGGGAGACGTCATGGTGCTTTGCTCTGTGATTGCCTGTAAAGTAGCAAATGTGGTTCCTTGCGAAGTTGTACTCTTGCCTTCTCGTGTCGATTTCATAAGCGTTGTTGGCTGGACGGTAGCTCTCGAGGTGCTGATTCCTTCTGTCGTGGCAATAGAGGAATGTCCTGTAGACTGACCGAAGGTTGAAAAACTTTCCGAAGAATAGACGTTTGCTGTACTCATTGTTGTAGATGTTGGTGTAGACGGTTCTATTGTGCTCGTAGGAGGCACACTTGTCTCTTCAACAGTAGACGTCAAAGTGCTTCTATCTGTACTTGCCTTCAATGTTGTTCTTTGCGCGGTAGTACTTTGGTTTGGCCGTGTCGATTTAGTAATTGGATGTTTTGTTGTCAACGGTTCCACTGTACTGGAGTGCATTGTTGTTTCATCAGCGAAGGTCTGTACTGTTGTTGTAGTAGGCATAGTTGTCTCTTCAACAGTAGATGTCAAAGTGTTTTGACCTGTACTTGCCTTCAACGTAGCCAACGTTGTTCTTTGCGCAGTCGTAACCTGGGCTGCCAAGGTCGATTCCCTTAGTGAATGTTTTGTTGTCAACGGTTTCTCTGTACTAGGATGCATCGTCGTTTCATCAACAAAGGTAAACTCTTGCATTGTAGACGTTTGAGTGGTTTCTTCTGTTGTTGCCTTCAATGTGCTCCCATGCCCCGTTGTTGCCTGCACTGTGCTTTTAATCGCGCTTGTGGCAAATGTTAATGTCAACGGTTCCGCTGTACTAGAGTTCATTGTCGTTTCATCAAGGAAGGTAGACTCTTGAATAGTAGATGCTAAAGTCGTTTGTTCAGTTGTTGCCTGCACCGTACTCCTAGATGTGCTTGTAGCACTTTCTACCGGCGTTGTTGATATGGACGGTTCCTCTGTACTTGAGTGCATCGTTGTTTCATCAAGTACGGTGGACTCTTGCATGGTAGATGCCAGAGTGTATCCTTCCGTTGTTGCCTGCACTGTCCTGCCAAAGGAACTTTGTTGTAAATGTGTGGTTGTCAACGGTTCCTCTGTACTCTCTTGAATTGTAGATGTTAGAGTTGTTGGTCCTTCTGTACTTGATTGCATCGTCGTTTCATCAAGGATAGTAGACTCTTGCATGGTAGATGCTAAGGTCGTTTGTTCAGTTGTTCCCTGTACCATGCTCCTAAACGTGCTTGTGGCACTTTGTGCTGAATGCGTGGATGTCGACGGCTCCTCTGTACTTGAGTGCATCGTCGTTTCACCAAGGCTAGTAGACTCTTGAACGGTAGATGCTAAGGTCGTTTGTTCAGTTTTTGCCTGCACTGTGCTCGTTACTGTGCTTGTGGCACTTTCTACCGACGTTGTTGATGTGGACGGTTCCTCTGTACTTGAGTGAATCGTTGTTTCATCAAGTACGGTGGACTCTTGCATGGTAGATGCCAGAGTATATCCTTCCGTTGTTGCCTGCACTGTGCTGCCAAAGGAACTTTGTTGTAAATGTGTGGTTGTCAACGGTTCCTCTGTACTCTCTTGAATTGTAGATGTTAGAGTCGTTGGTTCTTCTGTACTTGAGTGCATCGTCGTTTCATCAAGGATAGTAGACTCTTGCATGGTAGAAGCTAAGGTCGTTTGTTCAGTTGTTGCCTGCACCGTGCTCGTTAATGTGCTTGTGGTACGTTCTACCGACGTTGTTGATGTCGGCGGTTCCTCTGTACTGGAATGCATCGTCGTTTCATCAAGTACGGTGGACTCTTGCACAGTTGATGCCAGAGTGTATTCTTCCGTTGTTGTCTGCACTGTGCTACCAAGTGTGCTTATGGAACTTTGTGGTAAATGTGTGGTTATCAACGGTTCCTCTGTACTCTCTTGAATTGTAGATGCTATAGTCGTTTGTTTCGTTGATGCCTGCATTGTGTTCCTAAATGTGATTGTGACACTTTGTTGTGACTGTGTGGTTGTCATTTTTTCCTCTGTGCTGGAGTGCACAGTGGTTTCATCTGCGACGGTGGACCCTTCAATAGTAGATGTAAAAGGTTCCTGCTCGGTTGTTTGCTTTACTGTCCGCCCATGTCCAGTTGTTGACTGAACTGTGCTCTTAAATGTGCTTGTCACAGCAGCTGAGGTATGTCCTGTCGACTGACCAATTGTGGAATAATTTTCCAAAGTGCTGGAGAAGGGGATTGTTGCACTCATCGTCGTAGATTTTGGTGTAGACGATACAACTGTGCTAGTCTGCTCCGTTGTTGTTGCAGACACAGTTGTACTTTGCTCCGTACTTGCCTTCAATGTAGAAAATGTGGTTCTTTGGGCAGTCGTACTTTGGCCTGCCAATGTTGATTCTTCAGGTGTTGTAGGATGGATTGTAGTTCTTGAGCTGCTCGTGGTCGAAATGATTACTGTTTTAGATGTGGGTGAGAACCCTGTAGACTGACCAGCGGTGAAAAGACCTGAAGTGCTGGGAAATGAGCTTGTTGTTCTCATTGTTGTAGACGTTGGCGTAGACGATCCTACTGTGCTTGTCTGCAGCGTTGTAGCGGCAGGCAAAGTTGTCTCTTGAACAGAAGACGTCAGAGTGGTTTGCTCTGTACTTGCCTGCACTGTTGGAAATTTGGTTCTTTGTGCAGTCGTACTTTGGCCTGCCAATGTCGTTTCCAAAAGTGTTGTTGGTTGGACTGAACTTCTGCTGGTGGTCGATATGACTACTTCCGTTGTGGAACTTGTTGAATGACCTGTTGATTCGTAAACAGTAGTAAGACCTTCCGGAGTGCTGACCGATGTGCTTCTGGCACTCATCGTTGTCGATGCTGGTGTAGACGTTCCTACTGTACTAATCGACACTGTTGTCGTAGTAGGCACAGTTGTCTCTTCCAACGTAGACGTGAAAGTGCTTTGCTCTGTACTTGGGTTCACTGTAGAATATGCGGTTCCTTCCACGGTTGTACTTTCGCCTGCCAGTGTCGTTTCTACAGGTGTCGTTGGCTGAACTGTTGTTCTCGCGCTGGTGCTGATAGAGCTGGTTCCTTCTGTTATTGCAATTGAGGAATGAGCTGTAGAGTGGCCAACAGTGGAAATACCTTCCGGAGTGCTGGCAACATTGCTTGTGGAAGTGTGCGTTGTAGATACGGGTGAAGTCAACATATGTGTGCTTGTACGCCCAGTTGTTGTACCAGCCAATGTTGTCCCTTCAAGAGTTGATGTCACAGTGCTTTGATCTGTTGTTACAGGGACTGTAAGAAATGTGGTCCGTTGGGAAGTCGTACTTTGGCCTGTCCGTGTCGACTCCAGTAGTGTTGTTGGCTGGAGTGTAGTGCTTGTGGTCGACATGGTTCCTTCGATCGTGGCGATAGAGGAATGTCCCGTAGACTTGCTAACGGTCGAATAATATTCTGAAGTGCTTGCAATCGTGCTTGTACCGCTCATCGTTGTAGGTGTAGCTTCAGACGATCCTTCTGTGGTAAACTGCGCCGTCGCCACAGCAGGAGCAGTTGTCTCTTGAACAGAAGATGTCAAAGTGCTTTGTTCTGCACTTAACCCCACTGTAGAATATAAGGTTCTTTGGGCGGTCGTACCTTGGCCTGCCAATGTGGATTCTACAGGTGATGTCGGCTGGCGTGTTGTTTTCGAATATTTGGTGGTTGAGCTGATTCCTTCTGTTGAGGCCATTGAGGAATGAACTGTAGACTGACCAACGGTGAAAAGACCCTCTGAAGTGCTTGAAACGGTGCTTGTGGCACTCAGCGTCGTAGAGGTCGGTGAAGTCAATCCATGTGTGCTTGGCTGCATTGTTGTCGTACCGGATACGGTTGTCTCACCAGCAGTAGATGTTACTGTGCTTCGCTCTGTTATTGCAGGGACTGTGAGAAATGTGGTTCTTTGCGAGGTCGTACTTTGGCCTGCCCGTGTCGATCCCATAAGGATTGTCGGCTGGACCGACGTTGTTGCACTGCTAATGGTCGAGCTGATTCCTTCTGTTGTTGCACTTGTGGAAAGACCTGTAGATCCATAAACAGTGGAAAGACCTTCCGGGGTGTTGACCATTGTGCTTCTGGTATTCATCGTTGTAGACTTTGGTGTAGACATTCCTACTGTACTACTCTGCACCGTTGTCGTAGAAGGTAGCGTTGTCTCTTCCAACGTAGACGTGAAAGTGCTTTGCTCTGTACTTGCCATCAGTGTAGAAAATACTGTTCTTTGGGCGGTCGTACTTTGGCCTGCAGTCGTCGATTCTACAAGTGTTGTCGGCTGGCCTGTTGTTTTCGAATATTTGGTGGTCGAGCTGAATCCTTCTGCTGTTGTGGCCATTGAGGAATGGGCAGTAGACTGACCAATAGTGGAAAGACCAGTTGCAGTGCTGGTCTTTGAGGCGCCTGTACTTTTCCCAGCAGTCGTCAATTCTACGGTTGTTGTCGGCTGGACTAAAGTTTTCGAGCTGCTGGTGGTCGACATGATTCCTTCTGTTGATGCAATTGAAGAATGAGCTGTTGACAGGCCAACAGTAGTAAGACCTTCCGAAGTGCTGGGAACTTTGCTTGTTGTAGTTTGCGTTGTAGAGGTTGGTGAAGTCATTCCATATGTGCTAGTCTGCACCGTTGTTGTGCCGGAGACGGTTGTGTCACCAGCGGTTGATGATACAGTGCTTCGCTCTGTTGTTGCTAGGACTGTAAGAAATGTTGTTCTTGGCGAGGTCGTAATTTTGCCTGCCAGAGTCGACTCTATAAGTGTGGTTGGCTGGACTGTAGTTGTCGACGTGCGGGTGGTCGAGGCAGTTGAGGGATGTATTGTAGATTGACCGACGGTTGGAAAACCTTCCGAAGTGCTTTCAAAGTGACTTGTCGCACTCGTCGTTGTAGATGCTGGTGTAGACGTTCCTACTGTGCTAGAGTGCACTGTTGTCGTTAGAAACACAGTTGTCTCTTCAGCAGTTGATGTCAAGGTACTTTGCTCTGTACTCGGCTTCACTGTAGAAAATGTGGTTATTTGGGCGGTCGTACTTTGGCCCGCCAGTGTGGATTCTACAGGTGTTGTCGACTGGAGTGTTGTTTTCGAACTGCTGGTGGTCGAGATTCCTCCTTCTTTTGTGGAATGACCTGTAGATTCGTAAACAGAGGAAATACTTTCTGAAGTGACAGCATATGTGCTTCTGGCACTGGTCGTTGTCGATGCTTGTGTTGACGATTTTACTGTGCTAGTCTTCTCCACTGTCGTTGCAGGCAGAGTGGTCTCTTCAGGAGTAGACGTCAAAGTGCTTTGTTCTGTACTCGGCACCAAAGCAGACAATGTGGTTCTTTTAGCTGTCGTACTATGACCTGCAAGAGTCGATTCTGCAGCTGTTGTCGGCTTGAATGTTGTTCTCGCGCTGCTGGTGGTCGAGCTGATTCCTTCTGTTGAGACAGTTGAGGAATGAACTGTAGACTGGCCGACAGTGGTAAGACCTTCTGTTGTTGCAATTGAGGAATAAGCTGTCGAATGGCCAACAGTGGAAAGACCTTCTGAAGTGCTAGCAACAGTGCTTGTGGCTGTTTGCGTTGTAGATGTTGGGGAGGTTGTCACACCAGCAGTTGATGATACAGTGCTTTGCTCTGTTGTTGCAGGGACTGTAAGAAATGTGGTTCTTTGCGACATCGTGGGTTGGCCCGCAAGTGTCGATTCCAGTGTTGGCTGGGCTGAAGTTGCCAACGTGCTGGTAGTTAAGCTGAATCCTTCTGTCGTTGCAATTGAGGGATGTATGGTAGATTGACCGATGGTTGAATAACCTTCTGAAGTGCTTTCAAAGTGGCTTGTCGCACTCGTCGTTGTAGATGCTGGTGTAGACGTTCCTGTTGTGCTAGTTTGCACTGTTGTCGTTGTAGGCACAGTTGTCTCTTCAGCAGTTGACGTTAAGGTGCTTTGCTCTGTACTTGGCTTCACTGTAGAATATGTGGTTATATGAGCGGTCGTACTTTGGCCCGCCGGTGTGGATTCTACAGGTGTTGTCGACTGGCTTGTTGTTTTCGAACTGCCGGTGGTCAAGATTACTCCTTCTGTTGTGGAATAACCTGTAGATTCGTAAACAGAGGAAACTCTTTCTGAAGTGACAGCAAATGTGCTTTTGGCACTGGTCGTTGTAGTGGCTTGTGTAGACGATTCTATTGTGCTAGTCTGCGCCGTTGTCGTTGCAGGCAAAGTTGTCTCTTCAGGAGTAGACGTCAACGTGCTTTGTTCTGTACTTGGCCTCAAAGTATAAAATGTGGTTCTTTTGGCTGTCGTACTGTGACCTGCAAGAGTCGTTTCTGCAGGTGTTGTCGGCTCGAATGTTGTTCTTGTACTTCTGGTGGTCGAGCTGATTCCTTCTGTTGAGACAGTTGAGGAATGAACTGTAGACTGGCCGACAGTGGTAAGACCTTCTGTTGTTGCAATTGAGGAATAAGCTGTCGAATGGCCAACAGTGGAAAGACCTTCTGAAGTGCTGGCAACGGTGCTTGTGGCTGTTTGCGTTGTAGATGTTGGAGAGGTTGTCTCACCAGCGGTTGATGTTACGGTGCTTCGCTCTGTTGTTGCAGGGACTGTAAGGAACGTGGTTCGTTGCGACGCCGTGCTTTGCCCTGCAAGTGTCGATTCCGGTGTTGTTGGCTGGACTGTAGTTGCCAACGTGCTGAGTCCTTCTGTCGTGGCAATTGAGGGATGTATGGTAGATTGACCGATGGTTGAATAACCTTCTGAAGTGCTTTCAAAGCGGCTTGTCGCACTCGTCGTTGTAGATGCTGGTGTAGACGTTCCTACTGTGCTAGTGTGCTCTGTTGTCGTTGGAGACACAGTTGTCTCTTCAGCAGTTGATATTAAGGTACTTTGCTCTGTACTTGGCTTCACTGTAGAATATGTGGTCATTTGGGCGGCCGTACTTTGGCCTGACAGTGGCAGTGTGGATTCTGCAGGAGTTGTTCGTTGGCGTGTTGTTTTCGTACTGCTGGTGGTCGACATCACGCCCTCTGTTGTGGAATAACCTGTAGATTCGTAAACAGAGGAAATACTTTCTGAAGTGACAGCAAATGTGCTTCTGGCACTGGTCGTTGTAGGTGCTTGTGTGGATGATTTCAATGTGCTAGTCTGCATCTTTGTTGTGGCAGGCAAAGTTGTCTCTTCAGGAGTAGACGGCAAGGTGCTTTGTTCTGTAGTCGGCTTCACAGTAGAAAATGTGGTCTTTGAGGCGCTTGTACTTTGGCCTACAGTCGTCAATTTTGCGGTTGTTGTCAGCTGGACTGAAGTTCTTGAGCTGCTGGTTGTCGAGCTGATTTCTTCTGTTGTTGCAATTGAGGAATGATCTGTAGACTGGCCAACAGTGGTTACACCCTCCGAAGTGCTTGTAACTTTGCTGGTGGCACTTTGAGTTGTAGATGTGGGTGAAGTTAATCCATGTGTGCTAGTCTGCGCCGATGTTGTACCGGAAACCGTTGTTTCGGCAGCAGTTGATGATGCAGTGCTTCGCTCTGTTGTTGCAGGAACTGTAAGAAATGTGGTTCTTTGCGAGGTTGGGCTTTTGCCTTCCAATGTCGATTCCATCAGTGTTGTTGGCTGGACTGAAGTTCTGGAAATAGTTGTGGTCGAGCTGATTCCTTCTGTCGTGGCAATAGAAGAATGACTTGTAGACTCACCCACCGTTGAAACTCTTGACGTGCTTGCCAATGTGCTTCTGGCACTTGTTATCGTAGACGACCTTACTGTGCTACTTTGCTCTGCTGTCGTAGCAGGCAGAGATGTCTTTTTAACGGTAGACGTCAAAGTGCTTTGCTCTGTACTTGCCTTTAGTGTAGAAAGTCCCGTTCTTTGGACGGTCGTACTTTGACCTGCAGTCGTCGATTCTACATGTGTTGTCGGCTGCCTTGTTGTTCCTGAACTGCTGGTGGTCGAGCTGATTCCTTCTGTTGTGGCAAATGTAGAATGACCTGTAGATTCGTAAACAGACGACAAACCTTCCGACGCGAGGGCAGATGTGCTGCTGGCACTGATCGTTGTAGATTCTTGTGTAGACGATTCTATTGTGCTTGTCTCTTCCGGAGTAGACGTCAACGTGCTTTGCTCTGTACTTGGCCTCAAAGAAGGAAACGCGGTCATTTTTGCGGTAGTGCTTTGAACTGTAAGTGTCGATTCTTCCGGTGTTGTCGGCTGGAATGTTGTTCTAGCGCTGCTTGTTGTCGAGCTGATTCCATCTGTTGTGGCAGTCGAGGAATGAGCCGTAGTATGGCCAACAGTGCTGACACCTTCCGAAGTGCTGGCAACCGCGCTAGTAGCACTTTGAGTCGTAGTTGTCGGTAAAGTCAATCTATGTGCGCTAGTCTGCACTGTTGTACTGGAAACGGTTGTCTCACCAATAGTTGATGATACAGTGCTCCGCTCTGTTGTTGCAGGGACTGTAAGAAATGTGGTTCTTTGCGAGGTTGGACTTTTGCCTTCCAATGTCGACTCCATAAGTGTTGTTGGTAGGATTGACGTGCTGGAAGTGCTTCTGGTCGAGCTGATTCCTTCAGTCGTGGCAATTGCTGGATGTATTGTAGATGGGCCTACGGTTGAATAAACCCCTGAGCTGCTTGCCAATGTGCTTCTGGCACTTGTTTTCGTAGACGACCCTACTGTGCTACTTTGCTCTGCTGTGGTAGCAGACAGAGTTGTCTCTTCAACTGTAGATATCAAAGTGCTTTGCTCTGTACTTGGCTTCACAGTAGAAAGTCCCGTTCTTTGGGCAGTCGTACTTTGACCTGCAGTCGTCGATTCTACATGTGTTGTCGGCTGCCTTGTTGTTCCTGAACTGCTGGTGGTCGAGCTGATTCCTTCTGTTGTGGCAATTGTAGAATGACCTGTAGATTCGTAAATAGAGGAAAATCCTTCCGATGTGAGGGCAGATGTGCTTCTGGCACTGATCGTTGTAGATTTTTGTGTAGACGATTCTACTGTGCTAGTCTGCACAGTCGTCGTTGCAGGCAAAGTTGTCTCTTGAGGAGTAGACGTCAAGGTGCTTTGCTCTGTACTTGGCTTGAAAGTAGGAAAGGCGGTCATTTTTGCGGTAGTTCTTTGAACTGCAAGTGTCGATTCTGCCGGTGTTGTCGGCTGGAATGTTGTTCTAGCGCTGCTGGCTGTCCAGCTGATTCCTTCTGTTGTGGCAGTTGAGGAATGAGCCGTAGACTGGCCAACAGTGGTAACACCTTCCGAAGTGCTCGCAACGGTGCTTGTTGCACTTGGAATTGTAGTTGTCGGTAAAGTCAATCCATATGTGCTAGTCTGCACCGATATTGTACTGGAAACAGTTGTCTCACCAGGAGTTGATAATACAGTGTTCCGTTCTGTTGTTGCAGGGACTGTAAGAAATGTGGTTCTTTGCGAGGTTGGACTTTTGCCTGCCAGCATCGACTCCTTAATCGTGGTTGGCTTGGATGTAGTAGTCAACGTGCCTGAGGTCGAGCTTATTTCTTCTGTGGTGGCAATCGAGGAATGTATTGTAGATGGGCCAACGGTTGAATGACCTTCTGAGCTGCTTGCCAATGTGCTTCTGGCACTTGTTATCGTAGATGTGTGCGTAGATGATTCAACTGTACTAGTCCGCTCCGCGATTGTAGGAGGCAAACTTGTCTTTTCAACGGTAGACGTCAAAGTGCTTTGCTCTGTACTTGCCTCCAGTGTAGAAAGTCCCGTTCTTTGGGCAGTCGTACTTTGACCTGCAGTCGTCGATTCTACATGTGTTGTTCCTGAACCGCTGGCGGTCGAGCTGATTCCTTCTGTTGTGGCAATTGTAGAATGACCTGTAGATTCGTAAATAGAGGAAAAACCTTCTGATGCGAGAGGAGATGTGCTTCTGGCACTGATTGTTGTAGATGCTTGTGTAGACGATTCTTCTGTGCTAGTCTGCACCGTAGTCGTGGGAGGTACAGTTGTGTCTTCGAGACTAGACGTCAACGTGCTTGGTTCTGTACTTGGCTTTAAAGTAGGAAGGGCAGTCTTTTTTGCGGTCGTACTTTGAACTGCAAGTGCCGATTCTGCCGCTGTTGACGGCTGGACTGAAGTTCTCGAGCTGCTGGTTGTGGAGCTGATTCCTTCTGTTGTGGCAGTTGAGGAATGAGCCGTAGACTGGCCAACAGTGGTAACACCTTCCCAAGTGCTCGCAACGGTGCTTGTTGCACTTTGAGTTGTAGTTGTCGGTGAAGTCAATCCATATGTGCTTGTCTGCACCGATGTTGTACCGGAAACTGTTGTCTCACCAGCAGTTGATGATGCAGTGCTTTTCTCTGTTGTTGCAGGGACTGTAAGAAATGTGGTTCTTTGCGAGGTTGGACTTGTGCCTTCCAATGTCGATTCCATAAGTGTTGTCGGTTGGACTGAAGTTCTGGAAGTGCTCCTGGTCGAGCTGATTCCTTCTGTCGTGGCAACAGAAGAATGACTTGTAGACTCACCCACCGTTGAAACTCTTGACGTGTTTGCCAATGTGCTTTTGGCACTTGTTATCGTAGACGACCCTACTGTGCTACTTTGCTCTGTTGTCGTAGCAGACAGAGTTGTCTCTTCAACGGTAGACGTCAAAGTGCTTTGCTCTGTACTGGCCTTCAGTGTGGAAAATACTGTTCTTTGGGCAGTCGTGCTTTGATCTACAGTCGTCGATTCTACATGTGTTGTCGGCTGCCTTGTTGCTCCTGAACTGCTGGTGGTCGAGCTGATTCCTTCTGTTGTGGCAATTGTAGAATGACCTGTAGATTCGTAAACAGACGAAAATCCTTCCGACGCGAGGGCAGATGTCCTGCTGGCACTGATCGTTGTAGATTCTTGTGTAGACGATTCTATTGTGCTTGTCTCTTCCGGAGTAGACGTCAACGTGCTTTGTTCTGTACTTGGCCTCAAAGAAGGAAACGCGGTCATTTTTGCGGTAGTGCTTTGAACTGCAAGTGTCGATTCTTCCGGTGTTGTCGGCTGGAATGTTGTTGTAGCGCTGCTTGTTGTCGAGCTGATTCCTTCTGTTGTGGCAGTCGAGGAATGAGCCGTAGACTTGCCAACAGTGCTGACACCTTCCGAAGTGCTGGCAACCGCGCTTGTAGCACTCTGAGTTGTAGTTGTCGGTAAAGTCAATCCATGTGTGCTAGTCTGCACTGTTGTACTGGAAACGGTTGTCTCACCAATAGTTGATGATACAGTGCTTCGCTCTGTTGTTGCAGGGACTGTAAGAAATGTGGTTCTTTGCGAGGTTGCACTTTTGCCTTCCAATGTCGATTCAATAAGTGTTGTTGGTAGGATTGACGTGCTGGAAGTGCTTCTGGTCGAGCTGATTCCTTCAGTCGTGGCAATCGATGGATGTATTGTAGATGGGCCTACGGTTGAATAAACCCCTGAGCTGCTTGCCAATGTGCTTCTGGCACTTGTTTTCGTAGACGAACCTACTGTGCTACTTTGCTCTGCTGTCGTAGCAGACAGAGTTGTCTCTTCAACGGTAGACATCAAAGTGCTTTGCTCTGTACTTGGCTTCACAGTAGAAAGTCCCGTTCTTTGGGCAGTCGTACTTTGACCTGCAGTCGTCGATTCTACATGCGTTGTCGGCTGCCTTGTTGTTACTGAAGTGCTGGTGAAGGAGCTGATTCCTTCTGTTGTGGCAATTGTAGAATGACCTGTAGATTCGTTAATAGAGGAAAAACCTTCTGAAGTGACAGCAGATGTGCTTCTGGCATTAATTGTTGTAGATGCTTGTGTAGACGATTCTTCTGTGCTAGTCTGCGCCGTTGTCGTTGCAGGCAAAGTTGTCTCTTCAGGAGAAGACGTCAACGTGCTTTGCTCTGTACTTGGCTTGAAAGTAGGAAACGCGGTCATTTTTGCGGTAGTACTTTGAACTGCAAGTGTCGATTCTGCCGGTGTTGTCGGCTGAAATGTTGTTCTCGCGCTGCTAGTTGTTGAGCTGATTCCTTCTGTTGTGGCAGTTGAGAAATGAGCCGTTGACTGGCCAACAGTGGTGACACCTTCCGAAGTGCTTGCAGCTTTGCTTGTGGCACTTTGAGTTGAAGATGTCGGAGAAGTCAATCCATGTATGCTAGTCTGCACTGTTGTACTAGAAACGGTTGTCTCACCAGCAGTTGATGATGCAGTGCTTCGCTCTGTTGTTGCAGGGACTGTAAGAAATGTGGTTCTTTGGGAGGTTGGACTTTTGCCTTCCAATGTCGATTCCATAAGTGTTGTTGGCCGGATTGAAGTCGTAGAAGTGCTTATGGTCGAGCTTATTTCTTCTGTCGTGGCAATCGAAGGATGTATTGTAGACTGACCCACCGTTGAATAAACTCCTGAGCTGATTGTCAATGTGCCTCTGGCACTTGTTATCGAAGATGTTTGCGTAGACGACCCTACTGTGCTACTCTGCTCCGCTGTAGTAGCAGGCAGAGTTGTCTGTTTAACGGTAGACATCAAAGTGCTTTGCTCTGTACTTGGCTTAACAGTAGAAAGTCCTGTTCTTTGGGCAGTCGTACTTTGACCTGCAGTCGTCGATTCTACATGTGCTGTCGGCTGCCTTGTTGTTACTGATGTGCTGGTGGTGGAGCTGATTCCTTCTTTTGTGGCAATTGTAGAATGACCTGTAGATTCGTAAATAGAGGAAAAACCTTCTGATGCGAGAGGAGATGTGCTTCTGGCACTGATCGTTGTAGATGCTTGTGTAGACGATTCTTCTGTGCTAGTCTGCACCGTTGTCGTGGCAGGCAACGTTGTCTCTTGAGGAGAAGCCGTCAACGTGCTTTGTTCAGTACTTGGCTTGAAAGTAGAGAATTTGGTTATTTGGGCAGTTGTACTTTGGCCTGTTGTTGGCTGGACTGTTGTTCTGGAACTGCTGGTGGTCACGTCGATTCCTTGTTTTGTCGTGGCAATTGAGGAATGACCTGTTGACTGGCCAACAGTCGAAATACTTTCCGAAGTGCTTGCAGCTTTGCTTGTGGAAGTTTGCGTTGTAGATGTCAGAGAAGTCTCTCCATGTGTGCTAGGCTGCACCGTTGTTGTCTCACCAGCAGTTGACGATACAGTGCTCCGCTCTGTTGTTGCAGGGACTGTAAGGAATGTGGTTCTTTGCGAGGTTGGACTTTTGCCTTCCAATGTCGATTCCATGAGTGTTGTTGGCTGGACTGAAGTTCTGGAAGTACTTGTGGTCGAGCTGATTCCTTCCGTCGTGGCAACTGAGGGATGTATTGTGGATTGACCGACGGTTGAATAACCTTCTGAAGTGCTTGCAATTATGCTTGTTGTACTGATTGTTGTAGATGTTTGTGTAGACGGTCCTTCTGTAATTGTCTGCACCATTGTTGTGACAGGCAGAGTCGTCTCTTCAACAGAAGACGTGAAAGTGCTTTGCTCTGTACTTGCTTGCACTGTTGGAGAATTTGTTCTTTGTGCAGTCGTACTTTGGCCTGCCAATGTCGACTCTAAAAGTGTTGTCGGTTTGACTGAACTTCTCGCACGACTGGTGGTCGGGTTGATCCCTTCTGTTGTGAAAATTGTGGAATGTCCTGTAGATTCGAAAACAGTGGAATGATCTGCCGAAGTGCTTGCAGATGTGCTTTCGGTACTTATCGTAGGAGATACTGTGCTAGTCTGCACAGTTGTCTCTTTCCTAGAAGTTATCAAAGTGGTTTTCTCTGTACTTGGCTTCACTGTAGAATAAGTGGTTCTGTGGGCGGTCGTACTTTGGCCTCTCAGTGTCGATTCTGCAGGTGTTTTCGGCTGGACTGAAGTACTCGAGCTGCTGGTGGTCGACCTTATCTTTTCTGTCATGACAATCGAAGAAGAACCTGTAGATTGACCAACGGTGGATTGACGTCCTGACGTGCTAGAAAGTGTGCTGGCAGTTTGTGTTGTAGATTCTGGTGAAGTGAACCCGTATGTGCTAGTCCGCGCCGTTGTTGTACCGGAAACGGTTGTATCACCAGCAGTTGATGCTACAGTGCTTCGCTCTGTTGTTGCTGGCACTGTAAGCAATGTAGTCCTTTGCGAGGCCGTACTTTGGCTTGGCAGTGTCGATTCAATGAGTGTAGGCCGGACTGACGTTGTCGAAGCGCTGGTGGTCGAGCTGACTCCTCCTGTCGTGACAGTAGAAAAATGTCCAGGCAAAGTTGTCTCATCAAATGTAGACGTGCTTTGCTCTGTACTTGGCTTTAAAGTAGAAAATATCGTTCTTGTGACAGTTGTACTTTGGCCACCTACTGTCGATTGCGAAGGTGTAGTTATTGAGCCGCCGATGGTCGAGCTGATTCCTTCTGTTGTGGCAATCGAGGAATAACTTGTAGACTGGCCAACAGTGGAAAGACCTTCAGTTGTTTCCTCAAAATAAGAGGTCGTTGTAGTTAGTTCTGTGCTTGGCTTCACGGTAGAAAACGATGTTCTATGGGCGATCGTACTTTGGCCTGTCAGTGTTGATTCCAAAAGTGTTGTTGGCTTGGCTGTAGTCATTGGGCCGCTGGTGGTCGATCGTACTGCACTAGTCTGCACCGTTGTCGTAACAGGCAGAGTTGTCTCTTCAAGAGTAGACATCAAAGTGCTTTGCTCTGTAGTTGGTATCACAGTTGAAAATATGGTTTTTGAGGCACTTGTACTTAGGACTGCTAGCGTCGATTCTGCATATGTTGTAGACTGGACTGAACTTGTTGTTACAATCGAGGAATGATCTGTAGTTTGGCCAACAGAGGAAAGACCCTCAGTTGTCTCTTCAAAAGGAGAGGTCAAAGTGCTTTGCTCTGTACTCGGCTTTACAGTAGAAACCGAGGTTCTATGGGCGGTCGTACTTTGTCCTAGCAGTGTCGATTCGAAAAGTGTTGTTGGCTTCATTGTAGCTATTGAGCCGCTGGTGGTCGAGCTGATTTCTTCTGTTGTGCCAGTTGACGAATGACCTGTAGAATGGCCGATAGAGGAAAGACTTTCCGACGTGCTGGCAGATGTGCTTGGGGCAGTTTGTGTTGTTGTAGAAGTTACCTCTTCTGTGCTTGTCTGCACCGTTGTATCGGAACTGGTTGTCTCCCCAACTGTTGATGATACAGTGCTTCGATCTGTCGTTGCCTGCACAGTAAATAATGTGGTCCTTTGGGCTGGCAGTGTCGATTCCGTAAGTGTTGGCAGGACCGAAGTTCTTGAAGCGGTGGTGGTCGAGCTGATTCCTTCTGTTGTGGCAGTTGACGAATAAAGTGTAGACTGGCCAACAGTGGTAGGACCGACATAGGGGCTTGTCGTTGAAGATTGAGGTGTAGAAGATCTTACTGCACTAGTCTGCGCCGTTGTCGTAACAGACAGAGTTGTTTCTTCGAGAGTAGATCTCAAAGTGCTTTGCTCTGTACTTGGCATCACAGTTGAAAATATGGTATTTGAGGCGCTTGTACTTAGGACTGCTAGCGTCGATTCTTCATGTGTTGTAGGCTGGACTGAAGTTGTTGTTACAATCGAGGAATGATCTGTAGACTGGCCAACAGAGGAAAGACCCTTAGTTGTCTCTTCAAAAGTAGAGGTCAAAGTGCTTTGGTCTGTACTCGGCTTTACAGTAGAAACCGAGGTTCTATGGGCGGTCGTACTTTGTCCTAGCAGTGTCGACTCCATAAATATTGGCTGGACTGAAGTTCTCTGAGCGCTGGTGGTCGAGCTGACTCCTGTTGTGGCAATAGAGGAATGTACTGTAGACCGGCCGACGGTGGAATAACCTTTCCAAGTGCTGGCAAAGGGGCTTGTGGCACTTTGCGTTGTAGATGTTGGTGAAATCAATCTCTGTGTGCTTTTCTGCACCGTCGTCTCTGTGGTGAAGTACTGTTCTTTCGTCGGTAGAGCAGTCGTGGGAGAAAGCGTAGTTGACTCTCGCGTTGTGAGGGCAGGGACAGTACTAGCTGTAGACGTTTGCATCGTCTTCGTTGTGGTATCAGTGGTAGCTAAAATAGTTGTTATTGGACTTGTATTCATAGTGGAAAACAACAATGCTGTTTGGTCTGTAGTAGGATGAATGGTTTTACCTTGGATTGTAGATGACATGTCGGTGCCCGGAATTTCGGTAGCAATTGTGGTTTCCGTTGTAAGTTCGTCTTGTGTGGGCAGGACAGTTGTGGGTAAAGACGTATGTATTGCAAGTGTTGACGATATCACACCTGCTGTTTGAGGACTTGTCTGAGTGGCCATTTCTGTTGTGGCTAAGGTCGAGGACAGAGTGCTTTTTTCTGTGCTAGGCACAAGCGTTGGCAATGCACTGCTCGGTATAGACGTGGATACAGTCGTTTTGAGTTGTGTGCTTTCTGTCGTGACAGACGAAATAGTAGGGCTATACAATGTAGACATTTCGGGACTTACTGTTGAAGTAAAAATAGTAGGAGTCTTTGAACTTGTTCTTTGGTCTGTCCTGGAAGCAGTACTGGTGCCAGTGGTTCCCCAAATAGGTGTAATGTTCGTTGTCGTCAATGTGTTTGTTTGGTCTGTGGAAAGTTGACTTTGTTTGCCTTCAGATGTGGTTGCGATGTTTGTACCCGACGTAGACAGAGAGGTATGTCTTATTTCTGTGGTGATGTCATCTTCTTGTGTGGGTAACACAGTCGTGGGTAAAGAAGTACTCGACGCCAATGTTGAGAGAGACGAAAGTGTTGTGTGGTCACTGGTAGCGGGTTGCTTGGCAGGAGTACTTACTGGTTCATTTGTAGGCATTAACGTTTGCGCAGCTGTAGAGGGTTGTAAGTAAGTTGTTTGTGGGCGACTAGTCAGAGAGGCTGTTTCTGTGGTGGCTAGGGTGGTTGACCGTGCCGTTATTTCTGTGGTAGCAGCAATCGTAGAGACTGCACTGCTTGGTCTTGATGTGGATTCAGTCGTTTTCAGTTGTGCACTTTGAGTTGAAACAGATGAAGTGGTAGAGCTGAACAATGTTGGTCTGTGTGACGTTTGTGAAGTTTGCAAGCCAATGGTCAATGTGGTGGTGTCTTTGGTTGTTGTTGGCAAGTTTTGTGTTCGTTCAGAAACAGCCTCCTCTGTTGTGGGAATAACGGTTGTTGGTTGTGAAGATGTTACAGGCCCAGTAGTGCTTGTGAATACCTGACTTTTAGTAGCTGCAGATGATGTCTCTCTTGCGTCTGTCAGAGTAGACGCCAGTAGACTTCCAGTGGTCTGTTCAATGCCTGTTGATGATTGTGCGACTTCAGTTGACATTCCTGCTGTTGTGACCGATGCTGTAACGATGATTAAAAATCTACCGTTAGTATATGATAATATATGTCACAGTAGAGATTGGAATCCAGTAGAGTCCGGAACTCCACTAGTAGAGATTGGAATTCCAATATTGATTGTGGTGATATGTGTTGTGTTTTCAGTAGTAGTCTTTGGTGTTTTTAAGTGGCAACATTTGCACTTGGTGTCGTTGTCCTTTCGGTAGACTGTGCTTTTAGTTCTTTTTGAAGTTATATGTTATACTGGGTCTAGTGTTGTAGGATATGCTGTATCTTCCGCTCTGTGTGTAGTTGTTTTCTCTGAGATTAGATAAATTGTTGTCTATGACTTAATACATTCTTATGACGGCATGTGTAATGTTGAAGTGTGGGCTCGTGTACTTTACTTCTGTTCGTATGAATTACTTCCAAAGATGTACATAGCACATTCACCTGTGGTAACTTGTGTTGTTGGTTTAAACGTAGTTGGGAGAGTTGTTATTTGTGTTGTTGGATGCATCGTCGTTGGTAGAGTTGTTGGATGCATCGTCGTTGGGAGAGTTGTTATTTGTGTTGTTGGATGCATCGTCGTTGGTAGAGTTGTTGGATGCATCGTCGTTGGGAGAGTTGTTGGATGCATCGTCGTTGGTAGAGTTGTTGGATGCATCGTCGTTGGGAGAGTTGTTGGATGCATCGTCGTTGGGAGAGTTGTTGGATGCATCGTAGTTGGGAGAGTTGTTGGATGCATCGTCGTTGGGAGAGTTGTTGGATGCATCGTCGTTGGGAGAGTTGTTGGATGCATTGTAGTTGGGAGAGTTGTTGGATGCATCGTCGTTGGGAGAGTTGTTGGATGCATCGTCGTTGGGAGAGTTGTTGGATGCATCGTCGTTGGTAGAGTTGTTGGATGCATCGTCGTTGGGAGAGTTGTTGGATGCATCGTCGTTGGGAGAGTTGTTGGATGCATCGTAGTTGGGAGAGTTGTTGGATGCATCGTCGTTGGGAGAGTTGTTGGATGCATCGTCTTTGGGAGAGTTGTTGGATGCATCGTCGTTTTGAGAGTTGTTGGATGTATCGTCGTTGGGAGAGTTGTTATTTGTGTTGTTGGATGCATCGTCGTAGGGTTTGTGGCGACTCGCGTTGTTTTCTCTACAATAAAAGTCCACATTTTATCATTTTCAGAAAAAATGTAATTAGAGAGCATTGTTTATATGTCTTTCTTTGTCTGAAATATTTCAATTAAAGTGATTTGTTAAGAAATTGCATATTTTTCATCCCCTCTGTTGGACATTCTGCCATACACATTGAACGTCTAGTACTCGTTGGTAATTGTTCCGTTAATATGTTGGTAGGGACTTTGGAAATTAGCGTGTTAATATCTCGACACTGCTTGTGCGTAGGCAAAGCCTACTTTTCATAGTGTTTGAAGGGATGAGTGGTTTTACCTGTTGTGGCCTCTGTTGTAGGTTGTACTGTTGATGGTATTGTACTCGTTTGAGTAGTTTGTTGTGTTGATTTCTGAGTAGTCACAATTGTAGTTGGTATTGTTGTCTTTTCGGTTGTCTGTTCTGTAGTTTCTTCCGTAGAGATGTGTGTCGTTGGGACTACTGTTGTTGGAGGTGTTGTGTTCTCTGTTGTAAGGGGTATGGAGATTAAAAAAATTAAATTGGTTTGTTCTTTAGATGCTAGCTGCTAGAAGCGGTTAGCTTCATTCACATGAATTAAGTTATACATTGCTTTTTGGTAAACATGTGTATATATATATACATGTCTTTTCGTGTCTATATATACATGTCTATGCCGTTTTGAGGAGGAATCGTTCATAAAGTAGAAACTTAGGAATTTGTCTTACCGTCACATGGGCTCGTCACAACGAGATCACCAATTCTGTAAAAAAAATGGATAAGTTTAAATCACTAACCCGCAGAGTGCAAGATGTTTTAACAGAAACGATGCATCATCTATCTTTATTGGAATAATAACGCAGACATAAATACAAATGATACAATTGACGTCGATGTTACAATAACATCTCTACAAACGACATATTTTGTGTAAGAAAATGAGTAAACATGTACAATAATTGACCCATTACCTGCATTCCCTGTCGGAGTCGACCACGATGCAAGATGATTCGCTAGAGCAGTACTCGTCGCTGCAAACCTCTGTAGGGGATAAAATATCGAAAACGTTATCGCCTCGCTATATATATATATATACAAATTTAAATGTGAAAATTACACAGAATGATGTAAGGTATATAAAAATACATCTTTATACTACGCCATCGCTGTAAAACATGTTCATTGCATGTCAACACTTGCATGTACGAAATATTCTTGCTTCATGTGTACATCAATAACCCAGTACGTATTCATACTCATATGCACATTCGTTTACTGGTTTAAGCATCACGTTTTTTTTTCGTTTAGCAAAAAAAAAATTATGTAAAAATGTCCTATGTTAGTGTTTAAGGAACATGCAACAGAAAGCGCTGTACCGTAGACAGCCCGTAGAGCGATGCCAAGTGTGTTGTTGCTGTCAGCAGCGATTACTTCGGTCAGGAAACTTTCAGCCTCTTCCTTTTCCACGCAGGGGGAACTGAAGTTCAGAAGGACGGTGGAGGCTACACTCCCCTCAAAAAAGCTGAGCACTGCAGCACTGCCGAATATGGTGGCGGGGAAGGTATCGCTGTTCGAGATGAAGTACTCGGATACCTGAGGAAGATAAGAATGGTAAGGATTTTTCTACAGTCATACACAAAATGGAACATTTTCTTTGTTAACTATCATCTTTTACCAAGATTACCAAACTTTTTTTTTTTTTGTTGGTGTCTGTTACACAGTTGAATTTTCTTTATTAAGCTAGGTACTTTTTTCTGTCTAAACATGGATTTGAACCTCCGTAGAAATGCAGAAATTAAAAACAAATACAAAACAAATGCAAATATGTGACGGGCATGCAACCACTCTCTCATTGGTTGAGCCGATAAATGTAATTTTTTTTTATTGGCCTATCTTTTTTTTTTTTTTTTTTTTTAGATGTTTTTTTATTTTTTTTTTTATTCGAACATTCATAAGTACATAACATAACAACATACACATTTACAATTCCACAAATAAACACAGTTACATATTGTTGCAGGGGCCATTCCCACTGGCTTTTTTTCGCTAGGGTGTCCTCCCTAGTTACATATATCTACAGGGGTCATTCCCACTGGCTTTTTTGGCTAGGGTGTGCTCCCTAGGACTTTTTTGACAGGGGTGTTTCATCCCCCCTGGATTTTCTGTGCTAGGGTTTCTTCCCTAGGACTTTTATGCAGGGATGTCATCCCTGGGTTTCTGTGCAGGGTTTTCCTTCCCTGTGTTTTGAATATAAGACAAAATCGTTTGCTTTTAGTACAAATTTTACAAAAGTTTACAAAATACATTTATATATGAAACATAACAACATGTAAAACATTACACACTTTACACATTCCAATCATAATAACCATTATACAGGCACAAAAGAAAATAAAACAAAAAGTACATTAGCATTATATCAAACAACTACATCATATAGAAAAAGAAAAGTGAGAACAAGCGTATATAGACAAACAACAGAAACATTGAAGCATCAGTACAAATACACAAATATCATGAATGACAACAACGAAAAAAAAAGCAACAGGGAAATACATTAAAAAACAAACGTTACAAATTTACAAAATCAGGCTACAATACTTACTGTTACAACACCAGCCTTACAAAACAAAGAGATTACAACATTCTAATATAGACAACGCCAGGTTTACAAAAGACATCATCCCTACACATACAAGAGCACAATAACATTCTTGGGTACAATAAACAACTTACACCAGATCTACATACACAAAAACATCAGCTGATTGACATTTCCACAAATAACACTCACACCAAGCGAGTAACAGACTCAAAAACAAAGAGTTAACCAACACAACAATCACAGTCACAATCATGATCACTTTACAGCTTTACATTCAATAAATACAATTCCATACATGCGTGTCATTTCTACGGTTTCCATACAGTTTACCAAACTTACACCATCAACGTAACAATAGTTCCTTACCTTGTCGGTAAGTTCCATTGCAATGCTTCTGCACAGTCTGCTCGAGTAGTCTAAGTACTCAGGGTCCCATTCCAGGGCCTCGAGGGTGAAGTTCACTCCGAGTACAGTTGGGACTATAAAAAACAACATTTGACCCAATCATACAAGGAATGGTCAATTGACAGTTGTCACAATATATAACGCGACGAAAAACGTATCTATTTATTGATCTTCAGGAAGGCGACAGTTGTCGATGAAAATTTGATCCGTGAATACCT
The DNA here is from genome assembly GCF_035083965.1 of Branchiostoma lanceolatum. Classification (NCBI taxonomy): domain Eukaryota; kingdom Metazoa; phylum Chordata; class Leptocardii; order Amphioxiformes; family Branchiostomatidae; genus Branchiostoma; species Branchiostoma lanceolatum. The sequence continues at coordinate 3,400,099 of NC_089734.1, forward strand.
TTAAGTGTTGTAAGAAAGATTAGCATCGCACTATGATCACTACCAACACAGATGAGCTTCCATGAAAACATATCTCTTAGCTACAAAACCTTTTGAAGAATCTGCGTGAACAAAACATGAAGGGAAAGTTAAAGCTATCTCGATGAGGTTTGAAATTCAACATATATTACGCTTTCAGAAACTTTGCTACGTTGCATAGATTTGCTATATATCTCTACTTTTTAGCTTTCTTCGACAAGAAATAAAAGATGAAGAAATATAAGATGACAATATAAAATCGTCAGAAATGTATGTCTTAACTACTGCACTATACTTACATTCAGAACAGACTGTCACGTTCCAAAAGTATCCAGGTTTGCACACACAATGAGGATCTCCCTCAGTAGTTAGACAGAACGCGTTAGGCACACATGTTGGACAGACATCTTTAAGAAAATATGAATACACAAAACATAAAAGTTCCAGTCATTTTGCGGTTAAAACATTGATTAAAACACTGATTTGTATCTATTGGCAATGAGGACAAGTCATTACACTGGGTCAGCCTAGGCAGCTCTCGCTGGTAACGGCTGACCCACAAAATACAGACGAACATACAACATTAAAACAATGATTAAAACAATGACTAAAACGATGACTAAAACGATGACTAAAACGATGACTAAAACAATGATTAAAACGATGACTAAAACGATGATTAAAACGATGATTAAAACAATGATTAAAACAACGATGAAACGATAAAATGATTACCCGTCGTGGAGAACGCTGTCCCTTGTTCAGTGACGGTGGTGCGTCTAGCAGATGTTCTCACTGATGCTTCTGTTGACGTGAATATACCTTTGGTCGTAGTTTGTGGAAGTTCTGTCCTATCGGCTGTTGTTGGTAGAAAATCTGTGAATGGCTCCTCAGCTGTTGTTGGTAGAATTTCTGATGTAGATGTGGGTTTTGCTCCCGTCTGATGCTCTGTCGTTATGAAGGGTACAGTGGTTGAAGGTGTTGTCGTCGAGAGCGGGGTGGACTGTGCCTCGCTATAAGTCCCCCGAGTGCTTGGTCCATAAGATGTCTGTGTGGAAATAATATGTGTGGAAATGGTTTGCAGAGTTCCATCTGTTAACTTAGATTATCGAAATGTTAATTCTATACTGGTACAAACAAAAAGCTGCAATGAAAGTGAAATTAAAGATTAAAATAAAAATCAATACCTTGGGTAGGAGCGTTGTATCTCTTTGGTTGGTTGTTATCGTGAATTCGGGCGTACTTGGGCTCGCAACTGTAGTTAATACAAGCGTCGAAAAAGGTATTGAGGTTATTGGGCTGCTGGTCGTCGAGGTAATGCCCTTTGTTCTGTCAGTTGTTGTAGGGCTTGTTGTAGCCGATGTTGTAGATAATGTTGTATCTTCTTTATATGTGGTACTTAGTAATCTGGACGTAACTTCGTCGACTAATGTGGACTCTGCAAAAGAGGTCGATTGGATGAAAGCTGTGCTGCTAAGTGTGCTTGAATATGTGGATGTCAACGGTTCCACTGTACTAGAGTACATCGTGGTTGTATCTGCTTTGCTGGTCTCTTGACGGGTTGACGTTACGGTGCTTTGTTCCGTTGTTTCCGGCACTGTGCTGCCGAGTGTGCTTGTCGAACTTAGTTGTGAATGTGTGGGTGTAAGATGTTCCTCTGTACTTAAGCGCATCGTCGTTTCATCAGCGATTGTGGATTCTTGAAGGGTTGATGTTAAAGTGCTTTGATCCGTTGTTGACACAACAGAACTGCTTGTGACAATTGGTGTGGGTGTTAACGGTTCCTCCGTACTGGAGTATATCGTTTCATAGGCGGTGGTTTCATCAGCGAATGTGGATTGTTGAAGGGTAGATGTCAGAGTGCTGTATTCTGTAGATGCCTGTGCTGTGCTGCTAAAGATGGTTGGTGCTGAATGGGATGAATGTTTGGGTGTTGTCGGTTCCTCTGTACTAGAGAGCACAGTGGTATCAAAGGCGACTGTAGATACCATAGACCTTTGTTCCGTTGTTTCTGGCACGGTTCTCCTATATGTGCTTGTGTCACTTTGTGCTGTATGTGTGGTTGTAAATGGTTCCTCTGTACTGACGTGCATCGTGGTTTCGTCAGCGACCGTGGAAAATTGAATGGTAGATATTTGGGAGCTTTGTTCCGTTATTACCACAACTGTGCTGTTTGTAGTACCACTTGGGTGTGAATGGGTCGGTGACAATGACTCCACTGTACTAGAGTGCGTCGTGGTGTCATCAGAGACTGTGGAAGCCTGAAGGGCAGATGTTAGAGTGCTTTGTTCTGCTGTTGCCCCTACTGTGCTGACAATCGTGCTTGTAGCATGTGTCGTTGGCAACGGCTCCTCTGTACTAGAGTACACCGTGGTTGCAACAGTAGACCCTCGAAGACTAGATGTTAAAGCACTTTGTTCCGTTGTTGCCCGCACAGTGCGACCAAGCGTGCTTGTGGCACTTGGTTGTGAGTGTGTTGATGAAAGCTGTTCTGTACTAAAGTGCATTGTGGTTTTATCAACGACTGTGGAACCTTGAAGGGTAGATGTCAGAGTACTTTGTTCTGTTGTTGCCCGCACTGTGCTACCAAGTGTGCTAACGGCAATAGGTTGTGAATGCGTTGTTGTCAAAAGCTCCTCTGTACTAGACTGCATCGTAGTTTCGTCATCGACTGTGGTATATGTTGCTGTGCTTTGTTCCGTTTTTACATGCACTGTGCTACCAATGGTGCTTATGGCACTTGATAGTGAATGTGTCGGTGTCAACGGTTCATCTGTACTAGTGTGCATTGTGGTTGCAGGAGCGACAGTAGACCCTCGAAGAGTAGGTGTTAGAGTACTTTGTTCTGTTGTTGCCTGCACTGTGCTACCAAGCGTGCTTACGGCACTTTGTCGTGGCTGTGTAGTTGTCAAAAGCTCTTTTGTACTAGACTGCATCGTAGTTTTGTCAGCGACTGTAGTCTTGTGAGGTGTATATGTTACCGTGCTTTGTCCCGTTGTTGCCTGTACTGTGCTTGCAAGTGTGCTTGTGGCAATTGGTTGTGAATGCGTTGCCGTCGAAAGCTCTTCTGTAGTAGAGTGCATTGTGGTTTTATCGGCGACTGTGGACTGTTGAAGGGTTGATGTTAGAGTGCTTTGTTTCGTTGTTGCGTGAATTGTGCTACCAAATGTGCTCGAGGCACTTGATTCTGAATGTGTGGTTGCAACAGCTACAGTAGACCCCCGAAGAGTACTTTGCTCTGTTGTTGCCTGCAATGTGCTGCCAAGCGTGCTTATGGCACTTTGTTGTGGTTGTGTTGTTGTCAAAAGCTCTTCTGTACTAGACTGCATCGTGGTTTCATCAGCGACTGTTGTATATTTTACGGTGCTTTGTTCCGTTGTTGCATGCGCTGAGCTAGCAAGTGCGCTTGTGGCAATTGGTGGTGAATGTGCTGTGAAAAGCTCTTCTGTAGTAGAGTGCATCGTGGTTTCATCAGCGACTGTGGAATGTTGAAAGGTTGATGTAAGAGTGCTTTGTTCCGTTGTTGCGTAAACTGTGCTGCCAATAGTCTTTATGGCACTTGATTGTGTATGTGTCGGTGTCAACGGTTCCTCTGTAACATAGTGCATTGTGGTTTCGTCAGCGACTGTGGACTGTTGAAGGGTTGATGTTAGAGTGAATTGTTCCGTTGTTGCGTGAATGGTGCTACCAATTGTGCTCGAGGCACTTGTTGGTGAATGTGTCGGTGTTAACGGTTCCTCTGTACTAGAGTGCACTGTGGTTGCAGGAGCGACAGTAGACCCTCGAAGAGAAGATGTTAGAGCACTTTGTTCCGTTGTTGCATGTACTGTGCTGCCAAACGTGCTTGTGGCACTTGGTTGTGGGAGTGTTGATGAAAGCTCTTCTGTACTCGAGTGCATTGTGGTTTCGTCAGCGACCGTGGAAACTTGAAGGGTAGATGTCAGAGTACTTTGTTCCGTTGTTGCATGCACTGTGCTGCCAATCGTGCTTATGGCACTTTGTTGTGGCTGTGTTGTTGTCAAAAGTTCTTCTGTAGTAGAGTGCATCGTAGTTTCGTCAGCGACTGTGGTCTTTTTAGGGGTATATGTTACGGTGGTTTGTTCCGTTGTTGCCTGTACTGTGCTACCAGGTGCGCTTGTCGCAATTGGTTGTGAATGTGTTGTTGTCACAAGCTCTTCTGTAGGAGAGTACATTGTGGTTTCATCAGCCACTGTGGACTGTTGAAGGGTTGATGTTAGAGTGCTTTGTTCCCTTGTTGCGTGAATTGTGCTGCCAAATGTGCTCGAGGCACTTGATTGTGAATGTGTGGTTGCAACAGCTACAGTAGACCCTCGAAGAGTACTTTGCTCTGTTGTTGCTTGCACTGTGCTGCCAATCGTGCTTATGGCACTTTGTTGTGAATGTGTTGTTGTCAAAAGCTCCTCTGTACTAGACTGCATCGTAGTTTCGTCAGCGACTGTAGTCTTGTGAGGGGTAGATGTTACAGTGCTTTGCTCTGTTGTTGCCTGCACTGTGCTGCTAAGTGTGCTTGTGGCAATTGGTTGTGAATGTGCTGTTGTCAAACGCTTCTCTGTACTAGACTGCATCGTAGTTTCGTCAGCGACTGTGGTCTTTAGAGGGGTATATGTTACGGTGTTTTGTTCCGTTGCTGTGCTCGAGGCACTTGTTTGGGGAAGTGTCGGTGGTAACGGCCTCTTTGTGGTAATGTACTTTGTCGTTATATCAGAATGTGTTGTCTGTGGAGTAGACATCATTACTGTTTTCTGCGTAGATGTAGGAACTGTGTTTCTTTCTGTCGATGTCGAGACCGTACTGCCTTGGCTTGTGCTTTGTGTTTTGAGTGCGGTTGATAGAAATGGCTCGGACGTTGGTGATCTTTCTGTTGAAAGCATTTCCGTCGAAAGTGGTAAAGTTGTTTGTGGGTTAGACAAACCTGATGTGCTTGACATGGTGGAGGCCAGCGTGCTTCTTTCTGTAGTGGCAGCAAGCGTCGAAAGTTGGCTGCTTTGCTTCGACGTGGACAAACTCGTCGATGAAAGATCGCTAGCTTCTGTCGTATCGGATACAATGGAAGACAATTTAGAAGTTGTGGGTATTTCTACCCGTACTGTTGATGAAGTCATGGTAAGTCCTTCTGTAGTTGGTCGTTCTGTCATGGATGTTGTAGTCATGTCAGTGGTAACACCAAGAGGTGTCATTGTCGTCGTTTGACGGGTGCTGACAGATGAAAATTGATTGGTGGTATGGTCTGTTGTAGGGTAACTTGTTTTCTCAAGCATGGTGGATGCCATATCGGTGCTTGTTGCTGACAAAGATGTATCTCTTAAAGATGAAGTGATATCTGTCTCTGTAGTGGTATGTTCTTGTGTGGGTAAACGTGACGCGAAAGACGAAGTTGTTGGCCGTGTTGTGTATGAGGTCGTAGAATGCTTGGCAGTAATAATCTCTACGTTATCAGTTGATGAGAGAGCTTGTGTTGTTACTGTGGGCGGTATATCAGTGCTTGATGCGGTCGTTGACATAGTGATTTGTTCTGTAGTTGCTGGAAGGGTGGGGAAGGTGCTACTTTGCCTGAACGTGGACTCGGTGGTGGTTTCAAACATACTACTTTCTGTCGTGACAGATGAAGATGTGGAGCTATAGAATGTAGCTTTAGCTGAGGTATCTGCTATTGGTGTTGATGTAGTCTGACTTTCTGTAGTTAGTCGCTCTGTTAAGTAAGAAGTAGTCATATCCGTGGTCGGTCCAAGTGGTGTCATTGTCGTCGTTGGACTAGTTGTCATAGTCGAGAAAGATTCTGTAGTGTAGTCTGATGTGGGGCCGGCTGTGCTGGCTACAGTAGAGGCCAGGGAGCTATGTTCCGCAGTGGGAGCAAACGTCGGGAATGTGCTGATTTGTTTAGAGGGGCCTTTAGAAGTTTTAAACTTACCCCTTTCCGTCGTAACAGAAGAAAAGGAAGAACCAAAGTGTATTGGTGTTGTTGAACTGGGTGCACTCGCTGCGGATGTTGTCAGACTTTCTGTGCGCATGACATCGGTTACTCCAAATGGTGTTGTCATTGAAGTAATTGGACCTGATGTCATGGTCGATGCAAATTTAGAAGAGTGGTCCGTGGTGCGGTAACTTGTTTTCTCTAGCAAGGTGGATGGCATATGTGTGCTAGATACAGACAGAGATGTGTCTTCCATGTGTGTAGTAAAAGCGGACTGTAAGGTTGTGTGTTCTTGTATAGGTAGATCACTTGTGGGTATAGAAATACTTGACGTCTGTGTGGGGAGTGTTGAAAACGTTTTAGCTGTTGACCCTCCCAAATCAGTTACAGAATGACCTATGGAGGAATAGCTTGTAGACTGGCCAACGGTGGATCGACCTTGTAAAGTGCTGGAAAATGTACTGGTGGCGATTTGCCTTGTCGATGGGGCGGACGACAATTCAATAGTGCTTGTCTGTCCTGCAGTTGAACGAGACTCAATGGTCTCATCAAGAGTTGATGTCACAGTGTTTTGTTCTGTTGTTGCTGGCAATGTAGGAAAGGTGGTCCTTTGCGAGGTTGTAATTTGACCTGCAGATGTAGATTCAGTAGGCGTTGTCGATGGGACTAAAGTTGTCGGGTTGCTTGTGGTCGATCTAATTTCATATGTTGTACCGGTGGAAGACTGTTCTGTAGTCTCTACAAGAGTTGAGAGACCTTCCGACGTACCAATCATTGTGCTTGTGGCATTATATGTTTGGGACCTGGTTGAGGATGGTCCCAATGTGCTCGCCATTTCTGTCGTTGTACTAGCCACTGTGGTCTGTGGATAGCTTGACGTCATCGTGCTTTGGTCCGTTGTTACTTCCAATGTAGGAACTGTGGTATATTGCACCGACGTACTTTGGTCTACAGATGACGATTCGGTGGTCTCTTCAAAAGTAGACGTCGAAGTTCTAAGTTCTGTTGCCAGCATTGTAGATAATTTGGTTCCTTGCGCAGTCGTACTTTGGTCTACCTGGGTAGATTCCGAAAGCGTCGTCGGTTGGACCGAAGTACTTGATGCGCTAGTGGCGGAGCTAGATTCAGTTGTTATCCCCGTTGAAGGATGTGATGTAGACTGTCCTTCTGTTGAATGAACCTGAGATGTGCTGGCAAGTGTGCTTGTAGCACTCTGTGTTGTAGACGTTGCGGACGACGACCCAAGAGTGGTTGTCTCTGCTAGAGTCGTCCCAGCCACTCTGGTCTCTTCAAGAGTTGATGTGACAGTGCTTTGATCTGTTGTTGCCATAGCTGTACGAAATGTGGTCCTTTGCGAAGTTAAACTTTGGCCTGCCAGCGTCGATTCCATAAGTGTTGTCGGCTGGATAGAAGTTGCCGAAGTACTGATGGTCGAGCTAATTTCTTCCGTCGTAGCCATTGATGAATGTTCTGTTGACTGGCCGACGGTAGAAGGACCCTCCGTAGTGCTTACAAATGTGCTTCTGGCACTCATTGATGTAGATGCTGGCGTAGACGATCTTACTGTACTAGTCTGCGCCGTTGTCCTAAGAGGCAGAGTTGTCTCTTGAAGAGTAGACGTCAAAGTGCTTTGCTCTGTACTTGGCCTCACAGTTGAAAATGTGGTCTTTGAGGCGCTTGTACTAAGGGCTTCTAGCGTCGATTCTGCAGGTGTTGTGGCAGAAGACGATCTCAGTGTGCTCGCCCCCTCCGTAGTTGTACTAGCCACTGTGGTCTGTGCAGAGGTTGAGGACATAGTGCTTTGCTCCGTTGTTACCGGCATTGTAGGGATCGTAGTCCTTTGCGCGGTGGTACTTTGGTCTACAGCTGTAGATTCGGACAGCGTTGTCGATTGAGCTGAAGTTCTGGAGCTGCTGGTCGAGCTAAATTCAGTTGATGTGGCTATGGAGGAATAGCTTGTAGACTGGCCAAGGGTGGATCGACCTTGTAAAGTGCTGGAAAATGTGCTGGTGGCGATTTGCCTTGTAGATGCGGCGGACGACAATCCAAGAGTGCTTGTCTGCCCTGTAGTTGTGCCAGCCACTGTGGTCTCTTCAAGAGTTGATGTCACAGTGCTTTGTTCTGTTGTTGCTGGCACTGTAGGAAAGGTGGTCCTTTGCGAGGCCGTACTTTGATCTGCAGATGTAGATTCAGTAGGCGTTGTCGATGGGAGTAAAGTTGTTGGGCTGCTTGTGGTCGATCTGATTCCATATGTTGTACCAGTGGAAGACTGTTCTGTAGTCTCTACAAGAGTTGAGTGACCTTCCGACGTACCAATGACTGTGCTTGTGGCACTTAATTTTTGAGACCTGGTTGAGGACGGTCCCAATGTGCTCGCCATCTCTGTCGTTGTATTAGCCACTGTGGTCTGTGGATAGGTTGACGTCATCGTGCTTTGCTCCGTTGTTACCTCCATTGTAGGAACTGTGGTATAATGCACCGACGTACTTTGGTCTAGAGATGTAGATTTTGTGGTCTCTTCAAAAGTAGACGTCGAAGTGCTTAGGTCTGTTGTTGCCAGCATTGTAGGAAACTTGGTTCCTTGCGCAGTCGTACTTTGGTCTACCTGGGTAGATTCCGAAAGCGTCGTCGGTTGGACCGAAGTACTTGATGCGCTAGTGGCGGAGCTAGATTCAGTTGTTATGCCCGTTGAAGGATGTGATGTAGACTGTCCTTCTGTTGAATGAACCTGAGATGTGCTGGCAAGTGTGCTTGTAGCACTCTGTGTTGTAGACGTTGCGGACGACGACCCAAGAGTGGTTGTCTCTGCTAGAGTCGTCCCAGCCACTCTGGTCTCTTCAAGAGTTGATGTGACAGTGCTTTGATCTGTTGTTGCCATAGCTGTACGAAATGTGGTCCTTTGCGAAGTTAAACTTTGGCCTGCCAGCGTCGATTCCATAAGTGTTGTCGGCTGGATAGAAGTTGCCGAAGTACTGATGGTCGAGCTAATTTCTTCCGTCGTAGCCATTGATGAATGTTCTGTTGACTGGCCGACGGTAGAAGGACCCTCCGTAGTGCTTACAAATGTGCTTCTGGCACTCATTGATGTAGATGCTGGCGTAGACGATCTTACTGTACTAGTCTGCGCCGTTGTCCTAAGAGGCAGAGTTGTCTCTTGAAGAGTAGACGTCAAAGTGCTTTGCTCTGTACTTGGCCTCACAGTTGAAAATGTGGTCTTTGAGGCGCTTGTACTAAGGGCTTCTAGCGTCGATTCTGCAGGTGTTGTGGCAGAAGACGATCTCAGTGTGCTCGCCCCCTCCGTAGTTGTACTAGCCACTGTGGTCTGTGCAGAGGTTGAGGACATAGTGCTTTGCTCCGTTGTTACCGGCATTGTAGGGATCGTAGTCCTTTGCGCGGTGGTACTTTGGTCTACAGCTGTAGATTCGGACAGCGTTGTCGATTGAGCTGAAGTTCTGGAGCTGCTGGTCGAGCTAAATTCAGTTGATGTGGCTATGGAGGAATAGCTTGTAGACTGGCCAAGGGTGGATCGACCTTGTAAAGTGCTGGAAAATGTGCTGGTGGCGATTTGCCTTGTAGATGCGGCGGACGACAATCCAAGAGTGCTTGTCTGCCCTGTAGTTGTGCCAGCCACTGTGGTCTCTTCAAGAGTTGATGTCACAGTGCTTTGTTCTGTTGTTGCTGGCACTGTAGGAAAGGTGGTCCTTTGCGAGGCCGTACTTTGATCTGCAGATGTAGATTCAGTAGGCGTTGTCGAAGGGAGTAAAGTTGTTGGGCTTCTTGTGGTCGATCTGATTCCATATGTTGTACCAGTGGAAGGCTGTTCTGTAGTCTCTACAAGAGTTGAGTGACCTTCCGACGTACCAATGACTGTGCTTGTGGCACTTAATTTTTGAGACCTGGTTGAGGACGGTCCCAATGTGCTCGCCATCTCTGTCGTTGTACTAGCCACTGTGGTCTGTGGATAGGTTGACGTCATCGTGCTTTGCTCCGTTGTTACCTCCATTGTAGGAACTGTGGTATATTGCACCGACGTACTTTGGTCTAGAGATGTAGATTTTGTGGTCTCTTCAAAAGTAGACGTCGAAATGCTTAGGTCTGTTGTTGCCAGCATTGTAGGAAACTTGGTTCCTTGCGGAGTCGTACTTTGGTCTACCTGGGTAGATTCCGAAAGCGTCGTCGGTTGGACCGAAGTACTTGATGCGCTAGTGGCGGAGCTAGATTCAGTTGTTATGCCCGTTGAAGGATGTGATGTAGACTGTCCTTCTGTTGAATGAACCTGAGATGTGCTGGCAAGTGTGCTTGTAGCACTCTGTGTTGTAGACGTTGCGGACGACGACCCAAGAGTGGTTGTCTCTGCTAGAGTCGTCCCAGCCACTGTGGTCTCTTCAAGAGTTGATGCGACAGTGCTTTGATCTGTTGTTGCCATAGCTGTACGAAATGTGGTCCTTTGCGAAGTTAAACTTTGGCCTGCCAGCGTCGATTCCATAAGTGTTGTCGGCTGGATAGAAGTTGCCGAAGTACTGATTGTCGAGCTAATTTCTTCCGTCGTAGCCATTGATGAATGTTCTGTTGACTGGCCGACGGTAGAAGGACCCTCCGTAGTGCTTACAAATGTGCTTCTGGCACTCATTGATGTAGATGCTGGCGTAGACGATCTTACTGTACTAGTCTGCGCCGTTGTCCTAAGAGGCAGAGTTGTCTCTTGAAGAGTAGACGTCAAAGTGCTTTGCTCTGTACTTGGCCTCACAGTTGAAAATGTGGTCTTTGAGGCGCTTGTACCAAGGGCTTCTAGCGTCGATTCTGCAGGTGTTGTGGCAGAAGACGATCTCAGTGTGCTCGCCCCCTCCGTAGTTGTACTAGCCACTGTGGTCTGTGCAGAGGTTGAGGCCATAGTGCTTTGCTCCGTTGTTACCGGCATTGTAGGGATCGTAGTCCTTTGCGCGGTGGTACTTTGGTCTACAGCTGTAGATTCGGACAGCGTTGTCGATTGAGCTGAAGTTCTGGAGCTGCTGGTCGAGCTAAATTCAGTTGATGTGGCTATGGAGGAATAGCTTGTAGACTGGCCAAGGGTGGATCGACCTTGTAAAGTGCTGGAAAATGTGCTGGTGGCGATTTGCCTTGTAGATGCGGCGGACGACAATCCAAGAGTGCTTGTCTGCCCTGTAGTTGTGCCAGCCACTGTGGTCTCTTCAAGAGTTGATGTCACAGTGCTTTGTTCTGTTGTTGCTGGCACTGTAGGAAAGGTGGTCCTTTGCGAGGCCGTACTTTGATCTGCAGATGTAGATTCAGTAGGCGTTGTCGATGGGAGTAAAGTTGTTGGGCTGCTTGTGGTCGATCTGATTCCATATGTTGTACCAGTGGAAGACTGTTCTGTAGTCTCTACAAGAGTTGAGTGACCTTCCGACGTACCAATGACTGTGCTTGTGGCACTTAATTTTTGAGACCTGGTTGAGGACGGTCCCAATGTGCTCGCCATCTCTGTCGTTGTATTAGCCACTGTGGTCTGTGGATAGGTTGACGTCATCGTGCTTTGCTCCGTTGTTACCTCCATTGTAGGAACTGTGGTATAATGCACCGACGTACTTTGGTCTAGAGATGTAGATTTTGTGGTCTCTTCAAAAGTAGACGTCGAAGTGCTTAGGTCTGTTGTTGCCAGCATTGTAGGAAACTTGGTTCCTTGCGCAGTCGTACTTTGGTCTACCTGGGTAGATTCCGAAAGCGTCGTCGGTTGGACCGAAGTACTTGATGCGCTAGTGGCGGAGCTAGATTCAGTTGTTATGCCCGTTGAAGGATGTGATGTAGACTGTCCTTCTGTTGAATGAACCTGAGATGTGCTGGCAAGTGTGCTTGTAGCACTCTGTGTTGTAGACGTTGCGGACGACGACCCAAGAGTGGTTGTCTCTGCTAGAGTCGTCCCAGCCACTGTGGTCTCCACAAGAGTTGATGTGACAGTGCTTTGATCTGTTGTTGCCATAGCTGTACGAAATGTGGTCCTTTGTGAGGTTAAACTTTGGCCTGCCAGCGTCGATTCCATAAGTGTTGTCGGCTGGATAGAAGTTGCCGAAGTATTGATTGTCGAGCTAATTTCTTCCGTCGTAGCCATTGATGAATGTTCTGTTGACTGGCCGACGGTAGAAGGACCCTCCGTAGTGCTTACAAATGTGCTTCTGGCACTCATTGATGTAGATGCTGGCGTAGACGATCTTACTGTACTAGTCTGCGCCGTTGTCCTAAGAGGCAGAGTTGTCTCTTGAAGAGTAGACGTCAAAGTGCTTTGCTCTGTACTTGGCCTCACAGTTGAAAATGTGGTCTTTGAGGCGCTTGTACTAAGGGCTTCTAGCGTCGATTCTGCAAGTGTTGTGGCAGAAGACGATCTCAGTGTGCTCGCCCCCTCCGTAGTTGTACTAGCCACTGTGGTCTGTGCAGAGGTTGAGGCCATAGTGCTTTGCTCCGTTGTTACCGGCATTGTAGGGATCGTAGTCCTTTGCGCGGTGTTACTTTGGTCTACAGCTGTAGATTCGGACAGCGTTGTCGATTGAGCTGAAGTTCTGGAGCTGCTGGTCGAGCTAAATTCAGTTGATGTGGCTATGGAGGAATAGCTTGTAGACTGGCCAAGGGTGGATCGACCTTGTAAAGTGCTGGAAAATGTGCTGGTGGCGATTTGCCTTGAAGATGCGGCGGACGACAATCCAAGAGTGCTTGTCTGCCCTGTTGTTGTGCCAGCCACTGTGGTCTCTTCAAGAGTTGATGTCACAGTGCTTTGTTCTGTTGTTGCTGGCACTGTAGGAAAGGTGGTCCTTTGCGAGGCCGTACTTTGATCTGCAGATGTAGATTCAGTAGGCGTTGTCGAAGGGAGTAAAGTTGTTGGGCTTCTTGTGGTCGATCTGATTCCATATGTTGTACCAGTGGAAGGCTGTTCTGTAGTCTCTACAAGAGTTGAGTGACCTTCCGACGTACCAATGACTGTGCTTGTGGCACTTAATTTTTGAGACCTGGTTGAGGACGGTCCCAATGTGCTCGCCATCTCTGTCGCTGTACTAGCCACTGTGGTCTGTGGATAGGTTGACGTCATCGTGCTTTGCTCCGTTGTTACCTCCAATGTAGGAACTGTGGTATATTGCACCGAAGTACTTTGGTCTAGAGATGTAGATTCGGTGGTCTCTTCAAAAGTAGACGTCGAAGTGCTTAGGTCTGTTGTTGCCAACATTGTAGGAAACTTGGTTCCTTGCGCAGTCGTACTTTGGTCTACCTGGGTAGATTCCGAAAGCGTCGTCGGTTGGACCGAAGTACTTGATGCGCTAGTGGCGGAGCTAGATTCAGTTGTTATGCCCGTTGAAGGATGTGATGTAGACTGTCCTTCTGTTGAATGAACCTGAGATGTGCTGACAAGTGTGTTTGTAGCACTCTGTGTTGTAGACGTTGCGGACGACGACCCAAGAGTGGTTGTCTCTGCTAGAGTCGTCCCAGCCACTGTGGTCTCCACAAGAGTTGATGTGACAGTGCTTTGATCTGTTGTTTGCAAAGCTGTACGAAATGTGGTCCTTTGCGAGGTTAAACTTTGGCCTGCCAGCGTCGATTCCATAAGTGTTGTCGGCTGGATAGAAGTTGCCGAACTACTGATGGTCGAGCTTATTTCTTTCGTCGTAGCCATTGATGAATGTTCTGTTGACTGGCCGACGGTAGAAGGACTCTCCGTAGTGCTTGCAAATGTGCTTCTGGCACTCATTGTTGTAAATGTTGGCGTAGACGATCTTACTGTACTAGTCTGCGCCGTTGTACTAAGAGGCAGAGTTGTCTCTTGAAGAGTAGACGTCAAAGTGCTTTGCTCTGTACTTGGCCTCACAGTTGAAAATGTGGTCTTTAAGGCGCTTGTACTAAGGGCTTCTAGCGTCGATTCTGCAGGTGTTGTCGGCTGGAGAGAAGTTGCCGGGCTGCTTGTGGTCGAGCTGATTTCTCCTGTTGTGGCAATGGAGGAATAGCTTGTAGACTGGCCAACGGTGGATCGACCTGGTAAAGTGCTGGAAAATGTGCTGGTGGCGATTTGCCTTGTAGATGCGGCGGACGACAATCCAAGAGTGCTTGTCTGCCCTGTAGTTGTTTCAGCCACTGTGGTCTCTTGAAGAGTTGATGTCACAGTGCTTTGTTCTGCTGTTGCTGGCACTGTAGGAAAGGTGGTCCTTTGCGAGGCCGTACTTTGACCTGCAGATGTAGATCCAGTAGGCGTTGTCGATGGGACTAAAGTTGTCGGGTTGCTTGTGGTCGATCTGATTCCATATGTTGTACCAGTGGAAGACTGTTCTGTAGTCTCTACAATAGTTGAGTGACCTTCCGACGTACCAATCATTGTGCTTGTGGCACTGTATGTTTGAGATCTGGTTGAGGACGGTCCCATTGTGCTCGCCATTTCTGTCGTTGTCCCAGCCACTGTGCTCTGTGGATAGGTTGACGTTATCATTCTTTGCTCCGATGTTACCTCCAATGTAGGAACTGTGGTATATTGCACCGAAGTACTTTGGTCTAGAGATGTAGATTCGGTGGTCTCTTCAAAAGTAGACGTCGAAGTGCTTAGGTCTGTTGTTGCCAACATTGTAGGAAACTTGGTTCCTTGCGCAGTCGTACTTTGGTCTACCTGGGTAGATTCCGAAAGCGTCGTGGATTGGACAGAAGTACTTGATGCGCTAGTGGCGGAGCTAGATTCAGTTATGCCCGTTGAAGGATGTGATGTAGACTGTCCTTCTGTTGAATGAACCTGAGATGTGCTGACAAGTGTGTTTGTAGCACTCTGTGTTGTAGACGTTGCGGACGACGACCCAAGAGTGGTTGTCTCTGCTAGAGTCGTCCCAGCCACTGTGGTCTCCACAAGAGTTGATGTGACAGTGCTTTGATCTGTTGTTGGCAAAGCTGTACGAAATGTGGTCCTTTGCGAGGTTAAACTTTGGCCTGCCAGCGTCGATTCCATAAGTGTTGTCGGCTGGATAGAAGTTGCCGAACTACTGATGGTCGAGCTTATTTCTTTCGTCGTAGCCATTGATGAATGTTCTGTTGACTGGCCGACGGTAGAAGGACTCTCCGTAGTGCTTGCAAATGTGCTTCTGGCACTCATTGTTGTAAATGTTGGCGTAGACGATCTTACTGTACTAGTCTGCGCCGTTGTACTAAGAGGCAGAGTTGTCTCTTGAAGAGTAGACGTCAAAGTGCTTTGCTCTGTACTTGGCCTCACAGTTGAAAATGTGGTCTTTAAGGCGCTTGTACTAAGGACTGATAGCGTCGATTCTGCAGGTGTTGTCGGCTGGAGAGAAGTTGCCGGGCTGCTTGTGGTCGAGCTGATTTCTCCTGTTGTGGCAATGGAGGAATAGCTTGTAGACTGGCCAACGGTGGATCGACCTGGTAAAGTGCTGGAAAATGTGCTGGTGGCGATTTGCCTTGCAGATGCGGCGGACGACAATCCAAGAGTGCTTGTCTGCCCTGTAGTTGTTTCAGCCACTGTGGTCTCTTGAAGAGTTGATGTCACAGTGCTTTGTTCTGCTGTTGCTGGCACTGTAGGAAAGGTGGTCCTTTGCGAGGCCGTACTTTGACCTGCAGATGTAGATCCAGTAGGCGTTGTCGATGGGACTAAAGTTGTCGGGTTGCTTGTGGTCGATCTGATTCCATATGTTGTACCAGTGGAAGACTGTTCTGTAGTCTCTACAAGAGTTGAGTGACCTTCCGACGTACCAATCATTGTGCTTGTGGCACTATATTTTTGAGATCTTGTTGAGGACGGTCCCAATGTGCTCGCCATTTCTGTCGTTGTCCCAGCCACTGTGCTCTGTGGATAGGTTGACGTCATCATTCTTTGCTCCGATGTTACCTCCAATGTAGGAACTGTGGTATATTGCACCGAAGCACTTTGGTCTACAGATGTAGATTCGGTGGTCTCTTCAAAAGTAGACGTCGAAGTGCTTAGGTCTGTTGATGCTAGCATTGTAGGAAACTTGGTTCCTTGCGCAGTCGTACTTTGGTCTACCTGGGTAGATTCCGAAAGCGTCGTGGATTGGACAGAAGTACTTGATGCGCTAGTGGCGGAGCTAGATTCAGTTGTTATGCCCGTTGAAGGATGTGATGTAGACTGTCCTTCTGTTGAATGAACCTCAGATGTGCTGACAAGTGTGCTTGTAGCACTCTGTGTTGTAGACGTTGCGGACGACGACCCAAGAGTGGTTGTCTCTGCTAGAGTCGTCCCAGCCACTGTGGTCTCCACAAGAGTTGATGTGACAGTGCTTTGATCTGTTGTTGGCATAGCTGTACGAAATGTGGTCCTTTGCGAGGTTAAACTTTGGCCTGCCAGCGTCGATTCCATAAGTGTTGTCGGCTGGATAGAAGTTGCCGAACTACTGATGGTCGAGCTTATTTCTTTCGTCGTAGCCATTGATGAATGTTCTGTTGACTGGCCGACGGTAGAAGGACTCTCCGTAGTGCTTGCAAATGTGCTTCTGGCACTCATTGTTGTAAATGTTGGCGTAGACGATCTTACTGTACTAGTCTGCGCCGTTGTACTAAGAGACAGAGTTGTCTCTTGAAGAGTAGACGTCAAAGTGCTTTGCTCTGTACTTGGCCTCACAGTTGAAAAAGTGGTCTTTAAGGCGCTTGTACTAAGGACTGATAGCGTCGATTCTGCAGGTGTTGTCGGCTGGAGAGAAGTTGCCGGGCTGCTTGTGGTCGAGCTGATTTCTCCTGTTGTGGCAATGGAGGAATAGCTTGTAGACTGGCCAACGGTGGATCGACCTGGTAAAGTGCTGGAAAATGTGCTGGTGGCGATTTGCCTTGTAGATGCGGCGGACGACAATCCAAGAGTGCTTGTCTGCCCTGTAGTTGTTCCAGCCACTGTGGTCTTTTCAAGAGTTGATGTCACAGTGCTTTGTTCTGTTGTTGCTGGCACTGTAGGAAAGGTGGTCCTTTGCGAGGCCGTGCTTTGACCTGCAGATGTAGATTCAGTAGGCGTTGTCGATGGGACTGAAGTTGTCGGGTTGCTTGTGGTCGATCTGATTCCATATGTTGTGCCAGTGGAAGACTGTTCTGTAGTCTCTACAATAGTTGAGTGACCTTCCGACGTACCAATCATTGTGCTTGTGGCACTATATTTTTGAGACCTAGTTGAGGACGGTCTCAATGTGCTCGCCACCTCTGTCGTTGTACCAGCCACTGTGGTCTTTGGATAGGTGGACGTCATCATTCTTTGCTCCGTTGTTACCTCCAATGTAGGAACTGTGGTATATTGCACCGAAGTACTTTGGTCTAGAGATGTAGATTCGGTGGTCTCTTCAAAAGTAGACGTCGAAGTGCTTAGGTCTGTTGTTGCCAACATTGTAGGAAACTTGGTTCCTTGCGCAGTCGTACTTTGGTCTACCTGGGTAGATTCCGAAAGCGTCGTGGATTGGACCGAAGTACTTGATGCGCTAGTGGCGGAGCTAGATTCAGTTGTTATGCCCGTTGAAGGATGTGATGTAGACTGTCCTTCTGTTAAATGAACCTGAGATGTGCTGACAAGTGTGTTTGTAGCACTCTGTGTTGTAGACGTTGCGGACGACGACCCAAGAGTGGTTGTCTCTGCTAGAGTCGTCCCAGTCACTGTGGTCTCCACAAGAGTTGATGTGACAGTGCTTTGATCTGTTGTTGGCAAAGCTGTACGAAATGTGGTCCTTTGCGAGGTTAAACTTTGGCCTGCCAGCGTCGATTCCATAAGTGTTGTCGGCTGGATAGAAGTTGCCGAACTACTGATGGTCGAGCTTATTTCTTTCGTCGTAGCCATTGATGAATGTTCTGTTGACTGGCCGACGGTAGAAGGACTCTCCGTAGTGCTTGCAAATGTGCTTCTGGCACTCATTGTTGTAAATGTTGGCGTAGACGATCTTACTGTACTAGTCTGCGCCGTTGTACTAAGAGGCAGAGTTGTCTCTTGAAGAGTAGACGTCAAAGTGCTTTGCTCTGTACTTGGCCTCACAGTTGAAAATGTGGTCTTTAAGGCGCTTGTACTAAGGACTTCTAGCGTCGATTCTGCAGGTGTTGTCGGCTGGAGAGAAGTTGCCGGGCTGCTTGTGGTCGAGCTGATTTCTCCTGTTGTGGCAATGGAGGAATAGCTTGTAGACTGGCCAACGGTGGATCGACCTGGTAAAGTGCTGGAAAATGTGCTGGTGGCGATTTGCCTTGTAGATGCGGCGGACGACAATCCAAGAGTGCTTGTCTGCCCTGTAGTTGTTTCAGCCACTGTGGTCTCTTGAAGAGTTGATGTCACAGTGCTTTGTTCTGCTGTTGCTGGCACTGTAGGAAAGGTGGTCCTTTGCGAGGCCGTACTTTGACCTGCAGATGTAGATCCAGTAGGCGTTGTCGATGGGACTAAAGTTGTCGGGTTGCTTGTGGTCGATCTGATGCCATATGTTGTACCAGTGGAAGACTGTTCTGTAGTCTCTACAATAGTTGAGTGACCTTCCGACGTACCAATCATTGTGCTTGTGGCACTGTATGTTTGAGATCTGGTTGAGGACGGTCCCATTGTGTTCGCCATTTCTGTCGTTGTCCCAGCCACTGTGCTCTGTGGATAGGTTGACGTCATCATTCTTTGCTCCGATGTTACCTCCAATGTAGGAACTGTGGTATATTGCACCGAAGTACTTTGGTCTAGAGATGTAGATTCGGTGGTCTCTTCAAAAGTAGACGTCGAAGTGCTTAGGTCTGTTGTTGCCAACATTGTAGGAAACTTGGTTCCTTGCGCAGTCGTACTTTGGTCTACCTGGGTAGATTCCGAAAGCGTCGTGGATTGGACAGAAGTACTTGATGCGCTAGTGGCGGAGCTAGATTCAGTTGTTATGCCCGTTGAAGGATGTGACGTAGACTGTCCTTCTGTTGAATGAACCTGAGATGTGCTGACAAGTGTGTTTGTAGCACTCTGTGTTGTAGACGTTGCGGACGACGACCCAAGAGTGGTTGTCTCTGCTAGAGTCGTCCCAGCCACTGTGGTCTCCACAAGAGTTGATGTGACAGTGCTTTGATCTGTTGTTGGCAAAGCTGTACGAAATGTGGTCCTTTGCGAGGTTAAACTTTGGCCTGCCAGCGTCGATTCCATAAGTGTTGTCGGCTGGATAGAAGTTGCCGAACTACTGATGGTCGAGCTTATTTCTTTCGTCGTAGCCATTGATGAATGTTCTGTTGACTGGCCGACGGTAGAAGGACTCTCCGTAGTGCTTGCAAATGTGCTTCTGGCACTCATTGTTGTAAATGTTGGCGTAGACGATCTTACTGTACTAGTCTGCGCCGTTGTACTAAGAGGCAGAGTTGTCTCTTGAAGAGTAGACGTCAAAGTGCTTTGCTCTGTACTTGGCCTCACAGTTGAAAATGTGGTCTTTAAGGCGCTTGTACTAAGGACTGATAGCGTCGATTCTGCAGGTGTTGTCGGCTGGAGAGAAGTTGCCGGGCTGCTTGTGGTCGAGCTGATTTCTCCTGTTGTGGCAATGGAGGAATAGCTTGTAGACTGGCCAACGGTGGATCGACCTGGTAAAGTGCTGGAAAATGTGCTGGTGGCGATTTGCCTTGCAGATGCGGCGGACGACAATCCAAGAGTGCTTGTCTGCCCTGTAGTTGTTTCAGCCACTGTGGTCTCTTGAAGAGTTGATGTCACAGTGCTTTGTTCTGCTGTTGCTGGCACTGTAGGAAAGGTGGTCCTTTGCGAGGCCGTACTTTGACCTGCAGATGTAGATCCAGTAGGCGTTGTCGATGGGACTAAAGTTGTCGGGTTGCTTGTGGTCGATCTGATTCCATATGTTGTACCAGTGGAAGACTGTTCTGTAGTCTCTACAAGAGTTGAGTGACCTTCCGACGTACCAATCATTGTGCTTGTGGCACTATATTTT
Source organism: Branchiostoma lanceolatum (assembly GCF_035083965.1). NCBI lineage: Eukaryota > Metazoa > Chordata > Leptocardii > Amphioxiformes > Branchiostomatidae > Branchiostoma > Branchiostoma lanceolatum. The sequence goes on from NC_089734.1 coordinate 3,419,932, forward strand.
TGAGATCTTGTTGAGGACGGTCCCAATGTGCTCGCCATTTCTGTCGTTGTCCCAGCCACTGTGCTCTGTGGATAGGTTGACGTCATCATTCTTTGCTCCGATGTTACCTCCAATGTAGGAACTGTGGTATATTGCACCGAAGCACTTTGGTCTACAGATGTAGATTCGGTGGTCTCTTCAAAAGTAGACGTCGAAGTGCTTAGGTCTGTTGATGCTAGCATTGTAGGAAACTTGGTTCCTTGCGCAGTCGTACTTTGGTCTACCTGGGTAGATTCCGAAAGCGTCGTGGATTGGACAGAAGTACTTGATGCGCTAGTGGCGGAGCTAGATTCAGTTGTTATGCCCGTTGAAGGATGTGATGTAGACTGTCCTTCTGTTGAATGAACCTCAGATGTGCTGACAAGTGTGCTTGTAGCACTCTGTGTTGTAGACGTTGCGGACGACGACCCAAGAGTGGTTGTCTCTGCTAGAGTCGTCCCAGCCACTGTGGTCTCCACAAGAGTTGATGTGACAGTGCTTTGATCTGTTGTTGGCATAGCTGTACGAAATGTGGTCCTTTGCGAGGTTAAACTTTGGCCTGCCAGCGTCGATTCCATAAGTGTTGTCGGCTGGATAGAAGTTGCCGAACTACTGATGGTCGAGCTTATTTCTTTCGTCGTAGCCATTGATGAATGTTCTGTTGACTGGCCGACGGTAGAAGGACTCTCCGTAGTGCTTGCAAATGTGCTTCTGGCACTCATTGTTGTAAATGTTGGCGTAGACGATCTTACTGTACTAGTCTGCGCCGTTGTACTAAGAGACAGAGTTGTCTCTTGAAGAGTAGACGTCAAAGTGCTTTGCTCTGTACTTGGCCTCACAGTTGAAAAAGTGGTCTTTAAGGCGCTTGTACTAAGGACTGATAGCGTCGATTCTGCAGGTGTTGTCGGCTGGAGAGAAGTTGCCGGGCTGCTTGTGGTCGAGCTGATTTCTCCTGTTGTGGCAATGGAGGAATAGCTTGTAGACTGGCCAACGGTGGATCGACCTGGTAAAGTGCTGGAAAATGTGCTGGTGGCGATTTGCCTTGTAGATGCGGCGGACGACAATCCAAGAGTGCTTGTCTGCCCTGTAGTTGTTCCAGCCACTGTGGTCTTTTCAAGAGTTGATGTCACAGTGCTTTGTTCTGTTGTTGCTGGCACTGTAGGAAAGGTGGTCCTTTGCGAGGCCGTGCTTTGACCTGCAGATGTAGATTCAGTAGGCGTTGTCGATGGGACTGAAGTTGTCGGGTTGCTTGTGGTCGATCTGATTCCATATGTTGTGCCAGTGGAAGACTGTTCTGTAGTCTCTACAATAGTTGAGTGACCTTCCGACGTACCAATCATTGTGCTTGTGGCACTATATTTTTGAGACCTAGTTGAGGACGGTCTCAATGTGCTCGCCACCTCTGTCGTTGTACCAGCCACTGTGGTCTTTGGATAGGTGGACGTCATCATTCTTTGCTCCGTTGTTACCTCCAATGTAGGAACTGTGGTATATTGCACCGAAGTACTTTGGTCTAGAGATGTAGATTCGGTGGTCTCTTCAAAAGTAGACGTCGAAGTGCTTAGGTCTGTTGTTGCCAACATTGTAGGAAACTTGGTTCCTTGCGCAGTCGTACTTTGGTCTACCTGGGTAGATTCCGAAAGCGTCGTGGATTGGACCGAAGTACTTGATGCGCTAGTGGCGGAGCTAGATTCAGTTGTTATGCCCGTTGAAGGATGTGATGTAGACTGTCCTTCTGTTAAATGAACCTGAGATGTGCTGACAAGTGTGTTTGTAGCACTCTGTGTTGTAGACGTTGCGGACGACGACCCAAGAGTGGTTGTCTCTGCTAGAGTCGTCCCAGTCACTGTGGTCTCCACAAGAGTTGATGTGACAGTGCTTTGATCTGTTGTTGGCAAAGCTGTACGAAATGTGGTCCTTTGCGAGGTTAAACTTTGGCCTGCCAGCGTCGATTCCATAAGTGTTGTCGGCTGGATAGAAGTTGCCGAACTACTGATGGTCGAGCTTATTTCTTTCGTCGTAGCCATTGATGAATGTTCTGTTGACTGGCCGACGGTAGAAGGACTCTCCGTAGTGCTTGCAAATGTGCTTCTGGCACTCATTGTTGTAAATGTTGGCGTAGACGATCTTACTGTACTAGTCTGCGCCGTTGTACTAAGAGGCAGAGTTGTCTCTTGAAGAGTAGACGTCAAAGTGCTTTGCTCTGTACTTGGCCTCACAGTTGAAAATGTGGTCTTTAAGGCGCTTGTACTAAGGACTTCTAGCGTCGATTCTGCAGGTGTTGTCGGCTGGAGAGAAGTTGCCGGGCTGCTTGTGGTCGAGCTGATTTCTCCTGTTGTGGCAATGGAGGAATAGCTTGTAGACTGGCCAACGGTGGATCGACCTGGTAAAGTGCTGGAAAATGTGCTGGTGGCGATTTGCCTTGTAGATGCGGCGGACGACAATCCAAGAGTGCTTGTCTGCCCTGTAGTTGTTTCAGCCACTGTGGTCTCTTGAAGAGTTGATGTCACAGTGCTTTGTTCTGCTGTTGCTGGCACTGTAGGAAAGGTGGTCCTTTGCGAGGCCGTACTTTGACCTGCAGATGTAGATCCAGTAGGCGTTGTCGATGGGACTAAAGTTGTCGGGTTGCTTGTGGTCGATCTGATGCCATATGTTGTACCAGTGGAAGACTGTTCTGTAGTCTCTACAATAGTTGAGTGACCTTCCGACGTACCAATCATTGTGCTTGTGGCACTGTATGTTTGAGATCTGGTTGAGGACGGTCCCATTGTGTTCGCCATTTCTGTCGTTGTCCCAGCCACTGTGCTCTGTGGATAGGTTGACGTCATCATTCTTTGCTCCGATGTTACCTCCAATGTAGGAACTGTGGTATATTGCACCGAAGTACTTTGGTCTAGAGATGTAGATTCGGTGGTCTCTTCAAAAGTAGACGTCGAAGTGCTTAGGTCTGTTGTTGCCAACATTGTAGGAAACTTGGTTCCTTGCGCAGTCGTACTTTGGTCTACCTGGGTAGATTCCGAAAGCGTCGTGGATTGGACAGAAGTACTTGATGCGCTAGTGGCGGAGCTAGATTCAGTTGTTATGCCCGTTGAAGGATGTGACGTAGACTGTCTTTCAGTGGAATAAGTTTCAGATGTACTGACAAGTGTGCTTGTAACACTTGGTGTTGTAAATTCGGTGGCCGACAATTCATGAGTACTTGTTTGCTCTTGAGTTTTATCAGCCACTGTGGTCTCTTTAATTGTTGATGTGACAGTGCTTTGGTCTGTTGTTGCCATGACTGTACGAAACGTGGTCCTTTGCGAAGTCGTACTTTGATCTGATGATGTGGATTCTGAGCGCGCTGTTAATGTACTGCTAGATAAATACTTTGTTGTCTGGTCCGTGGTTGGGTTGCCTGTTCCCTCAAGCAGTGTGGATGGCATGTTTGTGCTTGCAGCAGACAGAGATGTGTCTTTAATAGTAGCTGTGTCTATGCTGATATGTTCTTTAGTGGGTAAATCAGTATAATCTAAAGACGTACTTGATGCCATTTCTGAGAGGGTAGAATGGGTACCAACTGTTGACAGTCCCAAAGTCGTTTGTTTGGGGTTAGTTGTAGCTTTCTGACTTGTAAGTATAGGCGTTTGAGTTTCCGTTGAGGGAGTCATATCCGTTGAGCTTAAAAGTCTTGTATGAGAGGACAGAGTAGTGTGTTCTGTAGTATCAGGAATTGTAGGAAATGTGCTGCCTTGCTTGGAAGTTGAGTCTCTTGTTTCAAATCTACTAGATTCTGTCACGTCAAATGAAGTCGGAGAGGTCAAGAATCTTGAAGTTCTTGGCGTTTTTGTTCCTGTTGTTAAAGTAGTCAAAGAAGGAGTTTCTGTACTTTGTTGCTCTGTCCGCAAAAGTGTTTTTATGTCAGTAGTATCGACATGAGACGGTGTTATTGTCGTTATTAAACGTGTAGTCATGGTTGAAAGCGGTTTTGTGGTATGGTCAGTTGTTGTGTGACTTGTTGTCTCCAGCAGTGTGGACACCATGTCTGTTGTTATTGCAGACAGAGATGTATCTCTCATAGATAACGTGGTATCTGTCTCTGTGGTGGTATGCTCTTGTGTGGGTAGAGCAGTTGTTGGTATAGACGCACTTGACGCCAAGGAAGAGGAGCTAGATGTTGAAGCCTCTGGAGAAGTCGATGACCATGCTGTGTATGGTGTCTTATCAGGTTTGAAAGTAGACGTCGAAGTGCTTTTCACATTATTAGTGGATACAAGAGTTTGTGGTGTTGATGTAGGTGTTGTATCTGTTTGAGCGAAACGTTCTGTGCTGGATAAAGTCGTCGACATGGTATTTTGTTCTGTGGTGGCTTCAAGAGTGGGAAATGTGCTACTTTGCTTCGAGATGGAGTCTGTTGTTTGTAAATCACTACTTTCTATCGTGAAAAACGAAGAAGTGGAGCTCAAGATGCTAGACGTTGTCAAGGTCTGTGCTCTTGTTGAGGACATAGTCATGCCTCCTGTACTTTGTCGCTCTGTCCGGAAAGTAAAACATAAGTCATTTGTTAAAATGAAATGTTGTCATTGTCATGGTTAACGAATATATTGCGATTAGGTCTGTAGCGGCTGGGGTGCATTTTGCATTTATTTGCGGTCAATGGCATACCTGTGCTTGTTGCATACAGAGATGTTTATCATTTGTCGTTACTAGTAGAAGTCTGTAAAGTAATGTTAGTTGCATGATGTAGATGAAAACGTAACAAATGGCAGTGGTGGGAACAGAAGAGAATGGTTTCCTTCGAAGATTTCGAGAGTGAATATGTAGTTTGTTTGTCTAAGATAATGTGTGCTTGCCTTTGGGGTATTCGTAGAGAAACGTCATGTCAAGTATCGTAGTTTGTTATCAACAGTAAAATAAATAGTGTTACGTAGCATCAACTCTGTTGAATAAAACATTAGTTTTCTTGTGAGGGCGATGCACGCAACGGTTTGACCTATTGCACATACCGCACAGAACTGTGCTGTTAAATTGATACACATTAAGATAAAATGAACACAGATGCCTTACGAGATAAAAGTAAAATAGGCGCGAAGAAAACTTGACACACAGCAGTACATTTGTTTAAATGCTTAACAACGTAACTTACTGTCATTGTTCCAAATCTGTTAGGAGAACAAAGAATTGTCTTCAACTTAGAAATAGCTTAAACGTAATCAATACAATAGAACAGAATCGATAATTGCACACCTCTTAATGTTGAAGCACTCGTTCGCTCTATCAGGGTAGATTCCAAAAGTGTTGTTGGCTGGACCGAAGTTCTCGAGCTGCTATAGCTGCTTTCTTCTGTTGTGGCAATAGAGGAATAACCTGTAGACTGGCCCTCAGTGGACCCAACTTCTGAAGTACTGGAAAATGTGCTGGTGGCGATTTGCCTTGTAGATGCGACGGACGACAATCCAAGAGTGCTTGTCTGCCATGTAGTTGTGCCAGCCAGTGTGGTCTCCTCAAGATTTGATGTCACAGTGCTGTGTTCTGTTGTTGCAGGCACTGTATGGAAGGTGGTCCTTTGCGAGGCCGTACTTTGATCTGCAGCTGTAGATTCAGCAGGCGGTGTTGATGGGAATGAAGTTGTTGGCCTGCTTGTGGTCAATCTGATCCAATATGTTGTACCAGAGGAAGAGCGTTCCGTAGTCTCTACAACAGTGGAGTGACCTTCCGACGTACCAATCACTGTGCTTGTGGCACGATGTGACGTGGCTGAAGACGTTCCCAATGTACTGGCCCCCTTTGTTGTTGTACTAGCCACTGTGATCTGTGCAGAGGTTGAGGCCATAGTGCTTTGCTCCGTTGTTACCGGCATTGTAGGGATCGTAGTCCTTTGCGCGGTGGTGCTTTGTTCTACAGCTGTAGATTCGGACAGCGTTGTCGATTGAGCTGAAGTTCTGGAGCTGCTGGTCGAGCTCAATTCAGTTGATGTGGCTGTTGAAGGATGTGATGTAGACTGTCCTTCTGTTGAATGAATTTCAGATGTGCTGACGAGTGTGCTTGTAGCACTCTGTGTTGAAGACATGGCGGGCGACGACCCAAGAGTGCTTGTCTCTGCTAGAGTCGTCCCAGCCACTGTGGTCTCTTCAAGAGTTGATGTGCCAGTGGTTCGATCTGTTGTTGCCATGACTGTACGAAATGTGGTCCTTTGTGAGGTCGCACTTTGGCCTGCCAGCGTCGATTCCACACGTGTTGTCGGCTGGATGGAAGTTGCCGAACTACTGATGGTCGAGCTGCTTTCTTCTGTCTTGGCAATTGATGAATGTTCTGTTGAGTGGCCAGCGGTTAAAGGACCCTCCGTAGTGCTTACAAATGTGCTTCTGGCACTCATTGTTGTAGATACTGGCGTAGACGATCTTACTGTACTAGCCTGCGCCGTTGTTGTAACAGGCAGAGTTGTCTCTTCAATTGTAGAGGTCAAAGTGCTTTGCTCTGTAGTTGGCCTGATAGTTGAAAAAGTGGTCTTTGAGGCGCTTGTACTTAGAACTGCTAGCGTCGATTCTGCAAGTGTTGTGGCAGAAGACGATCTCAGTGTGCTCGCCCCCTCCGTAGTTGTACTAGCCAATGTGGTCTGTGCAGAGGTTGAGGCCATAGTGCTTTGCTCCGTTGTTACCGGCATTGTAGGGATCGTAATCCTTTGCGCGGTGGTGCTTTGTTCTACAGCTGTAGATTCGGACAGCGTTGTCGATTGATCTGAAGTTCTGGAGCTCCTGGTCGAGCTCAATTCAGTTGATGTGGCTGTTGAAGGATGTGATGTAGACTGTCCTTCTGTTGAATGAACTTCAGATGTGCTGAGGAGTGTGCTTGTAGCACTCTGTGTTGAAGACATGGCGGGCGACGATCCAAGAGTGCTTGTCTCTGCTAGAGTCGTCCCAGCCACTGTGGTCTCTTCAAGAGTTGATGTGCCAGTGGTTCGATCTGTTGTTGCCACGACTGTACGAAATGTGGTCCTTTGTGAGGTCGCACTTTGGCCTGCCAGCGTCGATTCCACAAGTGTTGTCGGCTGGATGGAAGTTGCCGAACTACTGATGGTCGAGCTGCTTTCTTCTGTCGTGGCAATTGATGAATGTTCTGTTGACTGGCCAACGGTAGAAGGACCCTCCGTAGTGCTGGCAAATGTGCTTCGGGCACTCATTGTTGTAGATGTTGGAGTAGACGATCTAACTGTATTAGTCTGCGCCGTTGTCGTAACAGGCAGAGTTGTCTCTTCAACTGTAGAGGTCAAAGTGCTTTGCTCTGTAGTTGGCCTGATAGTTGAAAAAGTGGTCTTTGAGGCGCTTGTACTTAGAACTGCTAGCGTCGATTCTGCAAGTGTTGTGGCAGAAGACGATCTCAGTGTGCTCGCCCCCTCCGTAGTTGTACTAGCCACTGTGGTCTGTGCAGAGGTTGAGGCCATAGTGCTTTGCTCCGTTGTTACCGGCATTGTAGGGATCGTAGTCCTTTGCGCGGTGGTGCTTTGTTCTACAGCTGTAGATTCGGACAGCGTTGTCGATTGAGCTGAAGTTCTGGAGCTGCTGGTCGAGCTCAATTCAGTTGATGTGGCTGTTGAAGGATGTGATGTAGACTGTCCTTCTGTTGAATGAACTTCAGATGTGCTGAGGAGTGTGCTTGTAGCACTCTGTGTTGAAGACATGGCGGGCGACGATCCAAGAGTGCTTGTCTCTGCTGGAGTCGTCCCAGCCACTGTGGTCTCTTCAAGAGTTGATGTGCCAGTGGTTCGATCTGTTGTTGCCATGACTGTACGAAATGTGGTCCTTTGTGAGGTCGCACTTTGGCCTGCCAGCGTCGATTCCACACGTGTTGTCGGCTGGATGGAAGTTGCCGAACTACTGATGGTCGAGCTGCTTTCTTCTGTCGTGGCAATTGATGAATGTTCTGTTGACTGGCCGACGGTAGAAGGACCCTCCGTAGTGCTTGCAAATGTGCTTCTGGCACTCATTGTTGTAGATACTGGCGTAGACGATCTTACTGTACTAGTCTGCGCCGTTGTCGTAACAGGCAGAGTTGTCTCTTCAATTGTAGAGGTCAAAGTGCTTTGCTCTGTAGTTGGCCTGATAGTTGAAAAAGTGGTCTTTGAGGCGCTTGTACTTAGAACTGCTAGCGTCGATTCTGCAAGTGTTGTGGCAGAAGACGATCTCAGTGTGCTCGCCCCCTCCGTAGTTGTACTAGCCACTGTGGTCTGTGCAGAGGTTGAGGCCATAGTGCTTTGCTCCGTTGTTACCGGCATTGTAGGGATCGTAGTCCTTTGCGCGGTGGTGCTTTGTTCTACAGCTGTAGATTCCGACAGCGTTGTCGATTGAGCTGAAGTTCTGGAGCTGCTGGTCGAGCTCAATTCAGTTGATGTGGCTGTTGAAGGATGTGATGTAGACTGTCCTTCTGTTGAATGAACTTCAGATGTGCCGAGGAGTGTGCTTGTAGCACTCTGTGTTGAAGACATGGCGGGCGACGATCCAAGAGTGCTTGTCTCTGCTGGAGTCGTCCCAGCCACTGTGGTCTCTTCAAGAGTTGATGTGCCAGTGGTTCGATCTGTTGTTGCCATGACTGTACGAAATGTGGTCCTTTGTGAGGTCGCACTTTGGCCTGCCAGCGTCGATTCCACACGTGTTGTCGGCTGGATGGAAGTTGCCGAACTACTGATGGTCGAGCTGCTTTCTTCTGTCGTGGCAATTGATGAATGTTCTGTTGACTGGCCGACGGTAGAAGGACCCTCCGTAGTGCTTGCAAATGTGCTTCTGGCACTCATTGTTGTAGATACTGGCGTAGACGATCTTACTGTACTAGTCTGCGCCGTTGTCGTAACAGGCAGAGTTGTCTCTTCAATTGTAGAGGTCAAAGTGCTTTGCTCTGTAGTTGGCCTGATAGTTGAAAAAGTGGTCTTTGAGGCGCTTGTACTTAGAACTGCTAGCGTCGATTCTGCAAGTGTTGTGGCAGAAGACGATCTCAGTGTGCTCGCCCCCTCCGTAGTTGTACTAGCCACTGTGGTCTGTGCAGAGGTTGAGGCCATAGTGCTTTGCTCCGTTGTTACCGGCATTGTAGGGATCGTAGTCCTTTGCGCGGTGGTGCTTTGTTCTACAGCTGTAGATTCCGACAGCGTTGTCGATTGAGCTGAAGTTCTGGAGCTGCTGGTCGAGCTCAATTCAGTTGATGTGGCTGTTGAAGGATGTGATGTAGACTGTCCTTCTGTTGAATGAACTTCAGATGTGCTGAGGAGTGTGCTTGTAGCACTCTGTGTTGAAGACATGGCGGGCGACGATCCAAGAGTGCTTGTCTCTGCTGGAGTCGTCCCAGCCACTGTGGTCTCTTCAAGAGTTGATGTGCCAGTGGTTCGATCTGTTGTTGCCATGACTGTACGAAATGTGGTCCTTTGTGAGGTCGCACTTTGGCCTGCCAGCGTCGATTCCACACGTGTTGTCGGCTGGATGGAAGTTGCCGAACTACTGATGGTCGAGCTGCTTTCTTCTGTCGTGGCAATTGATGAATGTTCTGTTGACTGGCCGACGGTAGAAGGACCCTCCGTAGTGCTTGCAAATGTGCTTCTGGCACTCATTGTTGTAGATACTGGCGTAGACGATCTTACTGTATTAGTCTGCGCCGTTGTCGTAACAGGCAGAGTTGTCTCTTCAATTGTAGAGGTCAAAGTGCTTTGCTCTGTAGTTGGCCTGATAGTTGAAAAAGTGGTCTTTGAGGCGCTTGTACTTAGAACTGCTAGCGTCGATTCTGCAAGTGTTGTGGCAGAAGACGATCTCAGTGTGCTCGCCCCCTCCGTAGTTGTACTAGCCACTGTGGTCTGTGCAGAGGTTGAGGCCATAGTGCTTTGCTCCGTTGTTACCGGCATTGTAGAGATCGTAGTCCTTTGCGCGGTGGTGCTTTGTTCTACAGCTGTAGATTCCGACAGCGTTGTCGATTGAGCTAAAGTTCTGGAGCTGCTGGTCGAGCTCAATTCAGTTGATGTGGCTGTTGAAGGATGTGATGTAGACTGTCCTTCTGTTGAATGAACTTCAGATGTGCTGAGGAGTGTGCTTGTAGCACTCTGTGTTGAAGACATGGCGGGCGACGATCCAAGAGTGCTTGTCTCTGCTGGAGTCGTCCCAGCCACTGTGGTCTCTTCAAGAGTTGATGAGCCAGTTGTTCGATCTGTTGTTGCCATGACTGTACGAAATGTGGTCCTTTGTGAGGTCGCACTTTGGCCTGCCAGCGTCGATTCCACACGTGTTGTCGGCTGGATGGAAGTTGCCGAACTACTGATGGTCGAGCTGCTTTCTTCTGTCGTGGCAATTGATGAATGTTCTGTTGACTGGCCGACGGTAGAAGGACCCTCCGTAGTGCTTGCAAATGTGCTTCTGGCACTCATTGTTGTAGATACTGGCGTAGACGATCTTACTGTACTAGTCTGCGCCGTTGTCGTAACAGGCAGAGTTGTCTCTTCAATTGTAGAGGTCAAAGTGCTTTGCTCTGTAGTTGGCCTGATAGTTGAAAATGTGGTCTTTGAGGCGCTTGTACTCAGAACTGCTAGCGTCGATTCTGCAAGTGTTGTGGCAGAAGACGATCTCAGTGTGCTCGCCCCCTCCGTAGTTGTACTAGCCACTGTGGTCTGTGCAGAGGTTGAGGCCATAGTGCTTTGCTCCGTTGTTACCGGCATTGTAGGGATCGTAGTCCTTTGCGCGGTGGTGCTTTGTTCTACAGCTGTAGATTCGGACAGCGTTGTCGATTGAGCTGAAGTTCTGGAGCTGCTGGTCGAGCTCAATTCAGTTGATGTGGCTGTTGAAGGATGTGATGTAGACTGTACTTCTGTTGAATGAACTTCAGATGTGCTGAGGAGTGTGCTTGTAGCACTCTGTGTTGAAGACATGGCGGGCGACGATCCAAGAGTGCTTGTCTCTGCTGGAGTCGTCCCAGCCACTGTGGTCTCTTCAAGAGTTGATGTGCCAGTGGTTCGATCTGTTGTTGCCATGACTGTACGAAATGTGGTCCTTTGTGAGGTCGCACTTTGGCCTGCCAGCGTCGATTCCACACGTGTTGTCGGCTGGATGGAAGTTGCCGAACTACTGATGGTCGAGCTGCTTTCTTCTGTCGTGGCAATTGATGAATGTTCTGTTGACTGGCCGACGGTAGAAGGACCCTCCGTAGTGCTTGCAAATGTGCTTCTGGCACTCATTGTTGTAGATACTGGCGTAGACGATCTTACTGTACTAGTCTGCGCCGTTGTCGTAACAGGCAGAGTTGTCTCTTCAATTGTAGAGGTCAAAGTGCTTTGCTCTGTAGTTGGCCTGATAGTTGAAAATGTGGTCTTTGAGGCGCTTGTACTCAGAACTGCTAGCGTCGATTCTGCAAGTGTTGTGGCAGAAGACGATCTCAGTGTGCTCGCCCCCTCCGTAGTTGTACTAGCCAATGTGGTCTGTGCAGAGGTTGAGGCCATAGTGCTTTGCTCCGTTGTTACCGGCATTGTAGGGATCGTAGTCCTTTGCGCGGTGGTGCTTTGTTCTACAGCTGTAGATTCGGACAGCGTTGTCGATTGAGCTGAAGTTCTGGAGCTGCTGGTCGAGCTCAATTCAGTTGATGTGGCTGTTGAAGGATGTGATGTAGACTGTACTTCTGTTGAATGAACTTCAGATGTGCTGAGGAGTGTGCTTGTAGCACTCTGTGTTGAAGACATGGCGGGCGACGATCCAAGAGTGCTTGTCTCTGCTGGAGTCGTCCCAGCCACTGTGGTCTCTTCAAGAGTTGATGTGCCAGTGGTTCGATCTGTTGTTGCCATGACTGTACGAAATGTGGTCCTTTGTGAGGTCGCACTTTGGCCTGCCAGCGTCGATTCCACACGTGTTGTCGGCTGGATGGAAGTTGCCGAACTACTGATGGTCGAGCTGCTTTCTTCTGTCGTGGCAATTGATGAATGTTCTGTTGACTGGCCGACGGTAGAAGGACCCTCCGTAGTGGTTGCAAATGTGCTTCTGGCACTCATTGTTGTAGATACTGGCGTAGACGATCTTACTGTACTAGTCTGCGCCGTTGTCGTAACAGGCAGAGTTGTCTCTTCAATTGTAGAGGTCAAAGTGCTTTGCTCTGTAGTTGGCCTGATAGTTGAAAAAGTGGTCTTTGAGGCGCTTGTACTTAGAACTGCTAGCGTCGATTCTGCAAGTGTTGTGGCAGAAGACGATCTCAGTGTGCTCGCCCCCTCCGTAGTTGTACTAGCCAATGTGGTCTGTGCAGAGGTTGAGGCCATAGTGCTTTGCTCCGTTGTTACCGGCATTGTAGGGATCGTAGTCCTTTGCGCGGTGGTGCTTTGTTCTACAGCTGTAGATTCGGACAGCGTTGTCGATTGATCTGAAGTTCTGGAGCTGCTGGTCGAGCTCAATTCAGTTGATGTGGCTGTTGAAGGATGTGATGTAGACTGTCCTTCTGTTGAATGAACTTCAGATGTGCTGAGGAGTGTGCTTGTAGCACTCTGTGTTGAAGACATGGCGGGCGACGATCCAAGAGTGCTTGTCTCTGCTGGAGTCGTCCCAGCCACTGTGGTCTCTTCAAGAGTTGATGTGCCAGTGGTTCGATCTGTTGTTGCCATGACTGTACGAAATGTGGTCCTTTGTGAGGTCGCACTTTGGCCTGCCAGCGTCGATTCCACACGTGTTGTCGGCTGGATGGAAGTTGCCGAACTACTGATGGTCGAGCTGCTTTCTTCTGTCGTGGCAATTGATGAATGTTCTGTTGACTGGCCGACGGTAGAAGGACCCTCCGTAGTGCTTGCAAATGTGCTTCTGGCACTCATTGTTGTAGATACTGGCGTAGACGATCTTACTGTACTAGTCTGCGCCGTTGTCGTAACAGGCAGAGTTGTCTCTTCAATTGTAGAGGTCAAAGTGCTTTGCTCTGTAGTTGGCCTGATAGTTGAAAAAGTGGTCTTTGAGGCGCTTGTACTTAGAACTGCTAGCGTCGATTCTGCAAGTATTGTGGCAGAAGACGATCTCAGTCTGCTCGCCCCCTCCGTAGTTGTACTAGCCACTGTGGTCTGTGCAGAGGTTGAGGCCATAGTGCTTTGCTCCGTTGTTACCGGCATTGTAGGGATCGTAGTCCTTTGCGCGGTGGTGCTTTGTTCTACAGCTGTAGATTCCGACAGCGTTGTCGATTGAGCTGAAGTTCTGGAGCTGCTGGTCGAGCTCAATTCAGTTGATGTGGCTGTTGAAGGATGTGATGTAGACTGTCCTTCTGTTGAATGAACTTCAGATGTGCCGAGGAGTGTGCTTGTAGCACTCTGTGTTGAAGACATGGCGGGCGACGATCCAAGAGTGCTTGTCTCTGCTAAAGTCGTCCCAGCCACTGTGGTCTCTTCAAGAGTTGATGTGCCAGTGGTTCGATCTGTTGTTGCCATGACTGTACGAAATGTGGTCCTTTGTGAGGTCGCACTTTGGCCTGCCAGCGTCGATTCCACACGTGTTGTCGGCTGGATGGAAGTTGCCGAACTACTGATGGTCGAGCTGCTTTCTTCTGTCGTGGCAATTGATGAATGTTCTGTTGACTGGCCGACGGTAGAAGGACCCTCCGTAGTGCTTGCAAATGTGCTTCTGGCACTCATTGTTGTAGATACTGGCGTAGACGATCTTACTGTACTAGTCTGCGCCGTTGTCGTAACAGGCAGAGTTGTCTCTTCAATTGTAGAGGTCAAAGTGCTTTGCTCTGTAGTTGGCCTGATAGTTGAAAAAGTGGTATTTGAGGCGCTTGTACTTAGAACTGCTAGCGTCGATTCTGCAAGTGTTGTGGCAGAAGACGATCTCAGTGTGCTCGCCCCCTCCGTAGTTGTACTAGCCACTGTGGTCTGTGCAGAGGTTGAGGCCATAGTGCTTTGCTCCGTTGTTACCGGCATTGTAGGGATCGTAGTCCTTTGCGCGGTGGTGCTTTGTTCTACAGCTGTAGATTCGGACAGCGTTGTCGATTGAGCTAAAGTTCTGGAGCTGCTGGTCGAGCTCAATTCAGTTGATGTGGCTGTTGAAGGATGTGATGTAGACTGTCCTTCTGTTGAATGAACTTCAGATGTGCTGAGGAGTGTGCTTGTAGCACTCTGTGTTGAAGACATGGCGGGCGACGATCCAAGAGTGCTTGTCTCTGCTGGAGTCGTCCCAGCCACTGTGGTCTCTTCAAGAGTTGATGTGCCAGTGGTTCGATCTGTTGTTGCCATGACTGTACGAAATGTGGTCCTTTGTGAGGTCGCACTTTGGCCTGCCAGCGTCGATTCCACACGTGTTGTCGGCTGGATGGAAGTTGCCGAACTACTGATGGTCGAGCTGCTTTCTTCTGTCGTGGCAATTGATGAATTTTCTGTTGACTGGCCGACGGTAGAAGGACCCTCCGTAGTGCTTGCAAATGTGCTTCTGGCACTCATTGTTGTAGATACTGGCGTAGACGATCTTACTGTACTAGTCTGCGCCGTTGTCGTAACAGGCAGAGTTGTCTCTTCAATTGTAGAGGTCAAAGTGCTTTGCTCTGTAGTTGGCCTGATAGTTGAAAAAGTGGTCTTTGAGGCGCTTGTACTTAGAACTGCTAGCGTCGATTCTGCAAGTGTTGTGGCAGAAGACGATCTCAGTGTGCTCGCCCCCTCCGTAGTTGTACTAGCCACTGTGGTCTGTGCAGAGGTTGAGGCCATAGTGCTTTGCTCCGTTGTTACCGGCATTGTAGAGATCGTAGTCCTTTGCGCGGTGGTGCTTTGTTCTACAGCTGTAGATTCCGACAGCGTTGTCGATTGAGCTAAAGTTCTGGAGCTGCTGGTCGAGCTCAATTCAGTTGATGTGGCTGTTGAAGGATGTGATGTAGACTGTCCTTCTGTTGAATGAACTTCAGATGTGCCGAGGAGTGTGCTTGTAGCACTCTGTGTTGAAGACATGGCGGGCGACGATCCAAGAGTGCTTGTCTCTGCTGGAGTCGTCCCAGCCACTGTGGTCTCTTCAAGAGTTGATGTGCCAGTGGTTCGATCTGTTGTTGCCATGACTGTACGAAATGTGGTCCTTTGTGAGGTCGCACTTTGGCCTGCCAGCGTCGATTCCACACGTGTTGTCGGCTGGATGGAAGTTGCCGAACTACTGATGGTCGAGCTGCTTTCTTCTGTCGTGGCAATTGATGAATGTTCTGTTGACTGGCCGACGGTAGAAGGACCCTCCGTAGTGCTTGCAAATGTGCTTCTGGCACTCATTGTTGTAGATACTGGCGTAGACGATCTTACTGTACTAGTCTGCGCCGTTGTCGTAACAGGCAGAGTTGTCTCTTCAATTGTAGAGGTCAAAGTGCTTTGCTCTGTAGTTGGCCTGATAGTTGAAAAAGTGGTCTTTGAGGCGCTTGTACTTAGAACTGCTAGCGTCGATTCTGCAAGTGTTGTGGCAGAAGACGATCTCAGTGTGCTCGCCCCCTCCGTAGTTGTACTAGCCAATGTGGTCTGTGCAGAGGTTGAGGCCATAGTGCTTTGCTCCGTTGTTACCGGCATTGTAGGGATCGTAGTCCTTTGCGCGGTGGTGCTTTGTTCTACAGCTGTAGATTCGGACAGCGTTGTCGATTGATCTGAAGTTCTGGAGCTGCTGGTCGAGCTCAATTCAGTTGATGTGGCTGTTGAAGGATGTGATGTAGACTGTCCTTCTGTTGAATGAACTTCAGATGTGCTGAGGAGTGTGCTTGTAGCACTCTGTGTTGAAGACATGGCGGGCGACGATCCAAGAGTGCTTGTCTCTGCTGGAGTCGTCCCAGCCACTGTGGTCTCTTCAAGAGTTGATGTGCCAGTGGTTCGATCTGTTGTTGCCATGACTGTACGAAATGTGGTCCTTTGTGAGGTCGCACTTTGGCCTGCCAGCGTCGATTCCACACGTGTTGTCGGCTGGATGGAAGTTGCCGAACTACTGATGGTCGAGCTGCTTTCTTCTGTCGTGGCAATTGATGAATGTTCTGTTGACTGGCCGACGGTAGAAGGACCCTCCGTAGTGCTTGCAAATGTGCTTCTGGCACTCATTGTTGTAGATACTGGCGTAGACGATCTTACTGTACTAGTCTGCGCCGTTGTCGTAACAGGCAGAGTTGTCTCTTCAATTGTAGAGGTCAAAGTGCTTTGCTCTGTAGTTGGCCTGATAGTTGAAAAAGTGGTCTTTGAGGCGCTTGTACTTAGAACTGCTAGCGTCGATTCTGCAAGTGTTGTGGCAGAAGACGATCTCAGTGTGCTCGCCCCCTCCGTAGTTGTACTAGCCACTGTGGTCTGTGCAGAGGTTGAGGCCATAGTGCTTTGCTCCGTTGTTACCGGCATTGTAGGGATCGTAGTCCTTTGCGCGGTGGTGCTTTGTTCTACAGCTGTAGATTCCGACAGCGTTGTCGATTGAGCTGAAGTTCTGGAGCTGCTGGTCGAGCTCAATTCAGTTGATGTGGCTGTTGAAGGATGTGATGTAGACTGTCCTTCTGTTGAATGAACTTCAGATGTGCTGAGGAGTGTGCTTGTAGCACTCTGTGTTGAAGACATGGCGGGCGACGATCCAAGAGTGCTTGTCTCTGCTGGAGTCGTCCCAGCCACTGTGGTCTCTTCAAGAGTTGATGTGCCAGTGGTTCGATCTGTTGTTGCCATGACTGTACGAAATGTGGTCCTTTGTGAGGTCGCACTTTGGCCTGCCAGCGTCGATTCCACACGTGTTGTCGGCTGGATGGAAGTTGCCGAACTACTGATGGTCGAGCTGCTTTCTTCTGTCGTGGCAATTGATGAATGTTCTGTTGACTGGCCGACGGTAGAAGGACCCTCCGTAGTGCTTGCAAATGTGCTTCTGGCACTCATTGTTGTAGATACTGGCGTAGACGATCTTACTGTTCTAGTCTGCGCCGTTGTCGTAACAGGCAGAGTTGTCTCTTCAATTGTAGAGGTCAAAGTGCTTTGCTCTGTAGTTGGCCTGATAGTTGAAAAAGTGGTCTTTGAGGCGCTTGTACTTAGAACTGCTAGCGTCGATTCTGCAAGTGTTGTGGCAGAAGACGATCTCAGTGTGCTCGCCCCCTCCGTAGTTGTACTAGCCACTGTGGTCTGTGCAGAGGTTGAGGCCATAGTGCTTTGCTCCGTTGTTACCGGCATTGTAGGGATCGTAGTCCTTTGCGCGGTGGTGCTTTGTTCTACAGCTGTAGATTCCGACAGCGTTGTCGATTGAGCTGAAGTTCTGGAGCTGCTGGTCGAGCTCAATTCAGTTGATGTGGCTGTTGAAGGATGTGATGTAGACTGTCCTTCTGTTGAATGAACTTCAGATGTGCTGAGGAGTGTGCTTGTAGCACTCTGTGTTGAAGACATGGCGGGCGACGATCCAAGAGTGCTTGTCTCTGCTGGAGTCGTCCCAGCTACTGTGGTCTCTTCAAGAGTTGATGTGCCAGTGGTTCGATCTGTTGTTGCCATGACTGTACGAAATGTGGTCCTTTGTGAGGTCGCACTTTGGCCTGCCAGCGTCGATTCCACACGTGTTGTCGGCTGGATGGAAGTTGCCGAACTACTGATGGTCGAGCTGCTTTCTTCTGTCGTGGCAATTGATGAATGTTCTGTTGACTGGCCGACGGTAGAAGGACCATCCGTAGTGCTTGCAAATGTGCTTCTGGCACTCATTGTTGTAGATACTGGCGTAGACGATTTTACTGTACTAGTCTGCGCCGTTGTCGTAACAGGCAGAGTTGTCTCTTCAATTGTAGAGGTCAAAGTGCTTTGCTCTGTAGTTGGCCTGACAGTTGAAAAAGTGGTCTTTGAGGCGCTTGTACTCAGAACAGCTAGCGTCGATTCTGCAAGTGTTGTGGCAGAAGATGATCTCAGTGTGCTCGCCCCCTCCGTAGTTGTACTAGCCACTGTGGTCTGTGCAGAGGTTGAGGCCATAGTGCTTTGCTCCGTTGTTACCGGCATTGTAGGGATCGTAGTCCTTTGCGCGGTTGTACTTTGGTCTACAGCTGTAGATTCTGCAAGTGTTGTCGATTGGACTGAAGTTGTTGGGCTTCTTGTGGTCGATCTGATTCCATATGTTGTACCAGTGGAAGAGTGTTCTGTAGTCTGTACAACGGTGGAATGACCTTCCGACGTACCAATCAGTGTGCTGGGAAATGTGCTGCTAGTCTGTGTTGATGTCGTGAAAGGCAGAGTGGCCTCTCCAGGAGTAGATGTGAAAGTGCTTATCTCAGTACTTGCCTGGGCTGTCTGAGGTTTGGTAACTTTGGCGGTTGTTCCTTGGCCTGTTGTCGATTCCATAAATGTTGTTGGCTGCACTGAAGTTCTAGAGCTACTGGTCGTCTTTGCTTTTTCTGTTGAGGGAAGAATTGTTGACTGGCCAACGGTGAATCCACCTTCTGAAGTGCTAGCAAATATGCCTGGAGTTGTAGTTTGTGTTGTTTGAATTAAGGAATGTCCCGTAGACCGTCCTACGGACGAATGTACCCCCTCAGTGCTGGCAAATATGGTTATAGCGCGTTGCGTTGTAGATAATCCTTGTGTGTTGGTCATCATTGTTGTAGCAGGCTTTGTTTTGTCTTTTAAAGTAGACGTCAATGTGCTTTGTTCTGTTGTTGCTTGCGCTGTAGGCATTATGGTTTCTTGAGCATTCGTACTATGGCCTTCCAATGTAGATCTGACTGAACTACTTGAGCTGCTTGTGGTCGAGCTGATTTCTTCTGTTGTGGCATATGCAGTAGACTGCGCGACGCTTGAATGATCTTTCGAAGTACTGGCCAATGTACTCATGGCACTTTTCGTCGTAAGTCTTGTTTGAGGAGAACTTTCTGTGCTTTCAAAGAATGGGGTCATAATGTTCTGCTCTGAGGTCGGAACAATCATTGGAATTGCGCTGGTTCGTTGGTAAGGGCTCGACTGAGTGGTGTCCTCATCTATCGTGACCAATGACGAAGTTGGTAATTCCGTTCGAGACGTGGTACTGATGCCACTGGTATGCCGACCACCCGTTGTCATAGTTGTCGTTGGCACTGTGGTCATAGTTCAGGAAAAAAATATTTTCGTGTACTGTATGGTTAGATGGTATGTTTTGTGCCTTCTACTTGATTGACAAAGATACAGATCTGTCTTTAAATGTTTAGTAATTGTATGCCCTGTGACAATGTTGCGATCGTGTGAGTGAATCAGGCTGTGTTGTTTGCAATGTAAATGTGGCAACAATGCTTGTTTAATCTCTAGCTAAGTTGTTAGTATAGTTTGTGCTATTGTGTTTTGTTATCTTGTTCAAGGAATTATTTTTCATACAATATGGAAACGTGTGGAAATCGTGACGAAGACCTTACCTTCACAGTCGCACGGTATAACAAGGTCCCCTATTCTGTAAAGAGATAGATGAAAGAAAATGAAAAAAGACGAAAGCGTCCGACATACACTGCATTTTACAACGAACGTAGCAGTTTTTCTTTATCTTTATTAGAAATTGCAACAATACAATACACAGTGGAACGCCAGGCAGACAAGCTGATGTTGCGGACCACTAACATTAAAATCACAATGAATACGACTATAAGACACTATAAGGCAATACATAGCAGTTTTTGCAAAATATTGTTGATGAAATTTAACACACATTACCTGCATTCTCTGTCAGTCTCAGTGTCAGTGTCGACCTCGGAGCAAGAGGATTCATCGGAACAGTAATCATCCGAGCAAATTTCTTAGGGGATGAAATATCGACAACGTTAAAGATTGTAAGCCATCCGCAGTGTAGGTAAATAAAATGGCATAGTTTAAAATCAGATGGAAAAAGGCTTTGATATTTTAAACCAAACTCCATAGTAAACAAACTGTGTTCATGGCATTGTAACACATGCCGGTACAAACATCCTGGCTTGATGCATAGAATGACATTGTATGCGTAGTGATTTTTATTGCTATATGTACACGGATTAGCTGTTTTTAACGCCTGGACAGCTTGTGCTGCTTAATTCATGTCTATCTTTTTCTTAAGTTTCTGTATATTATAAATGAGCCAAAATGTTGTAGAAAACAATGTACCGTAGGCAGAACGTAGAATGATGCCGAGCGTGTTGTTGTTGTCTGCAGCAATGGACTCGGTTAGGAAACTTGTAACCTCTTCCTTTTCCACACAGGATGAACTAAAGCTCAGAAGCGTCGTAGATACGACACTGCCCTCGTAAAAGTTGAGGACTGTAGAACTACTGAAGATCGTGCTGAGTCTCGAACCACTGTTAGAGGTAAAGTACTCCGATATCTGTAGAAAAAGTGATGAAAAAGATCTTTACTAGTACAACAAAGGGGTTATTTTCGCGTTCACAAAATTCATTCGTGAATAAGGCAAGGATTTTAGTGATTAGGTGTCGAAAAAAATCAAATAATATCGTTAAGTACATCGCAGTGAAACAATGCTTGCAAATGCTACAGCTCTGGTTCTTCTTTAGGTTTGAAAACTATGAAGTAGAGCTAGATTGTACAAACATGGATAAATAGTTTGAAAAAATATAGATAGAAAGGTAAAGTATTTCCCAAACTTTCCTCTTGTCATTGTGCTTATCACAAAACAGTTTGCAATATATTAATTTGCAGATTAAATCTTATCATCGAATACCAGACGTACAAAAAAAGGCTTATTCAAGCCAAATGTAGCAATGGGTGTACACGTGACGGTACAACAGTAACAATGAACGTAATATAACGATTAGTCAGAAACATAATCAGCGAAACAATATACCCACTCACCTTGTCTATTACAATGTTCGAAATGCCTCTAAACCGAGTGCTCGAAATGACTAAGAATTCAGAATCCCATTCCAGGGCACTGAGAGTGAGTTTCAATCCAATTATAGCTGGAACTGTGGAAAAAAACAGGACACTAGATCATAGTACAGACATTTGAATGGAACTGCAAACTGCAGTGATAACTGCAATTAAATCATGCTACCTGTCTGCAATACATTGTATAGAATTTGTTTGCTTTAATAAAGCAACAAGATCAAGAGAAGGTAATAGAAGTAACCAAGTTATCCCCTCGTGGTAAAGATACAACATATTTTCACGCCTTTATGAACTTTGAAATGCTTCCTGAAGTTCTGGGTATTCACTTCTTAAACGTTCAGATGACATATGTCTAAACCAACACTTGTAACTACATGTACAATCTATACGTAGCAAAAACTTACATTCTTCACATGACGTCCCATTCCAAACGTATCCCGGGTTGCACACACAATGAGGATCGCCCTCAGTACTTAGGCAGAACGCGTTAGGCACACACGACAGGCAGGCATCTTCAGGAAAATATTGAGTTTCAAAACATTTATAATTATGAACATCGCCTCTGTCTTTTTACATGGTGTGAAGTGATAATAGAGAGAATGTAACCATAGCCTTAGAATAAATTTAAATACACTGACCAAAGATAAAAAAAAGCTATCATCAGATATAAATCTTGCTTATTGAGTTCTGATGCGTTGTGCTTAATTTTGAAACAGTGTAAAATATGTATAAAAAAATGGTAATATGTATACACAATTTACCTTCCGTTGTGGTTGATGTGGAAAGACCTGTAACTTGTGTAGACTGGGGCGTTCTTTGGTCTGCAGTTGATACAAGTGTCGAAAAAGGAACTGAGGTTGTTGGGTTTCTGGTCGTTGATAGAATCCCATTTGTTTTCCCGGTAGTTAGCACTGCCGATGGCGTTGTTGACATAGTTGAAGTGAATAGCCCTTCGGTTGTAGTTGGCGGAGGTTCTGTGACTACATTTTCGGCTGTTGTTGCCAGAAAATCTGTGAATGGCTCCTCGGCTGTTGTTGGTAGAATTTCCGTTGTAGATGTGGTAGATGCAGTTGCATCTTCCTGATATGTGGTACTTGGTACCTCGGACGTAGTTTGGTCTACAAGGTTGGTTGTCGTGCTAAAGGTTGTTGCCTGAACTGTGCTGCCCAGTGCGGTTCTGGCACTCTGGGATGAAAGTGGGGATGTCAACGGTTCTTCTGTGCTAGAGAACATCGTGGTTTTCTTCGCGTCTGTGGACTCATGAATACTAGATGTTAGAGCGGTTTGTTCCGTTCGAACTGTGCTTGTGGCACTTGGTTGCTCGGTCCTAGATAGTGTAGTCATGTCAGTGGTAACTCCAATGGGTGTCCTTGTCGTCGCTAGACGCGTACTTCTGTCACTGTAAGGTGTATTTACTGTCGTCGTTGCAGATGTGGTCTTGGATAAGAAATATGGAGTTGTCTGGTATGTGGTGGAGTGGCTAAAAGTTGTACCCTCGACTGTGCTGCCAAGTGTGCTCTGCGATGTGTGAGTGGGTGTTGATGGTTCCTCTGTACTGGTGTGTATTGTGGTTTCTTTACGGACGGTGGACAGTTGGGAAGTAGATGTTAGGGTGATCTGATTCGTTATTGTCTGCGCTGTGCTGTCAAGTGAACTTGTTGCACCACTTGGTAGTGTATATGTTGGTGTGGACAGCTCTTCTGTACTAGAGTGTAACGTGCTTTCATCAGTGTCTGTGGACTTTTGAAGTGTTGATGTTAGGGTAATTTGTTCTGTTGTTGCCCGCACTGTGCTGCCAAGTGTGCTCTTTTCACTTGGTGGTGAATGTGTGGGTGTCGAAGGTTCCTCTGAACTGAAGGGGACCGTGGTTTCATCAGGAACTGTTGACCCTTGGAGAGTGGATGTTAGAGCGCTTTGCTCCGTTGTTGCCCTCACTGTGCTCCTAAATGTGCTTGTGGCACTTTGTGATGTATGTAGTTCCTCTGTACTGGAGTACATCGTGGTTACATCTGCAACTGTAGACTCTTGAAGGGTCGACGTTAGAGCACTTTGTTCCGTTGTTGCCTTCACTGTGCTGCCCAGTGTGCTTGTTGCACTCAGCGTCGACGGCTCCTCTGAACTGTATTGCACTGTGGTCTCATCAGCGACAGTGGACTTTTGAAGGGTAGATGTTAGAGTACTTTGTTCCGTAGTTGCAAGAACTGTGACACTCGATGGTGACGGCGTTGGTGTCAAACTTTCTTCTGTACTAGAGTGCATCGTAGTTTCATCAGCAACTGTCGTCTTTGCAAAAGTTGATGTAAGAGTGGTCTGTTCCCTCGATCCAAACACTGTACTGCCAAGTGTGCTTGTCGCACTTGGTTGTGGATGCGTGGTCTCTTGAAGGGTAGATGTTAGGGCACTCTGTTCCGTTGTTGCCTGCACTGTGTTGCCCAGTGTGCGTGTGGCATGAGTTGGTGTCGAACGTTCTTCTGTACCAGAGAACATTTTCGTTTCATCAGCGACTGTGGTCAATGGATTGGTTGATGCTACTGTGATTTGTTCCGTTGTTGCCTGCACTGTGCTGGCAAGTGTGCTTGTGGAACTTGGTTTCCAATACGTGGTTGTGAGAGGTTCCTCCGTACTGGAGTGCATTGTCGCTGTGGACCCTTGAAGGGTAGATGTTAGGGCACTATGTTCCGATGTTACCTGAACTGTGCTCCCAATTGTGCTTGTGACACTTTGTGTTGAATGTGCTAGTGACGAAAGCTCTCCAGTACTAGAGTGCATCGTGGTTTCATCAGCAACCGTGGACCCTCGAAGAGTAGTTGTTAGAGTGCTTTGCTCCGTTGTTGCCAGCACTGTGCTCCTAAATGTGCTTGTGGCACTTTGTGATGTATCTGGTTCCTCTGTACTGGAGTACATCGTGGTTTCATCAGGAACTGTTGACCCTTGGAGAGTAGATGTTGGAGCGCTTTGCTCCGTTGTTGCCTGCACTGTGCTCCTAAACGTGCTTGTGGCACTTTGTGATGTATGTAGTTCCTCTGTACTGGAGTACATCGTGGTTACATCTGCCGCAGTAGACTCTTGAAGGGTCGACGTTAGAGCACTTTGTTCCGTTGTTGCCTGCACTGTGCTGCCCAATGTGCTTGTTGCACTCGGTGTCGACGGCTCCTCTGAATTGTATTGCACTGTGGTCTCATCAGCGACAGTGGACTTTTGAAGGGTAGATGTTAAAGTGCGTTGTTCCGTAGTTGCAAGAACTGTGCTCTTGACACTCGATGGTGACGGCGTTTGTGTCGAACTTTCTTCTGTACTAGAGTGCATCGTAGTTTCATCAACAACTGTCGTCTTTGCTTGGGCTGATGTTAGAGTGGTTTGTTCCCTCGATCCAAACACTGTACTGCCAAGTGTGCTTGTCGCACTTGGTTGTGGATGCGTGGTCTCTTGAAGGGTAGATGTTAGGGCACTTTGTTCCGTTGTTGCCTGCACTGTGCTGGCAAGTCTGCTTGTGGCATGAGTTGGTGTCGATCGTTCTTCTGTACTAGAGTGCATTGTGGTTTCATCAGCGACTGTGGTCTTTGCTTCGGTTGATGTTAGAGTGCTTCGTTCCCTTGTTCCCAACACTGTACTGTTGAGTGTGCTTGTCGCACTTGGTTGTGGATGCGTGGTTGTGGGAGGTTCCTCCGTACTGGAGTGCATTGTTGCTGTGGACTCTTGAATGGTAGATGTTAGGGCACTATGTTCCGCTGTTACCGACACTGTGATGCCAAGTGTACTTGTGTCAATCGAGGGTGAATATGTCTGTGTCGACGGTTCCTCTGAACTGAAGGGGACCGTGGTTTCATCAGGAACTTTTGACCCGAGGAGAGTAGATGTTAGAGTGCTTTGCTCCGTTGTTGCCTGCACTGTGCTCCTAAATGTGCTTGTGGCACTTTGTGATGAATGTAGTTCCTCTGTACTGGAGTACATCGTGGTTACATCTGCCACTGTAGACTCTTGAAGAGTCGACGTTAGAGTTTGTTCAGTTGTTGCCTGCACTGTGCTGCCAAGTGTGCTCTTTTCACTTGGTGGTGAATGTGTGGGTGTCGAAGGTTCTTCTGAACTGAAGGGGACCGTGGTTTCATCAGGAACTGTTGACCCTTGGAGAGTGGATGTTAGAGCGCTTTGCTCCGTTGTTGCCCTCACTGTGCTCCTAAATGTGCTTGTCGCACTTTGTGATGAATGTAGTTCCTCTGTACTAGAGTACATCGTGGTTACATCTGCCACTGTAGACTCTTGAAGGGTCGACGCTAGAGCACTTTGTTCCGTTGTTGCCTGCACTGTGCTACCCAGTGTGCTTGTTGCACTCGGTGTCGACGGCTCCTCTGAACTGTATTGCACTGTGGTCTCATCAGCGACAGTGGACTTGTGAAGGGTAGATGTTAGAGTACTTTGTTCCGTAGTTGCAAGAACTGTGCTTTCGACACTCGATGGTGACGGCGTTGGGGTCGAACTTTCTTCTGTACTAGAGTGCATCGTAGTTTCATCAGCAACTGTCGTCTTTGCAATAGTTGATGCAAGAGTGGTCTGTTCCCTCGATCCAAACACTGTACTGCCAAGTGTGCTTGTCGCACTTGGTTGTGGATGCGTGGTCTCTTGAAGGGTAGATGTTAGGGCACTTTGTTCCGTTGTTGCCTGCACTGTGCTGCCCAGTGTGCTTGTTGCATGAGTTGGTGTCGATCGTTCTTCTGTACTAGAGTGCATTGTGGTTTCATCAGCGACTGTGGTCAATGGATGGGTTGATGCTACTGTGCTTTGTTCCGTTGTTGCCTGCACTGTGCTGGCAAGTGTGCTTGTGGAACTTGGTTTCCAATACGTGGTTGTAAGAGGTTCTTCCGTACTGGAGTGCATTGTCGCTGTGGACCCTCCAAGGGTAGATGTTAGGGCACTATGTTCCGATGTTACCGGCACTGTGATGCCAGGTGTGCTTGTGACACTTTGTGTTGAATGTGCTAGTGACGAAAGTTCTCCAGTACTAGAGTGCATCGTGGTTTCATCAGCAACCGTGGACCCTCGAAGAGTAGTTGTTAGAGTGCTTTGTTCCGTTGTTGCCTGCACTGTGCTCCTAAATGTGCTTGTGGCACTTTGTGATGTATGTAGTTCCTCTGTACTGGAGTACATAGTGGTTACATCTGCCACTGTAGACTCTTGAAGGGTCGACGTTAGAGCACTTTGTTCCGTTGTTGCCTGCACTGTGCTGCCCAGTGTGCTTGTTTTACTCGGTGTCGACGGCTCCTCTGAACTGTACAACACTGTGGTCTCATCAGGGACAGTGGACATGTGAAGGGTAGATGTTAGAGTACTTTGTTCCGTAGTTGCAAGAACTGTGCTTTTGACACTCGATGGTGACGGAGTTGGTGTTGAACGTTCTTCTGTACTAGAGTGCATCGTAGTTTCATCAGCAACTGTCGTCTTTGCAATAGTTGATGTTAGAGTGGTTTGTTCCCTCGATCCAAACACTGTACTGCCAAGTGTGCTTGTCGCACTTGGTTGTGGATGCGTGGTCTCTTGAAGGGTAGATGTTAGGGCACTTTGTTCCGTTGTTGCCTGCACTGTGCTACCAAGTGTTCTTGTGGCATGAGTTGGTGTCGATCGTTCTTCTGTACTAGAGTGCATTGTGGTTTCATCAGCGACTGTGGTCTCTGGATGGGTTGATGCTACTGTGATTTGTTCCGTTGTTGCCTGCACTGTGCTGGCAAGTGTGCTTGTGGAACTTGGTTTCCAATACGTGGTTGTGAGAGGTTCCTGCGTACTGGAGTGCATTGTTGCTTTGGACTCTCGAAGGGTAGATGTTAGGGCACTATATTCCGTTGTTGCCTGCACTGTGCTGCCAATTGTGCTTGTAACACTTTGTGATGGATGTGGTTCCTCTGAGCTAGAGTACATCGTGGTTACATCTGCCACTGTAGACTCTTGAAGGGTCGACGTTAGAGCACTTTGTTCCGTTGTTGCCTGCACTGTGCTGCCCAATGTGCTTGTTGCACTCAGCGTCGACGGCTCCTCTGAACTGTATTGCACTGTGGTCTCATCAGCGACAGTGGACTTGTGAAGGGTAGATGTTAGAGTACTTTGTTCCGTAGTTGCAAGAACTGTTACACTCGATGGTGACGGCGTTGGTGTCAAACTTTCTTCTGTACTAGAGTGCATCGTAGTTTCATCAGCGACTGTCGTCTTTGCAATAGTTGATGTTAGAGTGGTTTGTTCCCTCGATCCAAATACTGTACTGCCAAGTGTGCTTGTGGCACTTGGTTGTGGATGCGTGGTCTCTAGAAGGGTATATGTTAGGGCACTCCGTTCCGTTGTTGCCTGCACTGTGCTGGCAAGTGTGCTTGTGGCATGAGTTGGTGTCGAACGTTCTTCTGTACTAGAGTGCATTGTGGTTTCATCAGTGACTGTGGTCTTTGGATGGGTTGATGCTACTGTGCTTTGTTCCGTTGTTGCCTGCACTGTGCTGGCAAGTGTGCTTGTGGCATGTGTTGGTGTCGAACGTTCTTCTGTACTAGAGTGCATTGTGGTTTCATCAGTGACTGTGGTCTTTGGATGGGTTGATGCTACTGTGATGTGTTCCGTTGTTGCCTGCACTGTGCTGCCAAGTGTGCTTGTGGCATGAGTTGGTGTCGATCGCTCTTCTGTACTAGAGTGCATTGTGGTTTCATCCGCGACTGTGGTCTTTTGATGGGTTGATGCTACTGTGCTTTGTTCCGTTGTTGCCTGCACTGTGCTGGCAAGTGTGCTTGTGGAACTTGGTTTCCAATACGTGGTTGTGAGAGGTTCCTCCGTACTGGAGTGCATTGTCGCTGTGGACCCTTGAAGGGTAGATGTTAGGGCACTCTGTTCCGATGTTACCTGAACTGTGCTCCCAATTGTGCTTGTGACCCTAGGTGTTGAATGTGCTAGTGACGAAACTTCTCCAGTACTAGAGTGCATCGTGGTTTCATCAGCAACCGTGGACCCTCGAAGAGTAGTTGTTAGACCGCTTTGTTCCGTTGTTGCCTGCACTGTGCTCCTAAATATGCTTGTGGCACTTTGTGATGTATGTAGTTCCTCTGTACTGGAGTACATCGTGGTTACATCTGCCACTGTAGAGTCTTGAAAGGTCGACGTTAGAGCACTTTGTTCCGTTGTTGCCTTCACTGTGCTGCCCAGTGTGCTTGTTGCACTCAGCGTCGACGGCTCCTCTGAACTGTATTGCACTGTGGTCTCATCAGCGACAGTGGACTTGTGAAGGGTAGATGTTAGAGTACTTTGTTCCGTAGTTGCAAGAACTGTGACACTCGATGGTGACGGCGTTGGTGTCAAACTTTCTTCTGTACTAGAGTGCATCGTAGTTTCATCAGCGACTGTCGTCTTTGCAATAGTTGATGTTAGAGTGGTTTGTTCCCTCGATCCAAATACTGTACTGCCAAGTGTGCTTGTTGCACTTGGTTGTGGATGCGTGGTCTCTAGAAGGGTATATGTTAGGGCACTCTGTTCCGTTGTTGCCTGCACTGTGCTGCCAAGTGTGCTTGTGGCATGAGTTGGTGTCGAACGTTCTTCTGTACTAGAGTGCATTGTGGTTTCATCAGTGACTGTGGTCTTTGGATGGGTTGATGCTACTGTGCTTTGTTCCGTTGTTGCCTGCACTGTGCTGGCAAGTGTGCTTGTGGCATGTGTTGGTGTCGAACGTTCTTCTGTACTAGAGTGCATTGTGGTTTCATCAGTGACTGTGGTCTTTGGATGGGTTGATGCTACTGTGATGTGTTCCGTTGTTGCCTGCACTGTGCTGCCAAGTGTGCTTGTGGCATGAGTTGGTGTCGATCGCTCTTCTGTACTAGAGTGCATTGTGGTTTCATCCGCGACTGTGGTCTTTTGATGGGTTGATGCTACTGTGCTTTGTTCCGTTGTTGCCTGCACTGTGCTGGCAAGTGTGCTTGTGGAACTTGGTTTCCAATACGTGGTTGTGAGAGGTTCCTCCGTACTGGAGTGCATTGTCGCTGTGGACCCTTGAAGGGTAGATGTTAGGGCACTCTGTTCCGATGTTACCTGAACTGTGCTCCCAATTGTGCTTGTGACCCTAGGTGTTGAATGTGCTAGTGACGAAAGTTCTCCAGTACTAGAGTGCATCGTGGTTTCATCAGCAACCGTGGACCCTCGAAGAGTAGTTGTTAGACCGCTTTGCTCCGTTGTTGCCTTCACTGTGCTCCTAAATGTGCTTATGGCACTTTGTGATGTATGTAGTTCCTCAGTACTGGAGTACATCGTGGTTACACCTGCCACTGTAGACTCTTGAAGGGTCGACGTTAGAGCACTTTGTTCCGTTGTTGCCTGCACTGTGCTGCCCAATGTGCTTGTTGCACTCGGTGTCGACGGCTCCTCTGAACTGTACAACACTGTGGTCTCATCAGGGACAGTGGACATGTGAAGGGTAGATGTTAGAGTACTTTGTTCCGTTGTTGCCTGAACTGTGCTGCCAATTGTACTTGTAAAACTTGGTTGCGAATGTGTGGTTGTGAGTGCTTCTTCTGTACTTAAGTTCAGCGTCGATTCCACAAGTGTTGTCGGCTGGACAGAAGTTGCCGAAGTACTGATGTTCGAGCTGATTTCTTCTGTCGTAGCAATTGATGAATGTACTGTTGACTGGCCGACGGTAGAAGGACCCTCCGTAGTGCCAGCAAATGTGCTTCCGGCACTCATTGTTGTAGATATTGGCGTAGACGATCTTACTGTACTAGTCTGCGCCGTTGTCCTAAGAGGCAGAGTTGCCTCTTCAAGAGTAGACGTCGAAGTGCTTTGCTCTGTACTTGGCCTCACAGTTGAAAATGCGGTGTTTGAGGCGCTTGTACTAAAGACAGCTAGTGTAGATTCCGCAGGTGTGATCGGCTTGGTAGAAGTTGCCGAGCTGCATGTGGTTGAGCTGATTTCTCCTGTTGTGGCAATGGAGGAATAGCTTGTAGACTGGCCAACGGTGGATCGACCTTGTGAAGTGCTGGAAAATGCTCTGGTGGCGATTTGCCTTGTAGATGCGGCGGACGACAATCCAAGAGTGCTTGTCTGCCCTGTAGTTGTGCCAGCCACTGTGGTCTCTTCAAGAGTTGATGTCACAGTGCTTTGTTCTGTTGTTGCTGGCACAGTAGGAAAGGTGGTCCTTTGAGAGGCTGTACTTTCATCTGCAGATGTAGATACAGTAGGCGTTGTCAATGGGACTGAAGTTGTTGGGCTGCTTGTGGTCGATCTGATTCCATATGTTGTACCGGTGGAAGAGTGTTCTGTAGTCTGTACAACAGTGGAATGACCTTCCGACGTGCTCGTTGCACTCTGTGTTGAAGTCGTCACGGGAGTCGATCCCATTGTGCTAGCCCCCTCCGTAGTTGTACTAGCCACTGTGGTCTCTGGCAAGGCTGAAGTCAAACTGGTTCGCTCTGTAGTTACCAGCATCGTAGGAAACTTGGTTTCTTGCACGGTCGTACTTTGGTCTACTTGGGTAGATTCGGACAGCGTCTTCGAATGGACTGAAGTTCGTGTTCCGCTTGTTTGTGATTTAATTGTTGTGCCCGTTGAAGGATAAGCCGTAGACTGTCCTTCAGTTGAAAGAGTTTTGGATGTACTGACAAGTGTGCTTGTAGCACTCTGCGTTGTAAATTTGGTATTTGTTTGCTCTTGAGTGTGATCAGCCACTGTGGTCTCTTCAAGAGTCGAAGTCACAGTGCTTTGATCCGTTGTTTCCATGACTGTACGAAATGTGGTCCTTTGCGAGGTCGTACTTTTACCTGATGATGTGGATTCTGAGCGAGTTGTTAACGGACTGCTAGAAAAATATTTTGTGGTGTGGTCCGTTGTTGGGTTTCTTGTTCTCTGAAGGAGTGTTGATGGCATGTTTGTGCTTGAGGCAGACAGAGATGTGTCTGTAATAGTAGCTGTGTCTGCGCTGGTTTGTTTTTTTGTGGGTAAATCAGTATAGTCTAAAGACGTACTTGACGTCGTCGGCGTTTCCGTTCCTGTTGTTAAAGTAGTCAAAGTAGAAGTTTCTGTACTTTGTCGCTCTGTCCGCAAAATTGTTCGCATGTCAGTAGTATCGACATGAGGTGGTATTATTGTTGTTATTGGACTTGTAGTCATGGTTGAGAACGGTTCTGTGGCGTGGTCAGTTGTTGTGTGACTTGTTGTCTCCAGCAGTGTGGACACCATGTCTGTTGATATTGCAGACAGAGATGTATCTCTTATAGATAAAGTGGTAGCTGTCTCTGTGGTGGTATGTTTCGAGATGGTGTCTGTTGTTTGGACATCACTACTTTCTGTCATGGAAAATGAAGAAGTGGAGCTCAAGATGCTAGGCGTTGTCAAGGTGTGTGCTATTGTTGACGACATAGTCATGCCTCCTGTACTTTGTCGCTCTGTCCGGAAAGTAAAACATAAGTCAGTTGTTACAATGAGATGTTGTTTGTCATGGCTGACGAAGACATTGCGGTTCGGTCTGTAGCGGCTAGGGTGGATTATGCATTAATTTGCGGTAAATGCCATGCCTATGCCTGCTGCCTGCAGAGATGTTTATCATCTGTCGTTTCTACTAGAAGTCTCTAAAGTCATGTTACTTCCATCACTAACATGAAAACGTTGCAAATGGCAGTGATGTGAAAATAAGAGAATGCTTTCCTTCGAAGGTTTCGAGATTGAATATGTAGCGTGTTTGTTTACAGATTATGTATGCTTGACTTTCACGTATTCGTAGAGAAAAGACCTGGAGTATATCAAGTACCGTAGTTTGTTATCAACAGTAAATTAAATGTGTTCCGTATCATCAACTCAAATGATAGCTTTCGTGTGAGGGTGATGCACGCTAGGTTTGACCTATTCCACATACCGCACAGAATTGTAAATTGATTCACATTAAGATAAATAACACCACTTTGAATATGTATTAAGAAAAAAATAGTAAAATAAGCAGAAAGAAACATTGACGCACAGCAGTACATTTGTTTAAATGCAAAAGAAACGTAACTTACCGTCACTGATTTTTTTTTTCTGTTCGGGGGAAAAAGGGGTGTCTTCAACTTGAAAATAGCTCAAACGTTATAAATATAATAGAAAAGAATGTAATTGCACACCTCTTAATGTTGAAGCACTCGTATAGCCGGGCGTACTTTGCTCTATCAGAGTAGATTCCAAAAGTGTTGTCGGCTGGAATGAAGTTATCGAGCTGCTAGAGCTGCTTTCTCCTGTTGTGGCAATAGAGGAATTACCTGTAGACTGGCCCTCGGTTGACCCACCTTCAGAAGTGCTTGAGAATGTGCTGGTGGCGATTTGCCTTGTAGATGCGGCGGACGACAATCCAAGAGTGCTTGTCTGCCCTGTAGTTGTGCCAGCCACTGTGGTCTCTTTAAGAGTTGATGTCACAGTGCTTTGTTCTGTTGTTGCTGGCACTGTACGAAAGGTGGTCCTTTGCGATGCCGTACTTTGGCCTGGCACGGTCGATTCCATAAGTGTTGTCGGCTGGATGGAAGTTGCCGAGCTGCCGGTGGTCGAGCTTATTCCTTTTGTCGTAGCAATTGATGAATGTACTGTTGACTTGCCGACAGTAGAAGGACCTCCCAATGTGCTTGCAGTTGTGCTTCTTTCACTCATTGTTGTAGATGTTGGTGTAGACGATCTTACTGTACTAGTCTGCGCCGTTGTCGTAACAGGCAGAGTTGTCTCTTGAAGAGTAGACGTAAAAGTGCTTTGCTCTGTACTTGGCCTAACAGTTGAAAATGTGGTCTTTGAGGCGCTTGTACTAAGGACTGCTGCTAGCGTCGATTCTGCAGATGTCGTATCGAACAAAATAGAAGAGAATTTGGACGTTGTAGATGATTGTAAGTTAACTGTAGACAAAGTATCTGTATGAGCGTCTGAGCTTGGTTGTTCTGTCCTTGATATTGAAGTCATGTCAGTGGTAGCACCAATAGGTGTCATTGCCGTCGTTAGATGAGTACTTATGTCACTGGTAACCATAAAAGGCGTTTTCACCGACGTGGAAGGAGGTGTGGTCACGGTTGAGAATGATTGAGGGGCTTGGTGTGTGGTGGCGTGACTTGTTTTCTCAAGTAAGGAAGAGGGAATATCCGTGCTTGTAGTCGACAGTGTACCGTCAGTGGATCGTTTACTATTGGTCGGAGAGAAGCTTGTTGTACTGTCAAATGTGGAGGACATTCTGGTCTGTTCTGTAGTAGCAGCAATTGTGTGTAACGTGCTGCTGTGCGAGTTTGTGGTCTCCGCAGTTTTAAAATCACCACTTCCCGTCGTGACAGACAAAGGAGTGGAGCTTAAGATTTCAGACGTCGAGGTCTGTGGTCTATCTGTAAATGCAGTCAGATTTTCTGTCGTAGGTTTCTCTTTAAGAGATGAAGTGCTCCTGTCACTGGTATCCCCAAAAGGTGTTTTTACGGTCGTGGCTGGAGATGTGGTTTTGCTTAAGAGAGATTGAGTTGTTTGGTGTGTGCTGGGGTGACTAGTTTTCACAAGTAAGGTAGAGGCCAGGTCTGTGCTTGAGGTAGAAAGAGATGTATCGCT
The DNA here is from genome assembly GCF_035083965.1 of Branchiostoma lanceolatum. NCBI lineage: Eukaryota > Metazoa > Chordata > Leptocardii > Amphioxiformes > Branchiostomatidae > Branchiostoma > Branchiostoma lanceolatum. The sequence continues at coordinate 3,453,224 of NC_089734.1, forward strand.
CATTCGTGTAATAGATGTATGTGTGGTAGTGTATTCTTGTGTAGGTAGGGCAGATGTGGAACTAAAATCATATGTTGTGCCTGATAAAACATGTGCCGTATTTAAATGGCCTTCAGAAGTCCTGACAAGTGTGCTTGTCGCACTTTCTGTTGCAGATGTCGTGAACGACGATTCGACTGTACTTGTCTTCCCTAGAGTTGTACTAGCCAATGTGGTCCTTTCAAGAGTTGACGTGACAGTGCTTTGTTCTGTTGTTGCTGGCACTGTACGGAATGTGGTCTTTTGCGTGGTCGAACTCTGATCTTCCGATGTAGATTCGACAGACGTTGTCTGTAAGACTGAAGTTCTTGGGCTACTTGTGGTCGATCTGATTCCGTATGTTGTACCAGTCGACGTATGTCCTGTAGTCTCCAGAAATGTGGAGTGACCTTCCGATGTGCCAACGGCTGTGCTTGTGGCACTATGTGTGGAAGTCGGTAAGAAAGTCGATTTTAATGTGCTAGCCATCTCCGTTGTTGTACCAGCCACTGTGGTCTCTGTAACACTTGGCGTCAATGTACTTTTCTCCGTAGTGACAGATAGTGTAGGTACTGTGGTTCTTTGCCCAATCGTACTTTGGTCCACAGTGGTAGATTCAGAAAGCGTTGTTGGTTGGCCTGAAGTTTTTGCTCCACTGGTGGTGGAGACAAATTCAACTGTTGTGCCTTCTGAAGAATGCTCCGTAGAATGTACAACAGTTGAATAGCCTTCAGAAGTGCCGGCAAGTGTGCTTGTAGCACTTTCTGTTGCAGAGGTCGTGAAAGACACTTCGACTGTACTTGTCTTCCCTAGAGTTGTTCTAGCCACTGTGGTCTCTTCAAGAGTTGACGTGACAGTGCATTGTTCTGTTGTTGCTGGCACTGTACGGAATGTGGTCTTTTGCGTGGTCGAACTCTGATCTACCGATGTAGATTCAACACTCGTTGTCTGTAAGACTGAGGTTCTTGGGCTACTTGTGGTCGATCTGATTCCGTATGTTGTACCAGTCGACGTATGCCCTGTAGTCTCCAGAAATGTGGAGTGACCTTCCGATGTGCCAACGGCTGTGCTTGTGGTACTATGTGTGGAAGTCGGTAAAAAAGTGGATTTTAATGTGCTAGCCATCTCCGTTGTTGTACCAGCCACTGTGGTCTCTGTAACACTTGGCGTCAATGTACTTTTCTCCGTAGTGACAGATAGTGTAGGTACTGTGGTTCTTTGCGCAATCGTACTTTGGTCCACAGTGGTAGATTCAGAAAGCGTTGTTGGTTGGCCTGAAGTTTTTGCTCCACTGGTGGTGGAGACAACTGTTGTGCCTTCTGAAGTATGCTCCGTCGAATGTACAACAGTTGAATGGCCTTCAGAAGTGCCGGCAAGTGTGCTTGTAGCACTTTCTGTGGCAGATGTCGTGAACGACGATTCGACTGTACTTGTCTTCCCTAGAGTTGTACTAGCCACAGTGGTCTCTTCAAGAGTTGACGTGACAGTGCTTTGTTCTGTTGTTGCTGGCACTGTACGGAATGTGGTCTTTCGCGTGGTCGAACTCTGATCTACCGATGTAGCTTCGACAGACGTTGTCTGTGAAACTGAAGTTCTTGGGCTACTTGTGGTCAATCTGATTCCGTATGTTGTACCAGTCGACGTATGTCCTGTAGTCTTCAGAAATGTGGAGTGACCTTCCGATGTGCCAACGGCTGTGCTTGTGGGACTATGTGTGGAAGTCGGTAAGAAAATGGATTTTAATGTGCTAGCCATCTCCGTTGTTGTACCAGCCACTTTGGTCTCTGTAACACTTGGTGTCAATGTACTTTTCTCCGAAGTGACAGATAGTGTAGGTACTGTGGTTCTTTGCGCAATCGTACTTTGGTCCACAGTGGTAGATTCAGAAAGCGTTGTTGATTGGCCTGAAGTTTTTGCTCCACTGGTGGTGGAGACAAATTCAACTGTTGTGCCTTCTGAAGAATGCTCCGTAGAATGTACAACAGTTGAATGGCCTTCAGAAGTGCCGGCAAGTGTGCTTGTAGCACTTTCTGTTGCAGAGGTCGTGAACGACGATTCGACTGTACTTGTCTTCCCTAGAGTTGTACTAGCCACTCTGGTCTCTTCAAGAGTTGACGTGACAGTGCTTTGTTCTGTTGTTGCTGGCACTGTACGGAATGTGGTCTTTTGCGTGGTCGAACTCTGATCTACCGATGTAGATTCGACAGACGTTGTCTGTAAGACTGAAGTTCTTGGGCTACTTGTGGTCGATCTGATTCCATATGTTGTACCAGTCGACGTTTGTCCTGTAGTCTCCAGAAATGTGGAGTGACCTTCCGATGTGCCAACGGCTGTGCTTGTGGCACTATGTGTGGAAGTCGGTAAAAAAGTGAATTTTAATGTGCTAGCCATCTCCGTTGTTGTACCAGCCACTGTGGTCTCTGTAACACTTGGCGTCAATGTACTTTTCTCCGTAGTGACAGATAGTGTAGGTACTGTGGTCCTTTGCGCAATCGTACTTTGGTCCACAGTGGTAGATTCAGAAAGCGTTGTTGATTGGCATGAAGTTTTTGCTCCACTGGTGGTGGAGACAACTGTTGTGCCTTCTGAAGTATGCTCCGTAGAATGTACAACAGTTGAATAGCCTTCAGAAGTGCCGGCAAGTGTGCTTGTGGCACTTTCTGTGGCAGATGTCGTGAAAGACGATTCGACTGTACTTGTCGTCCCTAGAGTTGTACTAGCCACTGTGGTCTCTTCAAGAGTTGACGTGACAGTGCTTTGTTCTGTTGTTGCTGGCACTGTACGAAATGTGGTCTTTTGCGTGGTCGAACTCTGATCTACCGATGTAGATTCGACGGACGTTGTTTGTAAGACTGACGTTTTTGGGCTACTTGCGGTCGACATGATTCCGTATGTTGTACCAGTCGACGTACGCCCTGTAGTCTCCAGAAATGTGGAGTGACCTTCCGATGTGGCAACGGATGTGCTTGTGGCACTATGTGTGGAAGTCGGTAAGAAAGTGGATTTTAATGTGCTAGCCATCTCCGTTGTTGTACCAGCCACTGTGGTCTCTGTAACACTTGGCGTCAATGTACTTTTCTCCGTAGTGACAGATAGTGTAGGTACTGTGGTTCTTTGCGCAATCGTACTTTGCTCCACAGCGGTAGATTCAGAAAGCGTTGTTGGTTGGCCTGAAGTTTTTGCTTCACTGGTGGTGGAGACAAATTCAACTGTTGTGCCTTCTGAAGAATGCCCCGTAGAATGTACAACAGTTGAATGGCCTTCAGAAGTGCCGGCAAGTGTGCTTGTGGCACTTTCTGTTGCAGAGGTCGTGAACGACGATTCGACTGTACTTGTCTTCCCTAGAGTTGTACTAGCCACTGTGGTCTCTTCAAGGGTTGACGTGACAGTGCTTTGTTCTGTTGTTGCTGGCACTGTACGGAATGTGGTCTTTTGCGTGGTCGAACTCTGATCTACCGATGTAGATTCGACAGACGTTGTCTGTAAGACTGAAGTTCTTGGGCTACTTGTGGTCGATCTGATTCCGTATGTTGTACCAGTCGACGTATGCCCTGTAGTCTCCAGAAATGTGGAGTGACCTTCCGATGTGCCAACGGCTGTGCTTGTGGCACTATGTGTGGAAGTCGTTAAGAAAGTGGATTTTAATGTGCTAGCCATCTCCGTTGTTGTACCAGCCACTGTGGTCTCTGTAACACTTGGCGTCAATGTACTTTTCTCCGTAGTGACAGATAGTGTAGGTACTGTGGTTCTTTGCGCAATCGTACTTTGCTCCACAGTGGTAGATTCAGAAAGCGTTGTTGGTTGGCCTGAAGTTTTTGCTCCACTGGTGGTGGAGACAAATTCAACTGTTGTGCTTTCTGAAGAATGCTCCGTAGAATGTACAACAGTTGAATGGCCTTCAGAAGTGCCGGCAAGTGTGCTTGTAGCACTTTCTGTTGCAGAGGTCGTGAACGACGATTCGACTGTACTTGTCGTCCCTAGAGTTGTACTAGCCACTGTGGTCTCTTCAAGAGTTGACGTGACAGTGCTTTGTTCTGTTGTTGCTGGCACTGTACGGAATGTGGTCTTTTGCGTGGTCGAAGTCTGATCTACCGATGTAGATTCGACAGACGTTGTCTGTAAGACTGAAGTTCTTGGGCTACTTGTGGACGATCTGATTCCGTATGTTGTACCAGTCGACGTATGTCCTGTAGTCTCCAGAAATGTGGAGTGACCTTCCGATGTGCCAACGGCTGTGCTTGTGGGACTATGTGTGGAAGTCGGTAAGAAAGTGGATTTTAATGTGCTAGTCATCTCCGCTGTTGTACCAGCCACTGTGGTATCTGTAACACTTGGCGTCAATGTACTTTTCTCCGTAGTGACAGATAGTGTAGGTACTGTGGTCCTTTGCGCAATCGTACTTTGGTCCACAGTGGTAGATTCAGAAAGCGTTGTTGGTTGGCCTGAAGTTTTTGCTCCACTGGTGGTGGAGACAAATTCAACTGTTGTGCCTTCTGAAGAATGCTCCGTAGAATGTGCAACAGTTGAATGGCCTTCAGAAGTGCCGGCAAGTATGCTTGTAGCAGTTTCTGTTGCAGAGGTCGTGAACGACGATTTGACTGTACTTGTCTTCCCTAGAGTTGTACTAGCCACTGTGGTCTCTTCAAGAGTTGACGTGTCAGTGCTTTGTTCTGTTGTTGCTGGCACTGTACGAAATGTGGTCTTTTGCGTTGTGGAACTCTGATCTACCGATGTAGATTCGACACTCGTTGTCTGCAAGACTGAAGTTCTTGGGCTACTTGTGGTCGATCTGATTCCGTATGTTGTACCAGTCGACGTATGCCCTGTAGTCTCCAGAAATGTGGAGTGACCTTCCAATTTGGCAACGGCTGTGCTTGTGGCACTATGTGTGGAAGTCGGTAAGAAAGTAGATTTTAATGTGCTAGCCATCTCTGTTGTTGTACCCGCCACTGTGGTCTCTGTAACACTTGGCGTCAATGTACTTTTCTCCGTAGTGACAGATAGTGTAGGTACTGTGGTTCTTTGCCCGATCGTACTTTGCTCCACAGTGGTAGATTCAGAAAGCGTTGTTGATTCGCCTGAAGTTTTTGCTCCACTGGTGGTGGAGAAAAATTCAACCGTTGTGCCTTCTGAAGAACGCTTTGTAGAATGTACAACAGTTGAATGGCCTTCAGAAGTGCCGGCAAGTGTGCTTGTCGCACTTTCTATTGCAGATGTCGTGAACGACGATTCGACTGTACTTGTCTTCCCTAGAGTTGTACTACCCACTGTGGTCTCTTCAAGAGTTGACGTGTCAGTGCTTTGTTCTGTTGTTGCTGGCACTGTACGGAATGTGGTCTTTTGCGTTGTGGAACTCTGATCTACCGTTGTAGATTCGACACTCGTTGTCTGTAAGACTGAAATTCTTGGGCTACTTGTGGTCGATCTGATTCCGTATGTTGTACCAGTCGACGTATGCCCTGTAGTCTCCAGAAATGTGGAGTGACCTTCCGATTTGGCAACGGCTGTACTTGTGGCACTATGTGTGGAAGTCGGTAAGATAGTAGATTTTAATGCGCTAGCCATCTCCGTTGTTGTACCCGCCACTGTGGTCTCTGTAACACTTGGCGTCAATGTACTTTTCTCCGTAGTGACAGATACTGTAGGTACTGTGGTCCTTTGCGCAATCGTACTTTGGTCCACAGTGGTAGATTCAGAAAGCGTTGTTGGTTGGCCTGAAGTTTTTGCTCCACTGGTGGTGGAGACAAATTCAACTGTTGTGCCTTCTGAAGAATGCTCCGTAGAATGTACAACAGTTGAATGGCCTTCAGAAGTGCCGGCAAGTGTGCTTGTCGCACTTTCTGTTGCAGATGTCGTGAACGACGATTCGACTGTACTTGTCTTCCCTAGAGTTGTACTAGCCACTGTGGTCTCTTCAAGAGTTGACGTGATAGTGCTTTGTTCTGTTGTTGCTGGCACTGTACGGAATGTGGTCTTTTGCGTGGTCGAACTCTGATCTACCGTTGTAGATTCGACACTCGCTGTCTGTAAGACTGAAGTTATTGGGCTACTTGTGGTCGATCTGATTCCGTATGTTGTACCAGTCGACGTATGCCCTGTAGTCTCCAGAAATGTGGAGTGACCTTCCGATGTGCCAACGGCTGTGCTTGTGGCACTATGTGTGGAAGTCGGTAAAAAAGTGAATTTTAATGTGCTAGCCATCTCCGTTGTTGTACCAGCCACTGTGGTCTCTGTAACACTTGGCGTCAATGTACTTTTCTCCGTAGTGACAGATAGTGTAGGTACTGTGGTCCTTTGCGCAATCGTACTTTGGTCCACAGTGGTAGATTCAGAAAGCGTTGTTGATTGGCCTGAAGTTTTTGCTCCACTGGTGGTGGAGACAACTGTTGTGCCTTCTGAAGTATGCTCCGTAGAATGTACAACAGTTGAATAGCCTTCAGAAGTGCCGGCAAGTGTGCTTGTGGCACTTTCTGTGGCAGATGTCGTGAAAGACGATTCGACTGTACTTGTCGTCCCTAGAGTTGTACTAGCCACTGTGGTCTCTTCAAGAGTTGACGTGACAGTGCTTTGTTCTGTTGTTGCTGGCACTGTACGAAATGTGGTCTTTTGCGTGGTCGAACTCTGATCTACCGATGTAGATTCGACGGACGTTGTTTGTAAGACTGACGTTTTTGGGCTACTTGCGGTCGACATGATTCCGTATGTTGTACCAGTCGACGTACGCCCTGTAGTCTCCAGAAATGTGGAGTGACCTTCCGATGTGGCAACGGATGTGCTTGTGGCACTATGTGTGGAAGTCGGTAAGAAAGTGGATTTTAATGTGCTAGCCATCTCCGTTGTTGTACCAGCCACTGTGGTCTCTGTAACACTTGGCGTCAATGTACTTTTCTCCGTAGTGACAGATAGTGTAGGTACTGTGGTTCTTTGCGCAATCGTACTTTGCTCCACAGCGGTAGATTCAGAAAGCGTTGTTGGTTGGCCTGAAGTTTTTGCTTCACTGGTGGTGGAGACAAATTCAACTGTTGTGCCTTCTGAAGAATGCCCCGTAGAATGTACAACAGTTGAATGGCCTTCAGAAGTGCCGGCAAGTGTGCTTGTGGCACTTTCTGTTGCAGAGGTCGTGAACGACGATTCGACTGTACTTGTCTTCCCTAGAGTTGTACTACCCACTGTGGTCTCTTCAAGGGTTGACGTGACAGTGCTTTGTTCTGTTGTTGCTGGCACTGTACGGAATGTGGTCTTTTGCGTGGTCGAACTCTGATCTACCGATGTAGATTCGACAGACGTTGTCTGTAAGACTGAAGTTCTTGGGCTACTTGTGGTCGATCTGATTCCGTATGTTGTACCAGTCGACGTATGCCCTGTAGTCTCCAGAAATGTGGAGTGACCTTCCGATGTGCCAACGGCTGTGCTTGTGGCACTATGTGTGGAAGTCGTTAAGAAAGTGGATTTTAATGTGCTAGCCATCTCCGTTGTTGTACCAGCCACTGTGGTCTCTGTAACACTTGGCGTCAATGTACTTTTCTCCGTAGTGACAGATAGTGTAGGTACTGTGGTTCTTTGCGCAATCGTACTTTGCTCCACAGTGGTAGATTCAGAAAGCGTTGTTGGTTGGCCTGAAGTTTTTGCTCCACTGGTGGTGGAGACAAATTCAACTGTTGTGCTTTCTGAAGAATGCTCCGTAGAATGTACAACAGTTGAATGGCCTTCAGAAGTGCCGGCAACTGTGCTTGTAGCACTTTCTGTTGCAGAGGTCGTGAACGACGATTCGACTGTACTTGTCGTCCCTAGAGTTGTACTAGCCACTGTGGTCTCTTCAAGAGTTGACGTGACAGTGCTTTGTTCTGTTGTTGCTGGCACTGTACGGAATGTGGTCTTTTGCGTGGTCGAAGTCTGATCTACCGATGTAGATTCGACAGACGTTGTCTGTAAGACTGAAGTTCTTGGGCTACTTGTGGACGATCTGATTCCGTATGTTGTACCAGTCGACGTATGTCCTGTAGTCTCCAGAAATGTGGAGTGACCTTCCGATGTGCCAACGGCTGTGCTTGTGGGACTATGTGTGGAAGTCGGTAAGAAAGTGGATTTTAATGTGCTAGTCATCTCCGCTGTTGTACCAGCCACTGTGGTATCTGTAACACTTGGCGTCAATGTACTTTTCTCCGTAGTGACAGATAGTGTAGGTACTGTGGTCCTTTGCGCAATCGTACTTTGGTCCACAGTGGTAGATTCAGAAAGCGTTGTTGGTTGGCCTGAAGTTTTTGCTCCACTGGTGGTGGAGACAAATTCAACTGTTGTGCCTTCTGAAGAATGCTCCGTAGAATGTGCAACAGTTGAATGGCCTTCAGAAGTGCCGGCAAGTATGCTTGTAGCAGTTTCTGTTGCAGAGGTCGTGAACGACGATTCGACTGTACTTGTCTTCCCTAGAGTTGTACTAGCCACTGTGGTCTCTTCAAGAGTTGACGTGTCAGTGCTTTGTTCTGTTGTTGCTGGCACTGTACGGAATGTGGTCTTTTGCGTTGTGGAACTCTGATCTACCGATGTAGATTCGACACTCGTTGTCTGCAAGACTGAAATTCTTGGGCTACTTGTGGTCGATCTGATTCCGTATGTTGTACCAGTCGACGTATGCCCTGTAGTCTCCAGAAATGTGGAGTGACCTTCCAATTTGGCAACGGCTGTGCTTGTGGCACTATGTGTGGAAGTCGGTAAGAAAGTAGATTTTAATGTGCTAGCCATCTCTGTTGTTGTACCCGCCACTGTGGTCTCTGTAACACTTGGCGTCAATGTACTTTTCTCCGTAGTGACAGATAGTGTAGGTACTGTGGTTCTTTGCCCGATCGTACTTTGCTCCACAGTGGTAGATTCAGAAAGCGTTGTTGATTCGCCTGAAGTTTTTGCTCCACTGGTGGTGGAGAAAAATTCAACCGTTGTGCCTTCTGAAGAACGCTTTGTAGAATGTACAACAGTTGAATGGCCTTCAGAAGTGCCGGCAAGTGTGCTTGTCGCACTTTCTATTGCAGATGTCGTGAACGACGATTCGACTGTACTTGTCTTCCCTAGAGTTGTACTACCCACTGTGGTCTCTTCAAGAGTTGACGTGACAGTGCTTTGTTCTGTTGTTGCTGGCACTGTACGGAATGTGGTCTTTTGCGTTGTGGAACTCTGATCTACCGTTGTAGATTCGACACTCGTTGTCTGTAAGACTGAAATTCTTGGGCTACTTGTGGTCGATCTGATTCCGTATGTTGTACCAGTCGACGTATGCCCTGTAGTCTCCAGAAATGTGGAGTGACCTTCCGATTTGGCAACGGCTGTACTTGTGGCACTATGTGTGGAAGTCGGTAAGATAGTAGATTTTAATGCGCTAGCCATCTCCGTTGTTGTACCCGCCACTGTGGTCTCTGTAACACTTGGCGTCAATGTACTTTTCTCCGTAGTGACAGATACTGTAGGTACTGTGGTCCTTTGCGCAATCGTACTTTGGTCCACAGTGGTAGATTCAGAAAGCGTTGTTGGTTGGCCTGAAGTTTTTGCTCCACTGGTGGTGGAGAAAAATTCAACTGTTGTGCCTTCTGAAGAATGCTCCGTAGAATGTACAACAGTTGAATGGCCTTCAGAAGTGCCGGCAAGTGTGCTTGTCGCACTTTCTGTTGCAGATGTCGTGAACGACGATTCGACTGTACTTGTCTTCCCTAGAGTTGTACTAGCCACTGTGGTCTCTTCAAGAGTTGACGTGATAGTGCTTTGTTCTGTTGTTGCTGGCACTGTACGGAATGTGGTCTTTTGCGTGGTCGAACTCTGATCTACCGTTGTAGATTCGACACTCGCTGTCTGTAAGACTGAAGTTATTGGGCTACTTGTGGTCGATCTGATTCCGTATGTTGTACCAGTCGACGTATGCCCTGTAGTCTCCAGAAATGTGGAGTGACCTTCAGATGTGGCAACGGCTTTGCTTATGGCACTATGTGTGGAAGTCGGTAAGAAAGTGGATTTCAATGTGCTAGCCATCTCTGTTGTTGTACCCGCCACTGTGGTCTCTGTAACACTTGGCGTTAATGTACTTTTCTCCGTAGTGACAGATAGTGTAGGTACTGTGGTTCTTTGCGCAATCGTACTTTGCTCCATAGTGGTAGATTCAGAAAGCGTTGTTGGTTGGCCTGAAGTTTTTGCTCCACTGGTGGTGGAGAAAAATTCAACCGTTGTGCCTTCTGAAGAACGCTTTGTAGAATGTACAACAGTTGAATGGCCTTCAGAAGTGCCGGCAAGTGTGCTTGTAGCACTTTCTGTTGCAGATGTCGTGAACGACGATTCGACTGTACTTGTCTTCCCTGGAGTTGTTCTAGGCACTGTGGTTTTGTCAAGTGTTGAAGCCACAGTGCTTTGTTCTGTTGTTGCTGGCACTGTACGGAATATGGTCTTTTGCGAGGTCATACTTGTCATTACTGGTGTTGATTGAGAAAGTTTTGTCGATTGTACAAAACCTCTTTTGCTTTTAGTGGCTGAGTTTAGTTCCACTGTTGTTCCAGTTGTTTGAGAGGGGCTAGTAGATTGCTTGGCTGTAGTACTTATTACATCACTTGTCGATAATATAGTTTGGGTTTCTATTATGATTGTGTCATCTGTTGTTTGATCTGATCTTACCTGAGCGGAACTTTGTGTACTCGCCAATGAAGCTGATGATGTAGTCGGAATTGTATCTGTAATGTATCTAGTTCTAGCTGTGTTCGTGTTTCTGTGTTCATGTGTGAGTAGAGCAGTTGATAGATTGGGAAGAGTGCTAACTTGTAACCCTCCCCTATCAGTATTCAATTGAGTTGTGTGAGAAGATTGTGTCGGTGAATATTTTCCAACTTTAGTTGTAGATGATAGAGCTTGGCCCGTTGTTGTCGGTGTTACTTCAGTTGATCGTGGTATGATTGTATGAGAGGAACTGTCTGTGTTATACGTAGATGACATGTCGTTCTGTTCGGTGGTAGCAGAAAGCGTGGGAAACGCGCTACTCCGCTTGGAAGTAGAGATTGTGGTTTTCATGTCTCTGCTTTCCGTCGTCATGAACGAAAAAGCGGATCTCAAAGTACTTGTCAATGTTTGTGGTCCCGTTTTGGAAGTTGCTAGTAATTCTGTACTTGGTCGCTCTGTCGAGGAGGTATCGCTGATGTCAGTTGTAACCTCAAGAGCCGTTGTGGTTTTAGAGGTCAATAATGTAGGAGTTGTCGACCTTTGTGATCTGTCTGTTGAAGTAGTCAGAACGGGGGTCTCTGTACTTGGTCGTTCTGTCCAAAAAGCAGCGCTTCTGTTAGTGATAATTCTATACCTCGATGTCTTTGTCATCATATATAGTCATGGTTAAAAATGTTAAATTCATTTAAAAACAATGTACTCTCCTTCAATTGTAAACATCTTGTTAATATGAAATGGTAGCTATAAAAATAAGTATAAACACTGACATAAATTCAAGTCTTTTCTAGCTGACGTGTGTGCAATATAAAATGCAAAAAAGGTTAAGTATGTCAATGCTAAACGAGGCTAAAATCTTGTGGCAATAATATATATAAAAAACTTCCACTAGAATAGAAACTAATATCAAAAAAGTGTCGTTGAAATAATTTAGAAAAAAACGCACCTGTTGTCAGTTCCGACGAAGGTCGCAACGTTGATCCACTTGAAATATATGGCGTCCTCTCCTCTTTCAGAGTAGATTCCACAGGTGAGGTCAACGTGCTCAGAAACGTGCGAAGACTCTCTGTCGAAGATGTTGCAAAAGACAACATATTTGTGCTTGTCTGCTCTATAGTTGTACCAGCCTCTGTGGTCTCTCCAAGAGTCGATGTCGCTGCGGAAGACGATGGGATTGTGTTTGTCTGCCCTGCAGTTGTACTAGCCGTTGTGGTCTCTCCAAGAGTCGATGTCGCTGCGGAAGACGATGGGATTGTGCTTGTCTGCCCTGCAGTTGTACTAGACGCTGTGGTCTCTCCAAGAGTGGACGTCACAGTGCTTCGATCTGTTGTTGCCTGCACTGTACGGAATGTAGTTCTTTGCGTGGTCGTCCTTTCATCTGCTGCTGTAGTTTCCGCAAGCGTTGAAAATGGGACTAAAGTACTTGGGCTGCTCGTGGTCGATCTGGCTCCATATGTTGTACCGGTCGAAGTTTGACCTGTAGTCTCTACGATTGTAGAATGACCTTCCGACGTGGCGACGATTGTGCTTGAGGCACTATGTGTTGAAGACCTGACAGAAGACGGTTCAAACGTGCTGGCCCTCTCCGTTGTTGTGCTGGCCCCCGTGGTCTCTGCCAAGGTTGACGTCAATGTGCTTTGCTCTGTTGTTACCAGCATTGTGGGAAACTTAGTTGCTTCCGCTGTCGTACTTTGGTCTACCAGGGTAGATTCCGAAAGCGTCGTCGATTGGACTGAAGTTCTTGATCCGATTGAAGTGGAGCTAGATTCAAGTGTTGTGCCCAATGAAGAATGCACTGTAGTCTCTCCCGCAGTTGAATAAACTTCAGAAGTGCTTGCCAGGGTGCTAGTAGCACTTTCTGTTGAAGATGCGGAGGAAGACGACCCAAGTGTGCTTTCCTGCTCTGTAGTTAGACTAGCCTCTGTGGTCTCTCCAAGAGTCGATGTCGCTGCGGAAGACGATGGGATTGTGCTTGTCTGCCCTGCAGTTGTACTAGCCACTGTGGTCTCTCCAAGAGTGGACGTCACAGTGCTTCGATCTGTTGTTGCCTGCACTGTACGAAATGTAGTTCTTTGCGTGGAAGTCCTTTCATCTGCTGTTGTAGTTTCCGCAAGCGTTGAAAATGGGACTGAAGTACTTGGGCTGCTCGTGGTCGATCTGGCTCCGAATGTTGTGCCGGTCGAAGATTGGCCAGTAGTCTCTACGATTGTAGAATGACCTTCCGACGTGGCGACGATTGTGCTTGAGGCACTATGTGTTGAAGACCTGACAGAAGACGGTTCAAACGTGCTGGCCCTCTCCGTTGTTGTGCTGGCCACTGTGGTCTCTGCCAAAGTTGACGTCAAATTGCTTTGCTCGCTTGTAACTGGAATTGTAGAAACCTTGGTTCTTTCTGCGGTCGTGGTTTGAACTCCGGCGGTAGATTCGGAACCTGTAGTCGATTGGACTGAAGTTCTTGATCCGCTGGTGGTCGAACTAAATTCAACTGTTGTTCCAGTTGAAAAATGTGCCGTTGTCTGTCCCGCAGTTGAATGACCTTCAGAAGTGCTTGCAAGGGTGCTTGTAGCTCTTTCTGTTGAAGATGCGGTGGAAGAGGACCCTAGTGTGCTTGCCTGCTCTGTAGTTAGACTAGCCTCTGTGGTCTCTCCAAGAGTCGATGTCGCTGCGGAAGACGATGGGATTGTGCTTGTCTGCCCTGCAGTTGTACTAGCCGCTGTGGTCTCACCAAGAGTGGACGTCACAGTGCTTCGATCTGTTGTTGCCTGCACTGTACGGAATGTAGTTCTTTGCGTGGAAGTCCTTTCATCTGCTGCTGTAGTTTCCGCAAGCGTTGAAAATGGAACTGAAGTACTTGGGCTGCTCGTGGTCGATCTGGCGCCAAATGTTGTGCCGGTCGAAGATTGACCAGTAGTCTCTACGATTGTAGAATGACCTTCCGACGTGGCGACGATTGTGCTTGAGGCACTTTGTGTTGAAGACCTGACAGAAGACGGTTCAAACGTGCTGGCCCTTTCCGTTGTTGTGCTGGCCACTGTGGTCTCTGCCAAGGTTGACGTCAATGTGCTTTGCTCTGTTGTTACCAGCATTGTGGGAAACTTAGTTGCTTCCGCTGTCGTACTTTGGTCTAGCAGGGTAGATTCCGAAAGCGTCGTCGATTGGACTGAAGTTCTTGATCCGATTAAAGTGGAGCTAGATTCAAGTGTTGTGCCAAATGAAGAATGCACTGTAGTCTCTCCTGCAGTTGAATGACCTTCAGAAGTGCTTTCAAGGGTGCTAGTAGCACTTTCTGTTGAAGATGCGGAAGAAGACGACCCAAGTGTACTTGCCTGCTCTGTAGTTAGACTAGCCTCTGTGGTCTCTCCAAGAGTCGATGTCGCTGCGTAAGACGATGGGATTGTGCTTGTCTGCCCTGCAGTTGTACTAGACGCTGTGGTCTCTCCAAGAGTGGACGTCACAGTGCTTCGATCTGTTGTTGCCTGCACTGTACGAAATGTAGTTCTTTGCGTGGAAGTCCTTTCCTCTGCTGCTATAGTTTCCGCAAGCGTTGAAAATGGGACTGAAGTACTTGGGCTGCTCGTGGTCGATCTGGCTCCATATGTTGTGCCGGTCGAAGTTTGGCCTGTAGTCTCTACGATTGTAGAATGACCTTCCGACGTGGTGACGATTGTGCTTGAGGCACTATGTGTTGAAGACCTGACAGAAGACGGTTCAAACGTGCTGGCCCTCTCCGTTGTTGTGCTGGCCACTGTGGTCTCTGCCAAGGTTGACGTCAATGTGCTTTGCTCTGTTGTTAACAGCATTGTGGGAAACTTAGTTGCTTCCGCTGTCGTACTTTGGTCTACCAGGGTAGATTCCGAAAGCGTCGTCGATTGGACCGAAGTTCTTGATCCGATTGAAGTGGAGCTAGATTCAAGTGTTGTGCCAAATGAAGAATGCACCGTAGTCTCTCCTGCAGTTGAATGAACTTCAGAAGTGCTTCCAAAGGTGCTTGGAGCACTTTCTGTTGAAGATGCGGAGGAAGACGACCCAAGTGTGCTTTCCTGCTCTGTAGTTAGACTAGCCTCTGTGGTCTCTCCAAGAGTCGATGTCGCTGCGGAAGACGATGGGATTGTGCTTGTCTGCCCTGCAGTTGTACTAGCCGCTGTGGTCTCTCCAAGAGTGGACGTCACAGTACTTCGATCTGTTGTTGCCTGCACTGTACGAAATGTAGTTCTTAGCGTGGAAGTCCTTTCATCTGCTGCTGTAGTTTCCGCAAGCGTTGAAAATGGGACTGAAGTACTTGGGCTGCTCGTGGTCGATCTGGCTCCATATGTTGTGCCGGTCGAACTTTGGCCTGTAGTCTCTACGATTGTAGAATGACCTTCCGACGTGGCGACGATTGTGCTTGAGGCACTATGTGTTGAAGACCTGACAGAAGACGGTTCAAACGTGCTGGCCCTCTCCGTTGTTGTGATGGCCACTGTGGTCTCTGCCAAGGTTGACGTCAATGTGCTTTGCTCTGTTGTTACCAGCATTGTGGGAAACTTAGTTGCTTCCGCTGTCGTACTTTGGTCTAGTAGGGTAGATTCCGAAAGCGTCGTCGATTGGACTGAAGTTCTTGATCCGATTGAAGTGGAGCTAGATTCAAGCGTTGTGCCCAATGAAGAATGCACCGTAGTCTCTCCTGCAGTTGAATGAACTTCAGAAGTGCTTTCAAGGGTGCTAGTAGCACTTTCTATTGAAGATGCGGAGGAAGACGACCCAAGTGTGCTTTCCTGCTCTGTAGTTAGACTAGCCTCTGTGGTCTCTCCAAGAGTCGATGTCGCTGCGGAAGACGATGGGATTGTGCTTGTCTGCCCTGCAGTTGTACTAGCCACTGTGGTCTCTCCAAGAGTGGACGTCACAGTGCTTCGATCTGTTGTTGCCTGCACTGTACGAAATGTAGTTCTTTGCGTGGAAGTCCTTTCATCTGCTGTTGTAGTTTCCGCAAGCGTTGAAAATGGGACTAAAGTACTTGGGCTGCTCGTGGTCGATCTGGCTCCGAATGTTGTGCCGGTCGAAGATTGGCCAGTAGTCTCTACGATTGTAGAATGACCTTCCGACGTGGCGACGATTGTGCTTGAGGCACTATGTGTTGAGGACCTGATAGAAGACGGTTCAAACGTGCTGGCCCTCTCCGTTGATGTGTTGGCCACTGTGGTCTCTGCCAAGGTTGACGTCAAAGTGCTTTGCTCTCTTGTTACCAGGATTGTGGGAAACTTTGTTGCTTCCGCTGTCGTACTTTGGTCTACCAGGGTAGATTCCAAAAGCGTCGTCGATTGGACTGAAGTTCTTGATCCGATTGAAGTGGAGCTAGATTCAAGTGTTGTGCCCAATGAAGAATGCACTGTAGTCTCTCCTGCAGTTGAATGAACTTCAGAAGTGCTTGCCAGGGTGCTTGTAGCACTTTCTGTTGAAGATGTGGAGGAAGACGACCCAAGTGTGCTTTCCTGCTCTGTAGTTAGACTAGCCTCTGTGGTCTCTCTAAGAGTCGATGTCGCTGCGGAAGACGATGGGATTGTGCTTGTCTGCCCTGCAGTTGTACTAGCCGCTGTGGTCTCTCCAAGAGTGGACGTCACAGTGCTTCGATCTGTTGTTGCCTGCACTGTACGGAATGTAGTTCTTTGCGTGGTCGTCCTTTCATCTGCTGCTGTAGTTTCCGCAAGCGTTGAAAATGGGACTGGAGTACTTGGGCTGCTCGTGGTCGATCTGGCTCCATATGTTGTGCCGGTCGAAGTTTGGCCTGTGGTCTCTACGATTGTAGAATGACCTTCCGACGTGGCGACGATTGTGCTTGAGGCACTATGTGTTGAAGACCTGACAGAAGACGGTTCAAACGTGCTGGCCCTCTCCGTTGTTGTGCTGGCCACTGTGGTCTCTGCCAAGGTTGACGTCAATGTGCTTTGCTCTGTTGTTACCAGCATTGTGGGAAACTTAGTTGCTTCCACTGTTGTACTTTTGTCTACCAGGGTAGATTCCGAAAGCGTCGTCGATTGGACTGAAGTTCTTGATCCGATTGAAGTGGAGCTAGATTCAAGTGTTGTGCCCAATGAAGAATGCACTGTAGTCTCTCCTGCAGTTGAATGAACTTCAGAAGTGCTTGCCAGGGTGCTTGTAGAACTTTCTGTTGAAGATGTGGAGGAAGACGACCCAAGTGTGCTTTCCTGCTCTGTAGTTAGACTAGCCTCTGTGGTCTCTCTAAGAGTCGATGTCGCTGCGGAAGACGATGGGATTGTGCTTGTCTGCCCTGCAGTTGTACTAGCCGCTG
The DNA here is from genome assembly GCF_035083965.1 of Branchiostoma lanceolatum. NCBI lineage: Eukaryota > Metazoa > Chordata > Leptocardii > Amphioxiformes > Branchiostomatidae > Branchiostoma > Branchiostoma lanceolatum. Next base: position 3,470,208 of record NC_089734.1, read on the forward strand.
TGGTCTCTCCAAGAGTGGACGTCACAGTGCTTCGATCTGTTGTTGCCTGCACTGTACGGAATGTAGTTCTTTGCGTGGTCGTCCTTTCATCTGCTGCTGTAGTTTCCGCAAGCGTTGAAAATGGAACTGAAGTACTTGGGCTGCTCGTGGTCGATCTGGCTCCATATGTTGTGCCGGTCGAAGTTTGGCCTGTAGTCTCTACGATTGTAGAATGACCTTCCGACGTGGCGACGATTGTGCTTGAGGCACAATGTGTTGAAGATCTGACAGAAGACGGTTCAAACGTGCTGGCCCTCTCCGTTGTTGTGCTGGCCACTGTGGTCTCTGCCAAGGTTGACGTCAAAGTGCTTTGCTCGCTTGTTAATGGAATTGTAGAAACCTCTGTTTTTTTTGCGGTCGTGCTTTGAACTCCAGCGGTAGATTCGGAACCTGTAGTCGATTGGAATGAATTTCTTGATCCGCTGGTGGTCGAGCTAAATTCAACTGTTGTTCCAGTTGAAAAATGTGCCGTTGTCAGCCCCGCGGTTGAATGAACTTCAGAAGTGCTTGCAAGGGTGCTTGTAGCACTTTCTGTTGAAGATGCAGCCGAAGACGACTCAAGGGTGCTTGCCTGCTCTGTAGTTAGACTAGCCTCTGTGGTCTCTCCAAGAGTCGATGTCGCTGCGGAAGACGATGGGATTGTGCTTGTCTGCCCTGCAGTTGTACTAGCCGCTGTGGTCTCTCCAAGAGTGGACGTCACAGTGCTTCGATCTGTTGTTGCCTGCACTGTACGGAATGTAGTTCTTTGCGTGGAAGTCCTTTCATCTGCTGCTGTAGTTTCCGCAAGCGTTGAAAATGGGACTGAAGTACTTGGGCTGCTCGTGGTCGATCTGGCTCCATATGTTGTGCCGGTCGAAGTTTGGCCTGTAGTCTCTACGATTGTAGAATGACCTTCCGACGTGGCGACGATTGTGCTTGAGGCACTATGTGTTGAAGACCTGACAGAAGACGGTTCAAACGTGCTGGCCCTCTCCGTTGTTGTGCTGAACCCCGTGATCTCTGCCGAGGTTGACGTCAATGTGCTTTGCTCTGTTGTTACCAGCATCGTGGGAAACTTAGTTGCTTCCACTGTCGTACTTTTGTCTACCAGGGTAGATTCCGAAAGCGTCGTTGATTGGACTGAAGTTCTTGATCCGATTGAAGTGGAGCTAGATTCAAGTGTTGTGCCCAATGAAGAATGCACTGTAGTCTCTCCTGCAGTTGAATGACCTTCAGAAGTGCTTGGAAGGTAGCTTGTAGCACTTTCTGTTGAAGATGCGGCCGAAGACGACCCAAGTGTGCTTTTCTGCTCTGTAGTTAGACTAGCCTCTGTGGTCTCTCCAAGAGTCGATGTCGCTGCGGAAGATGATGGGATTGTGCTTGTCTGCCCTGCAGTTGTACTACCCGCTGTGGTCTCTCCAAGAGTGGACGTCACAGTGCTTCGATCTGTTGTTGCCTGCACTGTACGGAATGTAGTTCTATGCGTGGTCGTTTTTTCATCTGCTGCTGTAGTTTCCGCAAGCGTTGAAAATGGGACTGAAGTACTTGGGCTGCTTGTGGTCGATCTGGCTCCATATGTTGTGCCGGTCAAAGTTTGGCCTGTGGTCTCTTCGATTGTAGAATGACCTTCCGACGTGGCGACGACTGTGCTTGAGGCACTATGTGTTGAAGACCTGACAGAAGAAGGTTCAAACGTGCTGGCCCTCTCCGTTGTTTTGCTGGCCACTGTGGTCTCTGCCAAGGTTGACGTCAATGTGCTTTGCTCTGTTGTTACCAGCATTGTGGGAAACTTAGTTGCTTCCGCTGTCGTACTTTGGTCAACCAGGGTAGATTCCGAAAGCGTCGTCGATTGGACTGAAGTTCTTGATCCGATTGAAGTGGAGCTAGATTCAAGTGTTGTGCCAAATGAAGAATGCACCGTAGTCTCTCCTGCAGTTGAATGACCTTCAGAAGTGCTTCCAAGGGTGCTTGGAGCACTTTCTGTTGAAGATGCGGAGGAAGACGACCCAAGTGTGCTTTCCTGCTTTGTAGTTAGACTAGCCTCTGTGGTCTCTCCAAGAGTCGATGTCGCTGCGTAAGACGATGGGATTGTGCTTGTCTGCCCTGCAGTTGTACTAGCCGCTGTGGTCTCACCAAGAGTGGACGTCACAGTACTTCGATCTGTTGTTGCCTGCACTGTACGAAATGTAGTTCTTAGCATGGAAGTCCTTTCATCTGCTGCTGTAGTTTCCGCAAGCGTTGAAAATGGGACTGAAGTACTTGGGCTGCTCGTGGTCGATCTGGCTCCATATGTTGTGCCGGTCGAACTTTGGCCTGTAGTCTCTACGATTGTAGAATGACCTTCCGACGTGGCGACGATTGTGCTTGAGGCACTATGTGTTGAAGACCTGACAGAAGACGGTTCAAACGTGCTGGCCCTCTCCGTTGTTGTGCTGGCCACTGTGGTCTCTGCCAAGGTTGACGTCAATGTGCTTTGCTCTGTTGTTACCAGCATTGTGGGAAACTTAGTTGCTTCCGCTGTCGTACTTTGGTCTAGCAGGGTAGATTCCGAAAGCGTCGTCGATTGGACTGAAGTTCTTGATCCGATTGAAGTGGAGCTAGATTCAAGCGTTGTGCCCAATGAAGAATGCACCGTAGTCTCTCCTGCAGTTGAATGAACTTCAGAAGTGCTTTCAAGGGTGCTAGTAGCACTTTCTATTGAAGATGCGGAGGAAGACGACCCAAGTGTGCTTTCCTGCTCTGTAGTTAGACTAGCCTCTGTGGTCTCTCCAAGAGTCGATGTCGCTGCGGAAGACGATGGGATTGTGCTTGTCTGCCCTGCAGTTGTACTAGCCACTGTGGTCTCTCCAAGAGTGGACGTCACAGTGCTTCGATCTGTTGTTGCCTGCACTGTACGAAATGTAGTTCTTTGCGTGGAAGTCCTTTCATCTGCTGTTGTAGTTTCCGCAAGCGTTGAAAATGGGACTAAAGTACTTGGGCTGCTCGTGGTCGATCTGGCTCCGAATGTTGTGCCGGTCGAAGATTGGCCAGTAGTCTCTACGATTGTAGAATGACCTTCCGACGTGGCGACGATTGTGCTTGAGGCACTATGTGTTGAAGACCTGACAGAAGACGGTTCAAACGTGCTAGCCCTCTCCGTTGTTGTGCTGGCCACTGTGGTCTCTGCCAAGGGTGACGTCAATGTGCTTTGCTCTGTTGTTAACAGCATTGTGGGAAACTTAGTTGCTTCCGCTGTCGTACTTTGGTCAACCAGGGTAGATTCCGAAAGCGTCGTCGATTGGACTGAAGTTCTTGATCCGATTGAAGTGGAGCTAGATTCAAGTGTTGTGCCCAATGAAGAATGCACTGTAGTCTCTCCTACAGTTGAATGAACTTCAGAAGTGCTTGCCAGGGTGCTTGTAGCACTTTCTGTTGAAGATGCGGAGGAAGACGACCCAAGTGTGCTTTCCTGCTCTGTAGTTAGACTAGCCTCTGTGGTCTCTCCAAGAGTCGATGTCGCTGCGGAAGACAATGGGATTGTGCTTGTCTGCCCTGCAGTTGTACTAGACGCTGTGGTCTCTCCAAGAGTGGACGTCACAGCGCTTCGATCTGTTGTTGCCTGCACTGTACGGAATGTAGTTCTTTGCGTGGTCGTCCTTTCATCTGCTGCTGTAGTTTCCGCAAGCGTTGAAAATGGGACTGAAGTACTTGGGCTGCTCGTGGTCGATCTGGCTCCAGATGTTGTGCCGGTCGAAGTCTGGCCTGTAGTCTCTACGATTGTAGAATGACCTTCCGACGTGGCGACGATTGTGCTTGAGGCACTATGTGTTGAGGACCTGATAGAAGACGGTTCAAACGTGCTGGCCCTCTCCGTTGATGTGCTGGCCACTGTGGTCTCTGCCAAGGTTGACGTCAAAGTGCTTTGCTCTCTTGTTACCAGGATTGTGGGAAACTTTGTTGCTTCCGCTGTCGTACTTTGGTCTACCAGGGTAGATTCCGAAAGCGTCGTCGATTGGACTGAAGTTCTTGATCCGATTGAAGTGGAGCTAGATTCAACTGTTGTGCCCAATGAAGAATGCACTGTAGTCTCTCCTGCAGTTGAATGAACTTCAGAAGTGCTTGCCAGGGTGCTTGTAGCACTTTCTGTTGAAGATGTGGAGGAAGACGACCCAAGTGTGCTTTCCTGCTCTGTAGTTAGACTAGCCTCTGTGGTCTCTCTAAGAGTCGATGTCGCTGCGGAAGACGATGGGATTGTGCTTGTCTGCCCTGCAGTTGTACTAGCCGCTGTGGTCTCTCCAAGAGTGGACGTCACAGTGCTTCGATCTGTTGTTGCCTGCACTGTACGAAATGTAGTTCTTTGCGTGGAAGTCCTTTCATCTGCTGTTGTAGTTTCCGCAAGGGTTGAAAATGGGACTGAAGTACTTGGGCTGCTCGTGGTCGATCTGGCTCCAGATGTTGTGCCGGTCGAAGTCTGGCCTGTAGTCTCTACGATTGTAGAATGACCTTCCGACGTGGCGACGATTGTGCTTGAGGCACTATGTGTTGAGGACCTGACAGAAGACGGTTCAAACGTGCTAGCCCTCTCCGTTGTTGTGCTGGCCACTGTGGTCTCTGCCAAGGTTGACGTCAATGTGCTTTGCTCTGTTGTTAACAGCATTGTGGGAAACTTAGTTGCTTCCGCTGTCGTACTTTGGTCAACCAGGGTAGATTCCGAAAGCGTCGTCGATTGGACTGAAGTTCTTGATCCGATTGAAGTGGAGCTAGATTCAAGTGTTGTGCCCAATGAAGAATGCACTGTAGTCTCTCCTGCAGTTGAATGAACTTCAGAAGTGCTTGCAAGGGTGCTTGTAGCACTTTCTGTTGAAGATGCGGAGGAAGACGACCCAAGTGTGCTTTCCTGCTCTGTAGTTAGACTAGCCTCTGTGGTCTCTCTAAGAGTCGATGTCGCTGCGGAAGACGATGGGATTGTGCTTGTCTGCCCTGCAGTTGTACTAGCCGCTGTGGTCTCTCCAAGAGTGGACGTCACAGTGCTTCGATCTGTTGTTGCCTGCACTGTACGAAATGTAGTTCTTTGCGTGGAAGTCCTTTCATCTGCTGTTGTAGTTTCCGCAAGGGTTGAAAATGGGACTAAAGTACTTGGGCTAATCGTGGTCGATCTGGCTCCGAATGTTGTGCCGGTCGAAGATTGGCCAGTAGTCTCTACGATTGTAGAATGACCTTCCGACGTGGCGACGATTGTGCTTGAGGCACTATGTGTTGAGGACCTGACAGAAGACGGTTCAAACGTGCTAGCCCTCTCCGTTGTTGTGCTGGCCACTGTGGTCTCTGCCAAGGTTGACGTCAATGTGCTTTGCTCTGTTGTTAACAGCATTGTGGGAAACTTAGTTGCTTCCGCTGTCGTACTTTGGTCAACCAGGGTAGATTCCGAAAGCGTCGTCGATTGGACTGAAGTTCTTGATCTGATTGAAGTGGAGCTAGATTCAAGTGTTGTGCCCAATGAAGAATGCACTGTAGTCTCTCCTGCAGTTGAATGAACTTCAGAAGTGCTTGCAAGGGTGCTTGTAGCACTTTCTGTTGAAGATGCGGAGGAAGACGACCCAAGTGTGCTTTCCTGCTCTGTAGTTAGACTAGCCTCTGTGGTCTCTCTAAGAGTCGATGTCGCTGCGGAAGACGATGGGATTGTGCTTGTCTGCCCTGCAGTTGTACTAGCCGCTGTGGTCTCTCCAAGAGTGGACGTCACAGTGCTTCGATCTGTTGTTGCCTGCACTGTACGGAATGTAGTTCTTTGCGTGGTCGTCCTTTCATCTGCTGCTGTAGTTTCCGCAAGCGTTGAAAATGGAACTGAAGTACTTGGGCTGCTCGTGGTCGATCTGGCTCCATATGTTGTGCCGGTCGAAGTTTGGCCTGTAGTCTCTACGATTGTAGAATGACCTTCCGACGTGGCGACGATTGTGCTTGAGGCACTATGTGTTGAAGATCTGACAGAAGACGGTTCAAACGTGCTGGCCCTCTCCGTTGTTGTGCTGGCCACTGTGGTCTCTGCCAAGGTTGACGTCAAAGTGCTTTGCTCGCTTGTTACTGGAATTGTAGAAACCTCTGTTCTTTCTGCGGTCGTGCTTTGAACTCCAGCGGTAGATTCGGAACCTGTAGTCGATTGGAATGAAGTTCTTGATCCGCTGGTGGTCGAGCTAAATTCAACTGTTGTTCCAGTTGAAAAATGTGCCGTTGTCAGCCCCGCGGTTGAATGAACTTCAGAAGTGCTTACAAGGGTGCTTGTAGCACTTTCTGTTGAAGATGTGGAGGAAGACGACCCAAGGGTGCTTGCCTGCTCTGTAGTTAGACTAGCCTCTGTGGTCTCTCCAAGAGTCGATGTCGCTGCGGAAGACGATGGGATTGTGCTTGTCTGCCCTGCAGTTGTACTAGCCGCTGTGGTCTCTCCAAGAGTGGACGTCACAGTGCTTCGATCTGTTGTTGCCTGCACTGTACGGAATGTAGTTCTTTGCGTGGTCGTCCTTTCATCTGCTGCTGTAGTTTCCGCAAGCGTCGAAAATGGGACTGAAGTACTTGGGCTGCTCGTGGTCGATCTGGCTCCATATGTTGTGCCGGTCGAAGTTTGGCCTGTAGTCTCTACGATTGTAGAATGACCTTCCGACGTGGCGACGATTGTGCTTGAGGCACTATGTGTTGAAGACCTGACAGAAGACGGTTCAAACGTGCTGGCCCTCTCCGTTGTTGTGCTGAACCCCGTGATCTCTGCCGAGGTTGACGTCAATGTGCTTTGCTCTGTTGTTACCAGCATCGTGGGAAACTTAGTTGCTTCCACTGTCGTACTTTTGTCTACCAGGGTAGATTCCGAAAGCGTCGTTGATTGGACTGAAGTTCTTGATCCGATTGAAGTGGAGCTAGATTCAAGTGTTGTGCCCAATGAAGAATGCACTGTAGTCTCTCCTGCAGTTGAATGACCTTCAGAAGTGCTTGGAAGGTAGCTTGTAGCACTTTCTGTTGAAGATGCGGCCGAAGACGACCCAAGTGTGCTTTTCTGCTCTGTAGTTAGACTAGCCTCTGTGGTCTCTCCAAGAGTCGACGTCGCTGCGGAAGACGATGGGATTGTGCTTGTCTGTCCTGCAGTTGTACTAGACGCTGTGGTCTCTCCAAGAGTGGACGCCACAGTGCTTCGATCTGTTGTTGCCTGCACTGTACGGAATGTAGTTCTTTGCGTGGTCGTCCTTTCATCTGCTGCTGTAGTTTCCGCAAGCGTCGAAAATGGGACTGAAGTACTTGGGCTGCTCGTGGTCGATTTGGCTCCATATGTTGTGCCGGTCGAAGTTTGGCCTGTAGTCTCTACGATTGTAGAATGACCTTCCGACGTGGCGACGATTGTGCTTGAGGCACTATGTGTTGAAGACCTGACAGAAGACGGTTCAAACGTGCTGGCCCTCTCCGTTGTTGTGCTGGCCCCCGTGGTCTCTGCCAAGGTTGACGTCAATGTGCTTTGCTCGCTTGTTACCAGGATTGTGGGAAACTTTGTTGCTTCCGCTGTCGTACTTTGGTCTACCAGGGTAGATTCCGAAAGCGTCGTCGATTGGACTGAAGTTCTTGATCCGATTGAAGTGGAGCTAGATTCAAGTGTTGTGCCCAATGAAGAATGCACTGTAGTCTCTCCTGCAGTTGAATGAACTTCAGAAGTGCTTGCCAGGGTGCTTGTAGCACTTTCTGTTGAAGATGTGGAGGAAGACGACCCAAGTGTGCTTTCCTGCTCTGTAGTTAGACTAGCCTCTGTGGTCTCTCTAAGAGTCGATGTCGCTGCGGAAGACGATGGGATTGTGCTTGTCTGCCCTGCAGTTGTACTAGCCGCTGTGGTCTCTCCAAGAGTGGACGTCACAGTGCTTCGATCTGTTGTTGCCTGCACTGTACGGAATGTAGTTCTTTGCGTGGTCGTCCTTTCATCTGCTGCTGTAGTTTCCGCAAGCGTTGAAAATGGGACTGAAGTACTTGGGCTGCTCGTGGTCGATCTGGCTCCATATGTTGTGCCGGTCGAAGTTTGGCCTGTGGTCTCTACGATTGTAGAATGACCTTCCGACGTGGCGACGACTGTGCTTGAGGCACTATGTGTTGAAGAAAGGAAAGAAGACGGTTCATACGTGCTGGCCCTCTCTGTTGTTGTGCTGGCCACTGTGGTCTCTGCCAAGGTTGACGTCAATGTGCTTTGCTCTGTTGTTACCAGCATTGTGGGAAACTTAGTTGCTTCCACTGTTGTACTTTTGTCTACCAGGGTAGATACCGAAAGCGTCGTCGATTGGAATGAAGTTCTTGATCCGATTGAAGTGGAGCTAGATTCAAGTGTTGTGCCCAATGAAGAATGCACTGTAGTCTCTCCTGCAGTTGAATGAACTTCAGAAGTGCTTGCCAGGGTGCTTGTAGCACTTTCTGTTGAAGATGTGGAGGAAGACGACCCAAGTGTGCTTTCCTGCTCTGTAGTTAGACTAGCCTCTGTGGTCTCTCTAAGAGTCGATGTCGCTGCGGAAGACGATGGGATTGTGCTTGTCTGCCCTGCAGTTGTACTAGCCGCTGTGGTCTCTCCAAGAGTGGACGTCACAGTGCTTCGATCTGTTGTTGCCTGCACTGTACGGAATGTAGTTCTTTGCGTGGTCGTCCTTTCATCTGCTGCTGTAGTTTCCGCAAGCGTTGAAAATGGGACTGAAGTACTTGGGCTGCTCGTGTTCGATCTGGCTCCATATGTTGTGCCGGTCGAAGTTTGGCCTGTAGTCTCTACGATTGTAGAATGACCTTCCGACGTGGCGACGATTGTGCTTGAGGCACTATGTGTTGAGGACCTGATAGAAGACGGTTCAAACGTGCTGGCCCTCTCCGTTGATGTGCTGGCCACTGTGGTCTCTGCCAAGGTTGACGTCAAAGTGCTTTGCTCTCTTGTTACCAGGATTGTGGGAAACTTTGTTGCTTCCGCTGTCGTACTTTGGTCTACCAGGGTAGATTCCGAAAGCGTCGTCGATTGGACTGAAGTTCTTGATCCGATTGAAGTGGAGCTAGATTCAACTGTTGTGCCCAATGAAGAATGCACTGTAGTCTCTCCTGCAGTTGAATGAACTTCAGAAGTGCTTGCCAGGGTGCTTGTAGCACTTTCTGTTGAAGATGTGGAGGAAGACGACCCAAGTGTGCTTTCCTGCTCTGTAGTTAGACTAGCCTCTGTGGTCTCTCTAAGAGTCGATGTCGCTGCGGAAGACGATGGGATTGTGCTTGTCTGCCCTGCAGTTGTACTAGCCGCTGTGGTCTCTCCAAGAGTGGACGTCACAGTGCTTCGATCTGTTGTTGCCTGCACTGTACGAAATGTAGTTCTTTGCGTGGAAGTTCTTTCATCTGCTGTTGTAGTTTCCGCAAGGGTTGAAAATGGGACTAAAGTACTTGGGCTAATCGTGGTCGATCTGGCTCCGAATGTTGTGCCGGTCGAAGATTGGCCAGTAGTCTCTACGATTGTAGAATGACCTTCCGACGTGGCGACGATTGTGCTTGAGGCACTATGTGTTGAGGACCTGACAGAAGACGGTTCAAACGTGCTAGCCCTCTCCGTTGTTGTGCTGGCCACTGTGGTCTCTGCCAAGGTTGACGTCAATGTGCTTTGCTCTGTTGTTAACAGCATTGTGGGAAACTTAGTTGCTTCCGCTGTCGTACTTTGGTCAACCAGGGTAGATTCCGAAAGCGTCGTCGATTGGACTGAAGTTCTTGATCCGATTGAAGTGGAGCTAGATTCAAGTGTTGTGCCCAATGAAGAATGCACTGTAGTCTCTCCTGCAGTTGAATGAACTTCAGAAGTGCTTGCAAGGGTGCTTGTAGCACTTTCTGTTGAAGATGCGGAGGAAGACGACCCAAGTGTGCTTTCCTGCTCTGTAGTTAGACTAGCCTCTGTGGTCTCTCTAAGAGTCGATGTCGCTGCGGAAGACGATGGGATTGTGCTTGTCTGCCCTGCAGTTGTACTAGCCGCTGTGGTCTCTCCAAGAGTGGACGTCACAGTGCTTCGATCTGTTGTTGCCTGCACTGTACGGAATGTAGTTCTTTGCGTGGTCGTCCTTTCATCTGCTGCTGTAGTTTCCGCAAGCGTTGAAAATGGAACTGAAGTACTTGGGCTGCTCGTGGTCGATCTGGCTCCATATGTTGTGCCGGTCGAAGTTTGGCCTGTAGTCTCTACGATTGTAGAATGACCTTCCGACGTGGCGACGATTGTGCTTGAGGCACTATGTGTTGAAGATCTGACAGAAGACGGTTCAAACGTGCTGGCCCTCTCCGTTGTTGTGCTGGCCACTGTGGTCTCTGCCAAGGTTGACGTCAAAGTGCTTTGCTCGCTTGTTACTGGAATTGTAGAAACCTCTGTTCTTTCTGCGGTCGTGCTTTGAACTCCAGCGGTAGATTCGGAACCTGTAGTCGATTGGAATGAAGTTCTTGATCCGCTGGTGGTCGAGCTAAATTCAACTGTTGTTCCAGTTGAAAAATGTGCCGTTGTCAGCCCCGCGGTTGAATGAACTTCAGAAGTGCTTACAAGGGTGCTTGTAGCACTTTCTGTTGAAGATGTGGAGGAAGACGACCCAAGGGTGCTTGCCTGCTCTGTAGTTAGACTAGCCTCTGTGGTCTCTCCAAGAGTCGATGTCGCTGCGGAAGACGATGGGATTGTGCTTGTCTGCCCTGCAGTTGTACTAGCCGCTGTGGTCTCTCCAAGAGTGGACGTCACAGTGCTTCGATCTGTTGTTGCCTGCACTGTACGGAATGTAGTTCTTTGCGTGGTCGTCCTTTCATCTGCTGCTGTAGTTTCCGCAAGCGTCGAAAATGGGACTGAAGTACTTGGGCTGCTCGTGGTCGATCTGGCTCCATATGTTGTGCCGGTCGAACTTTGGCCTGTAGTCTCTACGATTGTAGAATGACCTTCCGACGTGGCGACGATTGTGCTTGAGGCACTATGTGTTGAAGACCTGACAGAAGACGGTTCAAACGTGCTGGCCCTCTCCGTTGTTGTGCTGAACCCCGTGATCTCTGCCGAGGTTGACGTCAATGTGCTTTGCTCTGTTGTTACCAGCATCGTGGGAAACTTAGTTGCTTCCACTGTCGTACTTTTGTCTACCAGGGTAGATTCCGAAAGCGTCGTTGATTGGACTGAAGTTCTTGATCCGATTGAAGTGGAGCTAGATTCAAGTGTTGTGCCCAATGAAGAATGCACTGTAGTCTCTCCTGCAGTTGAATGACCTTCAGAAGTGCTTGGAAGGTAGCTTGTAGCACTTTCTGTTGAAGATGCGGCCGAAGACGACCCAAGTGTGCTTTTCTGCTCTGTAGTTAGACTAGCCTCTGTGGTCTCTCCAAGAGTCGACGTCGCTGCGGAAGACGATGGGATTGTGCTTGTCTGTCCTGCAGTTGTACTAGACGCTGTGGTCTCTCCAAGAGTGGACGCCACAGTGCTTCGATCTGTTGTTGCCTGCACTGTACGGAATGTAGTTCTTTGCGTGGTCGTCCTTTCATCTGCTGCTGTAGTTTCCGCAAGCGTCGAAAATGGGACTGAAGTACTTGGGCTGCTCGTGGTCGATTTGGCTCCATATGTTGTGCCGGTCGAAGTTTGGCCTGTAGTCTCTACGATTGTAGAATGACCTTCCGACGTGGCGACGATTGTGCTTGAGGCACTATGTGTTGAAGACCTTACAGAAGACGGTTCAAACGTGCTGGCCCTCTCCGTTGTTGTGCTGGCCCCCGTGGTCTCTGCCAAGGTTGACGTCAATGTGCTTTGCTCGCTTGTTACCAGGATTGTGGGAAACTTTGTTGCTTCCGCTGTCGTACTTTGGTCTACCAGGGTAGATTCCGAAAGCGTCGTCGATTGGACTGAAGTTCTTGATCCGATTGAAGTGGAGCTAGATTCAAGTGTTGTGCCCAATGAAGAATGCACTGTAGTCTCTCCTGCAGTTGAATGAACTTCAGAAGTGCTTGCCAGGGTGCTTGTAGCACTTTCTGTTGAAGATGTGGAGGAAGACGACCCAAGTGTGCTTTCCTGCTCTGTAGTTAGACTAGCCTCTGTGGTCTCTCTAAGAGTCGATGTCGCTGCGGAAGACGATGGGATTGTGCTTGTCTGCCCTGCAGTTGTACTAGCCGCTGTGGTCTCTCCAAGAGTGGACGTCACAGTGCTTCGATCTGTTGTTGCCTGCACTGTACGGAATGTAGTTCTTTGCGTGGTCGTCCTTTCATCTGCTGCTGTAGTTTCCGCAAGCGTTGAAAATGGGACTGAAGTACTTGGGCTGCTCGTGGTCGATCTGGCTCCATATGTTGTGCCGGTCGAAGTTTGGCCTGTGGTCTCTACGATTGTAGAATGACCTTCCGACGTGGCGACGACTGTGCTTGAGGCACTATGTGTTGAAGAAAGGAAAGAAGACGGTTCATACGTGCTGGCCCTCTCTGTTGTTGTGCTGGCCACTGTGGTCTCTGCCAAGGTTGACGTCAATGTGCTTTGCTCTGTTGTTACCAGCATTGTGGGAAACTTAGTTGCTTCCACTGTTGTACTTTTGTCTACCAGGGTAGATACCGAAAGCGTCGTCGATTGGAATGAAGTTCTTGATCCGATTGAAGTGGAGCTAGATTCAAGTGTTGTGCCCAATGAAGAATGCACTGTAGTCTCTCCTGCAGTTGAATGAACTTCAGAAGTGCTTGCCAGGGTGCTTGTAGCACTTTCTGTTGAAGATGTGGAGGAAGACGACCCAAGTGTGCTTTCCTGCTCTGTAGTTAGACTAGCCTCTGTGGTCTCTCTAAGAGTCGATGTCGCTGCGGAAGACGATGGGATTGTGCTTGTCTGCCCTGCAGTTGTACTAGCCGCTGTGGTCTCTCCAAGAGTGGACGTCACAGTGCTTCGATCTGTTGTTGCCTGCACTGTACGGAATGTAGTTCTTTGCGTGGTCGTCCTTTCATCTGCTGCTGTAGTTTCCGCAAGCGTTGAAAATGGGACTGAAGTACTTGGGCTGCTCGTGTTCGATCTGGCTCCATATGTTGTGCCGGTCGAAGTTTGGCCTGTAGTCTCTACGATTGTAGAATGACCTTCCGACGTGGCGACGATTGTGCTTGAGGCACTATGTGTTGAAGATCTGACAGAAGACGGTTCAAACGTGCTGGCCCTCTCCGTTGTTGTGCTGGCCACTGTGGTCTCTGCCAAGGTTGACGTCAAAGTGCTTTGCTCGCTTGTTACTGGAATTGTAGAAACCTCTGTTCTTTCTGCGGCCGTGCTTTGAACTCCAGCGGTAGATTCGGAACCTGTAGTCGATTGGAATGAAGTTCTTGATCCGCTGGTGGTCGAGCTAAATTCAACTGTTGTTCCAGTTGAAAAATGTGCCGTTGTCAGCCCCGCGGTTGAATGAACTTCAGAAGTGCTTACAAGGGTGCTTGTAGCACTTTCTGTTGAAGATGTGGAGGAAGACGACCCAAGGGTGCTTGCCTGCTCTGTAGTTAGACTAGCCTCTGTGGTCTCTCCAAGAGTCGATGTCGCTGCGGAAGACGATGGGATTGTGCTTGTCTGCCCTGCAGTTGTACTAGCCGCTGTGGTCTCTCCAAGAGTGGACGTCACAGTGCTTCGATCTGTTGTTGCCTGCATTGTACCGAATGTAGTTCTTTGCGTGGTCGTCCTTTCATCTGCTGCTGTAGTTTCCGCAAGCGTTGAAAATGGGACTGAAGTACTTGGGCTGCTCGTGGTCGATCTGGCTCCATATGTTGTGCCGGTCGAAGTTTGGCCTGTAGTCTCTACGATTGTAGAATGACCTTCCGAAGTGGCGACGATTGTGCTTGAGGCACTATGTGTTGAAGACCTGACAGAAGACGGTTCAAACGTGCTGGCCCTCTCCGTTGTTGTGCTGAACCCCGTGATCTCTGCCAAGGTTGACGTCAATGTGCTTTGCTCTGTTGTTACCAGCATCGTGGGAAACTTAGTTGCTTCCACTGTCGTACTTTTGTCTACCAGGGTAGATTCCGAAAGCGTCGTTGATTGGACTGAAGTTCTTGATCCGATTGAAGTGGAGCTAGATTCAAGTGTTGTGCCCAATGAAGAATGCACTGTAGTCTCTCCTGCAGTTGAATGACCTTCAGAAGTGCTTGGAAGGTAGCTTGTAGCACTTTCTGTTGAAGATGCGGCCGAAGACGACCCAAGTGTGCTTTTCTGCTCTGTAGTTAGACTAGCCTCTGTGGTCTCTCCAAGAGTCGACGTCGCTGCGGAAGACGATGGGATTGTGCTTGTCTGTCCTGCAGTTGTACTAGACGCTGTGGTCTCTCCAAGAGTGGACGCCACAGTGCTTCGATCTGTTGTTGCCTGCACTGTACGGAATGTAGTTCTTTGCGTGGTCGTCCTTTCATCTGCTGCTGTAGTTTCCGCAAGCGTCGAAAATGGGACTGAAGTACTTGGGCTGCTCGTGGTCGATTTGGCTCCATATGTTGTGCCGGTCGAAGTTTGGCCTGTAGTCTCTACGATTGTAGAATGACCTTCCGACGTGGCGACGATTGTGCTTGAGGCACTATGTGTTGAAGACCTTACAGAAGACGGTTCAAACGTGCTGGCCCTCTCCGTTGTTGTGCTGGCCCCCGTGGTCTCTGCCAAGGTTGACGTCAATGTGCTTTGCTCGCTTGTTACTGGAATTGTAGAAACCTTGATTCTTTCTGCGGTCGTGCTTTGAACTCCGGCGGTAGATTCGGAACCTGTAGTCGATTGGCCTGAAGTTCTAAATTCGCTGGTGGTCGAGCTAAATTCAACTGTTGTTCCAGTTGAAAAATGTGCCGTTGTCTGTCCCGCAGTTGAATGACCTTCAGAAGTGCTTGCAAGGGTGCTTGTAGCACTTTCTGTTGAAGATGCGGCGGAAGACGACCCACGTGTGCTTGCCTGCTCTGTAGTTAGATTAGCCTCTGTGGTCTCTCCAAGAGTCGATGTCGCTGTGGAAGACGATGGGATTGTGCTTGTCTGCCCTGCAGTTGTACTAGCCGCTGTGGTCTCTCCAAGAGTGGACGTCGCAGTGCTTCGATCTGTTGTTGCCGGCACTGTACGGAATGTAGTTCTTTGCGTGGTCGTCCTTTCATCTGCTGCTGTAGTTTCCGCAAGCGTTGAAAATGGGACTGAAGTACTTGGGCTGCTCGTGGTCGATCTGGCTCCATATGTTGTGCCGGTCGAAGTTTGGCCTGTAGTTTCTACGATTGTAGAATGACCTTCCGACGTGGCGACGATTGTGCTTGAGGCACTATGTGTTGAAGACCTGACAGAAGACGGTTCAAACGTGCTGGCCCTCTCCGTTGTTGTGCTGGCCACTGTGGTCTCTGCCAAGGTTGACGTCAAAGTGCTTTGCTCGCTTGTTACTGGAATTGTAGAAACCTTGGTTCTTTCTGCGATCGTGCTTTGAACTCCGGCGGTAGATTCTGAAAGCGTTGTCGATTGGACTGAAGTTCTTGATCCGCTGGTGGTGGAGCTAAATTCAACTGTTATTCCAGTTGAAGAATGTTCCGTTGTCAGCCCCGCAGTTGAATGACCTTCAGAAGTGCTGGCAAATGTGCTGGCCCTCTCCGTTGTTGTGCTGGCCACTGTGGTCTTTGCCAAGGTTGACGTCAAAGTGCTTTGCTCGCTTGTTACTGGAATTGTAGAAACCTCTGTTCTTTCTGCGGTCGTGCTTTGAACTCCAGCGGTAGATTCGGAACCTGTAGTCGATTGGAATGAAGTTCTTGATCCGCTGGTGGTCGAGCTAAATTCAACTGTTGTTCCAGTTGAAAAATGTGCCGTTGTCAGCCCCGCGGTTGAATGAACTTCAGAAGTGCTTGCAAGGGTGCTTGTAGCACTTTCTGTTGAAGATGTGGAGGAAGACGACCCAAGGGTGCTTGCCTGCTCTGTAGTTAGACTAGCCTCTGTGGTCTCTCCAAGAGTCGATGTCGCTGCGGAAGACGATGGGATTGTGCTTGTCTGCCCTGCAGTTGTACTAGCCGCTGTGGTCTCTCCAAGAGTGGACGTCACAGTGCTTCGATCTGTTGTTGCCGGCACTGTACGGAATGTAGTTCTTTGCGTGGTCGTCCTTTCACCTGCTGCTGTAGTTTCCGCAATCGTTGAAAATGGAACTGAAGTACTTGGGCTGCTCGTGGTCGATCTGGCTCCATATGTTGTGCCGGTCGAAGTTTGGCCTGTAGTTTCTACGATTGTAGAATGACCTTCCGACGTGGCGACGATTGTGCTTGAGGCACTATGTGTTGAAGACCTGACAGAAGACGGTTCAAACGTGCTGGCCCTCTCCGTTGTTGTGCTGGCCACTGTGGTCTCTGCCAAGGTTGACGTCAAAGTGCTTTGCTCGCTTGTTACTGGAATTGTAGAAACCTTGGTTCTTTCTGCGATCGTGCTTTGAACTCCGGCGGTAGATTCTGAAAGCGTTGTCGATTGGACTGAAGTTCTTGATCCGCTGGTGGTGGAGCTAAATTCAACTGTTATTCCAGTTGAAGAATGTTCCGTTGTCAGCCCCGCAGTTGAATGACCTTCAGAAGTGCTGGCAAATGTGCTGGCCCTCTCCGTTGTTGTGCTGGCCACTGTGGTCTTTGCCAAGGTTGACGTCAAAGTGCTTTGCTCGCTTGTTACTGGAATTGTAGAAACCTCTGTTCTTTCTGCGGTCGTGCTTTGAACTCCGGCGGTAGATTCGGAACCTGTAGTCGATTGGACTGAAGTTCTTGATCCGCTGGTAGTCGAGCTAAATTCAACTGTTGTTTCTGTTGAAGAATGTTCTGTTGTCAGCCCTGCAGTTGAATGACCTTCAGAAGTGCTTGCAAGGGTGCTTGTAGCACTTTCTGTTGAAGATGCGGTAGACGACCCAAATGTACTTGGCTGCTCTGTACTTGTACCAGCCAATGTACTCTCCTTCACAGTTGATGTCGCGATAGAAGACGATGCCATAGTGCTTGTTTGCTCTGTAGTTGAACCAGCCACTGTGGTCTCCCCAAGAGTTGATGTCACAGTCGTACGATCCGTTGTTGCCGGCACTGTACGGAATGTACTCATTTGTGTGCTCGTACTTTGATCTGCCGGTGTAGATTCTACACGCGTCGACGTGCTGCCTGTGGTCGATCTGGTTGCAAGGGTTGTACCAGTCGAAGAAAGCCCTGTTGTAGCGTCTATGACAGTAGAATAACCTTCCGATGTGCCGACGCTCGTGCTTGTAGCACTATGTGTTGAAGACCTCAAAGAAGACGACTCAAATGTGCTGGCCCTCTCCGTTGTTGTGCTTGCCACTGTGGTCTCTGCCTGGGTTGACGTCAAAGTGCTTTGCTCGCTTGTTACTGGAATTGTAGAAACCTTGGTTCTTTCTGCGATCGTGCTTTGAACTCCGGCGGTAGATTCTGAAAGCGTTGTCGATTGGACTGAAGTTCTTGATCCGCTGGTGGTGGAGCTAAATTCAACTGTTATTCCAGTTGAAGAATGTTCCGTTGTCAGCCCCGCAGTTGAATGACCTTCAGAAGTGCTGGCAAATGTGCTGGCCCTCTCCGTTGTTGTGCTGGCCACTGTGGTCTTTGCCAAGGTTGACGTCAAAGTGCTTTGCTCGCTTGTTACTGGAATTGTAGAAACCTCTGTTCTTTCTGCGGTCGTGCTTTGAACTCCAGCGGTAGATTCGGAACCTGTAGTCGATTGGAATGAAGTTCTTGATCCGCTGGTGGTCGAGCTAAATTCAACTGTTGTTCCAGTTGAAAAATGTGCCGTTGTCAGCCCCGCGGTTGAATGAACTTCAGAAGTGCTTGCAAGGGTGCTTGTAGCACTTTCTGTTGAAGATGTGGAGGAAGACGACCCAAGGTTGCTTGCCTGCTCTGTAGTTAGACTAGCCTCTGTGGTCTCTCCAAGAGTCGATGTCGCTGCGGAAGACGATGGGATTGTGCTTGTCTGCCCTGCAGTTGTACTAGCCGCTGTGGTCTCTCCAAGAGTGGACGTCACAGTGCTTCGATCTGTTGTTGCCTGCACTGTACGGAATGTAGTTCTTTGCGTGGTCGTCCTTTCATATGCTGCTGTAGTTTCCGCAAGCGTTGAAAATGGGACTGAAGTACTTGGGCTGCTCGTGGTCGATCTGGCTCCATATGTTGTGTCGGTCGAAGTTTGGCCTGTAGTTTCTACGATTGTAGAATGACCTTCCGACGTGGCGACGATTGTGCTTGAGGCACTATGTGTTGAAGACCTGACAGAAGACGGTTCAAACGTGCTGGCCCTCTCCGTTGTTGTGCTGGCCACTGTGGTCTCTGCCAAGGTTGACGTCAAAGTGCTTTGCTCGCTTGTTACTGGAATTGTAGAAACCTTGGTTCTTTCTGCGATCGTGCTTTGAACTCCGGCGGTAGATTCTGAAAGCGTTGTCGATTGGACTGAAGTTCTTGATCCGCTGGTGGTGGAGCTAAATTCAACTGTTATTCCAGTTGAAGAATGTTCCGTTGTCAGCCCCGCAGTTGAATGACCTTCAGAAGTGCTGGCAAATGTGCTGGCCCTCTCCGTTGTTTTGCTGGCCACTGTGGTCTTTGCCAAGGTTGACGTCAAAGTGCTTTGCTCGCTTGTTACTGGAATTGTAGAAACCTCTGTTCTTTCTGCGGTCGTGCTTTGAACTCCGGCGGTAGATTCGGAACCTGTAGTCGATTGGACTGAAGTTCTTGATCCGCTGGTAGTCGAGCTAAATTCAACTGTTGTTTCTGTTGAAGAATGTTCTGTTGTCAGCCCTGCAGTTGAATGACCTTCAGAAGTGCTTGCAAGGGTGCTTGTAGCACTTTCTGTTGAAGATGCGGTAGACGACCCAAATGTACTTGGCTGCTCTGTACTTGTACCAGCCAATGTACTCTCCTTCACAGTTGATGTCGCGATAGAAGACGATGCCATAGTGCTTGTTTGCTCTGTAGTTGAACCAGCCACTGTGGTCTCCCCAAGAGTTGATGTCACAGTCGTACGATCCGTTGTTGCCGGCACTGTACGGAATGTACTCATTTGTGTGCTCGTACTTTGATCTGCCGGTGTAGATTCTACACGCGTCGACGTGCTGCCTGTGGTCGATCTGGTTGCAAGGGTTGTACCAGTCGAAGAAAGCCCTGTTGTAGCGTCTATGACAGTAGAATAACCTTCCGATGTGCCGACGCTCGTGCTTGTAGCACTATGTGTTGAAGACCTCAAAGAAGACGACTCAAATGTGCTGGCCCTCTCCGTTGTTGTGCTTGCCACTGTGGTCTCTGCCAAGGTTGACGTCAAAGTGCTTTGCTCGCTTGTTACTGGAATTGTAGAAACCTTGGTTCTTTCTGCGATCGTGCTTTGAACTCCGGCGGTAGATTCTGAAAGCGTTGTCGATTGGACTGAAGTTCTTGATCCGCTGGTGGTGGAGCTAAATTCAACTGTTATTCCAGTTGAAGAATGTTCCGTTGTCAGCCCCGCAGTTGAATGACCTTCAGAAGTGCTGGCAAATGTGCTGGCCCTCTCCGTTGTTGTGCTGGCCACTGTGGTCTTTGCCAAGGTTGACGTCAAAGTGCTTTGCTCGCTTGTTACTGGAATTGTAGAAACCTCTGTTCTTTCTGCGGTCGTGCTTTGAACTCCAGCGGTAGATTCGGAACCTGTAGTCGATTGGAATGAAGTTCTTGATCCGCTGGTGGTCGAGCTAAATTCAACTGTTGTTCCAGTTGAAAAATGTGCCGTTGTCAGCCCCGCGGTTGAATGAACTTCAGAAGTGCTTGCAAGGGTGCTTGTAGCACTTTCTGTTGAAGATGTGGAGGAAGACGACCCAAGGGTGCTTGCCTGCTCTGTAGTTAAACTAGCCTCTGTGGTCTCTCCAAGAGTCGATGTCGCTGCGGAAGACGATGGGATTGTGCTTGTCTGCCCTGCAGTTGTACTAGCCGCTGTGGTCTCTCCAAGAGTGGACGTCACAGTGCTTCGATCTGTTGTTGCCTGCACTGTACGGAATGTAGTTCTTTGCGTGGTCGTCCTTTCATCTGCTGCTGTAGTTTCCGCAAGCGTTGAAAATGGGACTGAAGTACTTGGGCTGCTCGTGGTCGATCTGGCTCCATATGTTGTGCCGGTCGAACTTTGGCCTGTAGTTTCTACGATTGTAGAATGACCTTCCGAAGTGGCGACGATTGTGCTTGAGGCACTATGTGTTGAAGACCTGACAGAAGACGGTTCAAACGTGCTGGCCCTCTCCGTTGTTGTGCTGAACCCCGTGATCTCTGCCGAGGTTGACGTCAATGTGCTTTGCTCTGTTGTTACCAGCATCGTGGGAAACTTAGTTGCTTCCACTGTCGTACTTTTGTCTACCAGGGTAGATTCCGAAAGCGTCGTTGATTGGACTGAAGTTCTTGATCCGATTGAAGTGGAGCTAGATTCAAGTGTTGTGCCCAATGAAGAATGCACTGTAGTCTCTCCTGCAGTTGAATGACCTTCAGAAGTGCTTGGAAGGTAGCTTGTAGCACTTTCTGTTGAAGATGCGGCCGAAGACGACCCAAGTGTGCTTTTCTGCTCTGTAGTTAGACTAGCCTCTGTGGTCTCTCCAAGAGTCGACGTCGCTGCGGAAGACGATGGGATTGTGCTTGTCTGCCCTGCAGTTGTACTAGACGCTGTGGTCTCTCCAAGAGTGGACGCCACAGTGCTTCGATCTGTTGTTGCCTGCACTGTACGGAATGTAGTTCTTTGCGTGGTCGTCCTTTCATCTGCTGCTGTAGTTTCCGCAAGCGTCGAAAATGGGACTGAAGTACTTGGGCTGCTCGTGGTCGATTTGGCTCCATATGTTGTGCCGGTCGAAGTTTGGCCTGTAGTCTCTACGATTGTAGAATGACCTTCCGACGTGGCGACGATTGTGCTTGAGGCACTATGTGTTGAAGACCTTACAGAAGACGGTTCAAACGTGCTGGCCCTCTCCGTTGTTGTGCTGGCCACTGTGGTCTTTGCCAAGGTTGACGTCAAAGTGCTTTGCTCGCTTGTTACTGGAATTGTAGAAACCTTGGTTCTTTCCGCGGTCGTGCTTTGAACTCCGGCGGTAGATTCGGAACCTGTAGTCGATTGGACTGAAGTTCTTGATCCGCTGGTAGTCGAGCTAAATTCAACTGTTGTTTCTGTTGAAGAATGTTCTGTTGTCAGCCCTGCACTTGAATGACCTTCAGAAGTGCTTGCAAGGGTGCTTGTAGCACTTTCTGTTGAAGATGCGGTAGACGACCCAAATGTACTTGGCTGCTCTGTACTTGTACCAGCCAATGTACTCTCCTTCAGAGTTGATGTCGCGATAGAAGACGATGCCATAGTGCTTGTCTGCTCTGTAGGTGAACCAGCCACTGTGGTCTCCCCAAGAGTTGATGTCACAGTCGTACGATCCGTTGTTGCCGGCACTGTACGGAATGTACTCATTTGTGTGCTCGTACTTTGATCTGCCGGTGTAGATTCTACACGCGTCGACGTGCTGCCTGTGGTCGATCTGGTTGCAAGGGTTGTACCAGTCGAAGAAAGCCCTGTTGTAGCGTCTATGACAGTAGAATAACCTTCCGATGTGCCGACGCTCGTGCTTGTAGCACTATGTGTTGAAGACCTCAAAGAAGACGACTCAAATGTGCTGGCCCTCTCCGTTGTTGTGCTTGCCACTGTGGTCTCTGCCTGGGTTGACGTCAAAGTGCTTTGCTCGCTTGTTACTGGAATTGTAGAAACCTTGGTTCTTTCTGCGATCGTGCTTTGAACTCCGGCGGTAGATTCTGAAAGCGTTGTCGATTGGACTGAAGTTCTTGATCCGCTGGTGGTGGAGCTAAATTCAACTGTTATTCCAGTTGAAGAATGTTCCGTTGTCAGCCCCGCAGTTGAATGACCTTCAGAAGTGCTGGCAAATGTGCTGGCCCTCTCCGTTGTTGTGCTGGCCACTGTGGTCTTTGCCAAGGTTGACGTCAAAGTGCTTTGCTCGCTTGTTACTGGAATTGTAGAAACCTCTGTTCTTTCTGCGGTCGTGCTTTGAACTCCAGCGGTAGATTCGGAACCTGTAGTCGATTGGAATGAAGTTCTTGATCCGCTGGTGGTCGAGCTAAATTCAACTGTTGTTCCAGTTGAAAAATGTGCCGTTGTCAGCCCCGCGGTTGAATGAACTTCAGAAGTGCTTGCAAGGGTGCTTGTAGCACTTTCTGTTGAAGATGTGGAGGAAGACGACCCAAGGGTGCTTGCCTGCTCTGTAGTTAGACTAGCCTCTGTGGTCTCTCCAAGAGTCGATGTCGCTGCGGAAGACGATGGGAGTGTGCTTGTCTGCCCTGCAGTTGTACTAGCCGCTGTGGTCTCTCCAAGAGTGGACGTCACAGTGCTTCGATCTGTTGTTGCCTGCACTGTACGGAATGTAGTTCTTTGCGTGGTCGTCCTTTCATCTGCTGCTGTAGTTTCCGCAAGCGTTGAAAATGGGACTGAAGTACTTGGGCTGCTCGTCGTCGATCTGGCTCCATATGTTGTGCCGGTCGAAGTTTGGCCTGTAGTCTCTACGATTGTAGAATGACCTTCCGAAGTGGCGACGATTGTGCTTGAGGCACTATGTGTTGAAGACCTGACAGAAGACGGTTCAAACGTGCTGGCCCTCTCCGTTGTTGTGCTGAACCCCGTGATCTCTGCCGAGGTTGACGTCAATGTGCTTTGCTCTGTTGTTACCAGCATCGTGGGAAACTTAGTTGCTTCCACTGTCGTACTTTTGTCTACCAGGGTAGTTTCCGAAAGCGTCGTTGATTGGACTGAAGTTCTTGATCCGATTGAAGTGGAGCTAGATTCAAGTGTTGTGCCCAATGAAGAATGCACTGTAGTCTCTCCTGCAGTTGAATGACCTTCAGAAGTGCTTGGAAGGTAGCTTGTAGCACTTTCTGTTGAAGATGCGGCCGAAGACGACCCAAGTGTGCTTTTCTGCTCTGTAGTTAGACTAGCCTCTGTGGTCTCTCCAAGAGTCGACGTCGCTGCGGAAGACGATGGGATTGTGCTTGTCTGTCCTGCAGTTGTACTAGACGCTGTGGTCTCTCCAAGAGTGGACGCCACAGTGCTTCGATCTGTTGTTGCCTGCACTGTACGGAATGTAGTTCTTTGCGTGGTCGTCCTTTCATCTGCTGCTGTAGTTTCCGCAAGCGTCGAAAATGGGACTGAAGTACTTGGGCTGCTCGTGGTCGATTTGGCTCCATATGTTGTGCCGGTCGAAGTTTGGCCTGTAGTCTCTACGATTGTAGAATGACCTTCCGACGTGGCGACGATTGTGCTTGAGGCACTATGTGTTGAAGACCTTACAGAAGACGGTTCAAACGTGCTGGCCCTCTCCGTTGTTGTGCTGGCCCCCGTGGTCTCTGCCAAGGTTGACGTCAATGTGCTTTGCTCGCTTGTTACTGGAATTGTAGAAACCTTGGTTCTTTCTGCGGTCGTGCTTTGAACTCCGGCGGTAGATTCGGAACCTGTAGTCGATTGGCCTGAAGTTCTTGAT
This sequence comes from Branchiostoma lanceolatum, assembly GCF_035083965.1. NCBI lineage: Eukaryota > Metazoa > Chordata > Leptocardii > Amphioxiformes > Branchiostomatidae > Branchiostoma > Branchiostoma lanceolatum. Next base: position 3,493,652 of record NC_089734.1, read on the forward strand.
CCGCTGGTAGTCGAGCTAAATTCAACTGTTGTTTCTGTTGAAGAATGTTCTGTTGTCAGCCCTGCACTTGAATGACCTTCAGAAGTGCTTGCAAGGGTGCTTGTAGCACTTTCTGTTGAAGATGCGGTAGACGACCCAAATGTACTTGGCTGCTCTGTACTTGTACCAGCCAACGTACTTTCCTCCAGAGTTGATGTCGCGATAGAAGACGATGCCATAGTGCTTGTCTGCTCTGTAGTTGAACCAGCCACTGTGGTCTCCCCAAGAGTTGATGTCACAGTCGTACGATCCGTTGTTGCCGGCACTGTACGGAATGTACTCATTTGTGTGCTCGTACTTTGATCTGCCGGTGTAGATTCTACACGCGTCGACGTGCTGCCTGTGGTCGATCTGGTTGCAAGGGTTGTACCAGTCGAAGAAAGCCCTGTTGTAGCGTCTATGACAGTAGAATAACCTTCCGATGTGCCGACGCTCGTGCTTGTAGCACTATGTGTTGAAGACCTCAAAGAAGACGACTCAAATGTGCTGGCCCTCTCCGTTGTTGTGCTTGCCACTGTGGTCTCTGCCGGGGTTGACGTCAAAGTGCTTTGCTCGCTTGTTACTGGAATTGTAGAAACCTTGGTTCTTTCTGCGATCGTGCTTTGAACTCCGGCGGTAGATTCTGAAAGCGTTGTCGATTGGACTGAAGTTCTTGATCCGCTGGTGGTGGAGCTAAATTCAACTGTTATTCCAGTTGAAGAATGTTCCGTTGTCAGCCCCGCAGTTGAATGACCTTCAGAAGTGCTGGCAAATGTGCTGGCCCTCTCCGTTGTTGTGCTGGCCACTGTGGTCTTTGCCAAGGTTGACGTCAAAGTGCTTTGCTCGCTTGTTACTGGAATTGTAGAAACCTTGGTTCTTTCCGCGGTCGTGCTTTGAACTCCGGCGGTAGATTCGGAACCTGTAGTCGATTGGACTGAAGTTCTTGATCCGCTGGTAGTCGAGCTAAATTCAACTGTTGTTTCTGTTGAAGAATGTTCTGTTGTCAGCCCTGCTGTTGAATGACCTTCAGAAGTGCTTGCAAGGGTGCTTGTAGCACTTTCTGTTGAAGATGCGGTAGACGACCCAAATGTACTTGGCTGCTCTGTACTTGTACCAGCCAATGTACTCTCCTTCAGAGTTGATGTCGCGATAGAAGACGATGCCATAGTGCTTGTCTGCTCTGTAGTTGAACCAGCCACTGTGGTCTCCCCAAGAGTTGATGTCACAGTCGTACGATCCGTTGTTGCCGGCACTGTACGGAATGTACTCATTTGTGTGCTCGTACTTTGATCTGTCGGTGTAGATTCTACACGCGTCGACGATGGGACGGAAGTTATTTGGCTGTTTGTGGTCGATCTGGTTGCAAGGGTTGTACCAGTCGAAGAAAGCCCTGTTGTAGCGTCTATGACAGTAGAATAACCTTCCGATGTGCCGACGCTCGTGCTTGTAGCACTATGTGTTGAAGACCTCAAAGAAGACGACTCAAATGTGCTGGCCCTCTCCGTTGTTGTGCTTGCCACTGTGGTCTCTGCCGGGGTTGACGTCAAAGTGCTTTGCTCGCTTGTTACTGGAATTGTAGAAACCTTGGTTCTTTCTGCGGTCGTGCTTTGAACTCCGGTGGTAGATTCTGAAAGCGTTGTCGATTGGACTGAAGTTCTTGATCCGCTGGTGGTGGAGCTAAATTCAACTGTTGTTTCAGTTGAAGAATGTTCCGTTATCAGTCCCGCAGTTGAATGACCTTCAGAAGTGCTGGCAAATGTGCTGGCCCTCTCCCTTGTTGTGCTGGCCACTGTGGTCTTTGCCAAGGTTGACGTCAAAGTGCTTTGCTCGCTTGTTACTGGAATTGTAGAAACCTTGGTTCTTTCCGCGGTCGTGCTTTGAACTCCGGCGGTAGATTCGGAACCTGTAGTCGATTGGACTGAAGTTCTTGATCCGCTGGTAGTCGAGCTAAATTCAACTGTTGTTTCTGTTGAAAAATGTGTTGTTGTCAGCCCTGCAGTTGAATGACCTTCAGAAGTGCTTGCAAGGGTGCTTGTAGCACTTTCTGTTGAAGATGCGGTAGACGACCCAAATGTACTTGGCTGCTCTGTACTTGTACCAGCCAATGTACTTTCCTCCAGAGTTGATGTCGCGATAGAAGACGATGCCATAGTGCTTGTCTGCTCTGTAGTTGAACCAGCCACTGTGGTCTCCCCAAGAGTTGATGTCACAGTCGTACGATCTGTTGTTGCCGGCACTGTACGGAATGTACTCATTTGTGTGCTCGTACTTTGATCTGCCGGTGTAGATTCTACACGCGTCGACGTGCTGCTTGTGGTCGATCTGGTTGCAAGGGTTGTACCAGTCGAAGAAAGCCCTGTTGTAGCGTCTATGACAGTAGAATAACCTTCCGATGTGCCGACGCTCGTGCTTGTAGCACTATGTGTTAAAGACCTCAAAGAAGACGACTCAAATGTGCTGGCCCTCTCCGTTGTTGTGCTTGCCACTGTGGTCTCTGCCGGGGTTGACGTCAAAGTGCTTTGCTCGCTTGTTACTGGAATTGTAGAAACCTTGGTTCTTTCTGCGATCGTGCTTTGAACTCCGGCGGTAGATTCTGAAAGCGTTGTCGATTGGACTGTAGTTCTTGATCCGCTGGTGGTGGAGCTAAATTCAACTGTTATTCCAGTTGAAGAATGTTCCGTTGTCAGCCCCGCAGTTGAATGACCTTCAGAAGTGCTGGCAAATGTGCTGGCCCTCTCCGTTGTTGTGCTGGCCACTGTGGTCTTTGCCAAGGTTGACGTCAAAGTGCTTTGCTCGCTTGTTACTGGAATTGTAGAAACCTTGGTTCTTTCCGCGGTCGTGCTTTGAACTCCGGCGGTAGATTCGGAACCTGTAGTCGATTGGACTGAAGTTCTTGATCCGCTGGTAGTCGAGCTAAATTCAACTGTTGTTTCTGTTGAAGAATGTTCTGTTGTCAGCCCTGCTGTTGAATGACCTTCAGAAGTGCTTGCAAGGGTGCTTGTAGCACTTTCTGTTGAAGATGCGGTAGACGACCCAAATGTACTTGGCTGCTCTGTACTTGTACCAGCCAATGTACTCTCCTTCAGAGTTGATGTCGCGATAGAAGACGATGCCATAGTGCTTGTCTGCTCTGTAGTTGAACCAGCCACTGTGGTCTCCCCAAGAGTTGATGTCACAGTCGTACGATCCGTTGTTGCCGGCACTGTACGGAATGTACTCATTTGTGTGCTCGTACTTTGATCTGTCGGTGTAGATTCTACACGCGTCGACGATGGGACGGAAGTTATTTGGCTGTTTGTGGTCGATCTGGTTGCAAGGGTTGTACCAGTCGAAGAAAGCCCTGTTGTAGCGTCTATGACAGTAGAATAACCTTCCGATGTGCCGACGCTCGTGCTTGTAGCACTATGTGTTGAAGACCTCAAAGAAGACGACTCAAATGTGCTGGCCCTCTCCGTTGTTGTGCTTGCCACTGTGGTCTCTGCCGGGGTTGACGTCAAAGTGCTTTGCTCGCTTGTTACTGGAATTGTAGAAACCTTGGTTCTTTCTGCGGTCGTGCTTTGAACTCCGGTGGTAGATTCTGAAAGCGTTGTCGATTGGACTGAAGTTCTTGATCCGCTGGTGGTGGAGCTAAATTCAACTGTTGTTTCAGTTGAAGAATGTTCCGTTGTCAGTCCCGCAGTTGAATGACCTTCAGAAGTGCTGGCAAATGTGCTGGCCCTCTCCCTTGTTGTGCTGGCCACTGTGGTCTTTGCCAAGGTTGACGTCAAAGTGCTTTGCTCGCTTGTTACTGGAATTGTAGAAACCTTGGTTCTTTCCGCGGTCGTGCTTTGAACTCCGGCGGTAGATTCGGAACCTGTAGTCGATTGGACTGAAGTTCTTGATCCGCTGGTAGTCGAGCTAAATTCAACTGTTGTTTCTGTTGAAAAATGTGTTGTTGTCAGCCCTGCAGTTGAATGACCTTCAGAAGTGCTTGCAAGGGTGCTTGTAGCACTTTCTGTTGAAGATGCGGTAGACGACCCAAATGTACTTGGCTGCTCTGTACTTGTACCAGCCAATGTACTTTCCTCCAGAGTTGATGTCGCGATAGAAGACGATGCCATAGTGCTTGTCTGCTCTGTAGTTGAACCAGCCACTGTGGTCTCCCCAAGAGTTGATGTCACAGTCGTACGATCTGTTGTTGCCGGCACTGTACGGAATGTACTCATTTGTGTGCTCGTACTTTGATCTGCCGGTGTAGATTCTACACGCGTCGACGTGCTGCTTGTGGTCGATCTGGTTGCAAGGGTTGTACCAGTCGAAGAAAGCCCTGTTGTAGCGTCTATGACAGTAGAATAACCTTCCGATGTGCCGACGCTCGTGCTTGTAGCACTATGTGTTAAAGACCTCAAAGAAGACGACTCAAATGTGCTGGCCCTCTCCGTTGTTGTGCTTGCCACTGTGGTCTCTGCCGGGGTTGACGTCAAAGTGCTTTGCTCGCTTGTTACTGGAATTGTAGAAACCTTGGTTCTTTCTGCGATCGTGCTTTGAACTCCGGCGGTAGATTCTGAAAGCGTTGTCGATTGGACTGTAGTTCTTGATCCGCTGGTGGTGGAGCTAAATTCAACTGTTATTCCAGTTGAAGAATGTTCCGTTGTCAGCCCCGCAGTTGAATGACCTTCAGAAGTGCTGGCAAATGTGCTGGCCCTCTCCGTTGTTGTGCTGGCCACTGTGGTCTTTGCCAAGGTTGACGTCAAAGTGCTTTGCTCGCTTGTTACTGGAATTGTAGAAACCTTGGTTCTTTCCGCGGTCGTGCTTTGAACTCCGGCGGTAGATTCGGAACCTGTAGTCGATTGGACTGAAGTTCTTGATCCGCTGGTAGTCGAGCTAAATTCAACTGTTGTTTCTGTTGAAGAATGTTCTGTTGTCAGCCCTGCTGTTGAATGACCTTCAGAAGTGCTTGCAAGGGTGCTTGTAGCACTTTCTGTTGAAGATGCGGTAGACGACCCAAATGTACTTGGCTGCTCTGTACTTGTACCAGCCAATGTACTCTCCTTCAGAGTTGATGTCGCGATAGAAGACGATGCCATAGTGCTTGTCTGCTCTGTAGTTGAACCACCCACTGTGGTCTCCCCAAGAGTTGATGTCACAGTCGTACGATCCGTTGTTGCCGGTACTGTACGGAATGTACTCATTTGTGTGCTCGTACTTTGATCTGTCGGTGTAGATTCTACACGCGTCGACGATGGGACGGAAGTTATTTGGCTGTTTGTGGTCGATCTGGTTGCAAGGGTTGTACCAGTCGAAGCAAGCCCTGTTGTAGCGTCTATGACAGTAGAATAACCTTCCGATGTGCCGACGCTCGTGCTTGTAGCACTATGTGTTGAAGACCTCAAAGAAGACGACTCAAATGTGCTGGCCCTCTCCGTTGTTGTGCTTGCCACTGTGGTCTCTGCCGGGGTTGACGTCAAAGTGCTTTGCTCGCTTGTTACTGGAATTGTAGAAACCTTGGTTCTTTCTGCGGTCGTGCTTTGAACTCCGGTGGTAGATTCTGAAAGCGTTGTCGATTGGACTGAAGTTCTTGATCCGCTGGTGGTGGAGCTAAATTCAACTGTTGTTTCAGTTGAAGAATGTTCCGTTATCAGTCCCGCAGTTGAATGACCTTCAGAAGTGCTGGCAAATGTGCTGGCCCTCTCCCTTGTTGTGCTGGCCACTGTGGTCTTTGCCAAGGTTGACGTCAAAGTGCTTTGCTCGCTTGTTACTGGAATTGTAGAAACCTTGGTTCTTTCCGCGGTCGTGCTTTGAACTCCGGCGGTAGATTCGGAACCTGTAGTCGATTGGACTGAAGTTCTTGATCCGCTGGTAGTCGAGCTAAATTCAACTGTTGTTTCTGTTGAAAAATGTGTTGTTGTCAGCCCTGCAGTTGAATGACCTTCAGAAGTGCTTGCAAGGGTGCTTGTAGCACTTTCTGTTGAAGATGCGGTAGACGACCCAAATGTACTTGGCTGCTCTGTACTTGTACCAGCCAATGTACTTTCCACCAGAGTTGATGTCGCGATAGAAGACGATGCCATAGTGCTTGTCTGCTCTGTAGTTGAACCAGCCACTGTGGTCTCCCCAAGAGTTGATGTCACAGTCGTACGATCTGTTGTTGCCGGCACTGTACGGAATGTACTCATTTGTGTGCTCGTACTTTGATCTGCCGGTGTAGATTCTACACGCGCCGACGTGCTGCTTGTGGTCGATCTGGTTGCAAGGGTTGTACCAGTCGAAGAAAGCCCTGTTGTAGCGTCTGTGACAGTAGAATAACCTTCCGATGTGCCGACGCTCGTGCTTGTAGCACTATGTGTTGAAGACCTCAAAGAAGACGACTCAAATGTGCTGGCCCTCTCCGTTGTTGTGCTTGCCACTGTGGTCTCTGCCGGGGTTGACGTCAAAGTGCTTTGCTCGCTTGTTACTGGAATTGTAGAAACCTTGGTTCTTTCTGCGGTCGTGCTTTGAACTCCGGTGGTAGATTCTGAAAGCGTTGTCGATTGGACTGAAGTTCTTGATCCGCTGGTGGTGGAGCTAAATTCAACTGTTGTTCCAGTTGAAGAATGTTCCGTTGTCAGTCCCGCAGTTGAATGACCTTCAGAAGTGCTGGCAAATGTGCTGGCCCTCTCCCTTGTTGTGCTGGCCACTGTGGTCTTTGCCAAGGTTGACGTCAAAGTGCTTTGCTCGCTTGTTACTGGAATTGTAGAAACCTTGGTTCTTTCCGCGGTCGTGCTTTGAACTCCGGCGGTAGATTCGGAACCTGTAGTCGATTGGACTGAAGTTCTTGATCCGCTGGTAGTCGAGCTAAATTCAACTGTTGTTTCTGTTGAAAAATGTGTTGTTGTCAGCCCTGCAGTTGAATGACCTTCAGAAGTGCTTGCAAGGGTGCTTGTAGCACTTTCTGTTGAAGATGCGGTAGACGACCCAAATGTACTTGGCTGCTCTGTACTTGTACCAGCCAATGTACTTTCCTCCAGAGTTGATGTCGCGATAGAAGACGATGCCATAGTGCTTGTCTGCTCTGTAGTTGAACCAGCCACTGTGGTCTCCCCAAGAGTTGATGTCACAGTCGTACGATCTGTTGTTGCCGGCACTGTACGGAATGTACTCATTTGTGTGCTCGTACTTTGATCTGCCGGTGTAGATTCTACACGCGTCGACGTGCTGCTTGTGGTCGATCTGGTTGCAAGGGTTGTACCAGTCGAAGAAAGCCCTGTTGTAGCGTCTATGACAGTAGAATAACCTTCCGATGTGCCGACGCTCGTGCTTGTAGCACTATGTGTTAAAGACCTCAAAGAAGACGACTCAAATGTGCTGGCCCTCTCCGTTGTTGTGCTTGCCACTGTGGTCTCTGCCGGGGTTGACGTCAAAGTGCTTTGCTCGCTTGTTACTGGAATTGTAGAAACCTTGGTTCTTTCTGCGATCGTGCTTTGAACTCCGGCGGTAGATTCTGAAAGCGTTGTCGATTGGACTGAAGTTCTTGATCCGCTGGTGGTGGAGCTAAATTCAACTGTTATTCCAGTTGAAGAATGTTCCGTTGTCAGCCCCGCAGTTGAATGACCTTCAGAAGTGCTGGCAAATGTGCTGGCCCTCTCCGTTGTTGTGCTGGCCACTGTGGTCTTTGCCAAGGTTGACGTCAAAGTGCTTTGCTCGCTTGTTACTGGAATTGTAGAAACCTTGGTTCTTTCCGCGGTCGTGCTTTGAACTCCGGCGGTAGATTCGGAACCTGTAGTCGATTGGACTGAAGTTCTTGATCCGCTGGTAGTCGAGCTAAATTCAACTGTTGTTTCTGTTGAAGAATGTTCTGTTGTCAGCCCTGCTGTTGAATGACCTTCAGAAGTGCTTGCAAGGGTGCTTGTAGCACTTTCTGTTGAAGATGCGGTAGACGACCCAAATGTACTTGGCTGCTCTGTACTTGTACCAGCCAATGTACTCTCCTTCAGAGTTGATGTCGCGATAGAAGACGATGCCATAGTGCTTGTCTGCTCTGTAGTTGAACCACCCACTGTGGTCTCCCCAAGAGTTGATGTCACAGTCGTACGATCCGTTGTTGCCGGCACTGTACGGAATGTACTCATTTGTGTGCTCGTACTTTGATCTGTCGGTGTAGATTCTACACGCGTCGACGATGGGACGGAAGTTATTTGGCTGTTTGTGGTCGATCTGGTTGCAAGGGTTGTACCAGTCGAAGCAAGCCCTGTTGTAGCGTCTATGACAGTAGAATAACCTTCCGATGTGCCGACGCTCGTGCTTGTAGCACTATGTGTTGAAGACCTCAAAGAAGACGACTCAAATGTGCTGGCCCTCTCCGTTGTTGTGCTTGCCACTGTGGTCTCTGCCGGGGTTGACGTCAAAGTGCTTTGCTCGCTTGTTACTGGAATTGTAGAAACCTTGGTTCTTTCTGCGGTCGTGCTTTGAACTCCGGTGGTAGATTCTGAAAGCGTTGTCGATTGGACTGAAGTTCTTGATCCGCTGGTGGTGGAGCTAAATTCAACTGTTGTTTCAGTTGAAGAATGTTCCGTTGTCAGTCCCGCAGTTGAATGACCTTCAGAAGTGCTGGCAAATGTGCTGGCCCTCTCCCTTGTTGTGCTGGCCACTGTGGTCTTTGCCAAGGTTGACGTCAAAGTGCTTTGCTCGCTTGTTACTGGAATTGTAGAAACCTTGGTTCTTTCCGCGGTCGTGCTTTGAACTCCGGCGGTAGATTCGGAACCTGTAGTCGATTGGACTGAAGTTCTTGATCCGCTGGTAGTCGAGCTAAATTCAACTGTTGTTTCTGTTGAAAAATGTGTTGTTGTCAGCCCTGCAGTTGAATGACCTTCAGAAGTGCTTGCAAGGGTGCTTGTAGCACTTTCTGTTGAAGATGCGGTAGACGACCCAAATGTACTTGGCTGCTCTGTACTTGTACCAGCCAATGTACTTTCCACCAGAGTTGATGCCGCGACAGAAGACGATGCCATAGTGCTTGTCTGCTCTGTAGTTGAACCAGCCACTGTGGTCTCCCCAAGAGTTGATGTCACAGTCGTACGATCTGTTGTTGCCGGCACTGTACGGAATGTACTCATTTGTGTGCTCGTACTTTGATCTGCCGGTGTAGATTCTACACGCGTCGACGTGCTGCTTGTGGTCGATCTGGTTGCAAGGGTTGTACCAGTCGAAGAAAGCCCTGTTGTAGCGTCTATGACAGTAGAATAACCTTCCGATGTGCCGACGCTCGTGCTTGTAGCACTATGTGTTGAAGACCTCAAAGAAGACGACTCAAATGTGCTGGCCCTCTCCGTTGTTGTGCTTGCCACTGTGGTCTCTGCCGGGGTTGACGTCAAAGTGCTTTGCTCGCTTGTTACTGGAATTGTAGAAACCTTGGTTCTTTCTGCGGTCGTGCTTTGAACTCCGGCGGTAGATTCTGAAAGCGTTACCGATTGGACTGAAGTTCTTGTTCCGCTGGTGGTGGAGCTAAATTCAACTGTTGTTCCAGTTGAAGAATGTTCCGTTGTCAGCCCCGCAGTTGAATGACCTTCAGAAGTACTGGCAAATGCGCTGGCCCTCTCCGTTGTTGTGCTGGCCACTGTGGTCTTTGCCAAGGTTGACGTCAAAGTGCTTTGCTCCCTTGTTTCTGGAATTGTAGAAACCTTGGTTCTTTCCGCGGTCGTGCTTTGAACTCCGGCGGTAGATTCGGAACGTGTGGTCGATCGGACTGAAGTTCTTGATCCGCTGGTAGTCGAGCTAAATTCAACTGTTGTTTCTGTTGAAGAATGTGCTGTTGTCAGCCCTGCAGTTGAATGACCTTCAGAAGTGCTTGCAAGGGTGCTTGTAGCACTTTCTGTTGAAGATGTGGTAGACGACCCAAATGTACTTGGCTGCTCTGTACTTGTACCAGCCAATGTACTTTCCTCCAGAGTTGATGTCGCGACAGAAGACGATGCCATAGTGCTTGTCTGCTCTGTAGTTGAACCAGCCACTGTGGTCTCCCCAAGAGTTGATGTCACAGTTGTACGATCTGTTGTTGCCGGCACTGTACGGAATGTACTCATTTGTGTGCTCGTACTTTGATCTGCCGGTGTAGATTCTACACGCGCCGACGTGCTGCTTGTGGTCGATCTGGTTGCAAGGGTTGTACCAGTCGAAGAAAGCCCTGTTGTAGCGTCTGTGACAGTAGAATAACCTTCCGATGTGCCGACGCTCGTGCTTGTAGCACTATGTGTTGAAGACCTCAAAGAAGACGACTCAAATGTGCTGGCCCTCTCCGTTGTTGTGCTTGCCACTGTGGTCTCTGCCGGGGTTGACGTCAAAGTGCTTTGCTCGCTTGTTACTGGAATTGTAGAAACCTTGGTTCTTTCTGCGGTCGTGCTTTGAACTCCGGCGGTAGATTCTGAAAGCGTTGTCGATTGGACTGAAGTTCTTGATCCGCTGGTGGTGGAGCTAAATTCAACTGTTGTTCCAGTTGAAGAATGTTCCGTTGTCAGCCCCGCAGTTGAATGGCTTTCAGAAGTGCTGGCAAATGTGCTGGCCCTCTCCGTTGTTGTGCTGGCCACTGTGGTCTTTGCCAAGGTTGACGTCAAAGTGCTTTGCTCGCTTGTTACTGGAATTGTAGAAACCTTGGTTCTTTCCGCGGTCGTGCTTTGAACTCCGGCGGTAGATTCGGAACGTGTGGTGGATTGGACTGAAGTTCTTGATCCGCTGGTAGTCGAGCTAAATTCAACTGTTGTTTCTGTTGAAGAATGTGCTGTTGTCAGCCCTGCAGTTGAATGACCTTCAGAAGTGCTTGCAAGGGTGCTTGTAGCACTTTCTGTTGAAGATGCGGTAGACGACCCAAATGTACTTGGCTGCTCTGTACTTGTACCAGCCAATGTACTCTCCTTAAGAGTTGATGTCGCGACAGAAGACGATGCCATAGTGCTTGTCTGCTCTGTAGTTGAACCAGCCACTGTGGTCTCCCCAAGAGTTGATGTCACAGTCGTACGATCTGTTGTTGCCGGCACTGTACGGAATGTACTCATTTGTGTGCTCGTACTTTGATCTGCCGGTGTAGATTCTACACGCGTCGACGTTGGGACGGACGTTATTTGGCTGCTTGTGGTCGATCTGGTTGCAAGGGTTGTACCAGTCGAAACAAGCCCTGTTGTAGCGTCTATGACAGTAGAATAACCTTCCGATGTGCCGACGCTCGTGCTTGTAGCACTATGTGTTGAAGACCTCAAAGAAGACGACTCAAATGTGCTGGCCCTCTCCGTTGTTGTGCTTGCAACTGTGGTCTCTGCCGGGGTTGACGTCAAAGTGCTTTGCTCGCTTGTTACTGGAATTGTAGAAACCTTGGTTCTTTCTGCGGTCGTGCTTTGAACTCCGGCGGTAGATTCTGAAAGCGTTGTCGATTGGACTGAAGTTCTTGATCCGCTGGTGCTGGAGCTAAATTCAACTGTTATTCCAGTTGAAGAATGTTCCGTTGTCAGCCCCGCAGTTGAATGACCTTCAGAAGTGCTGGCAAATGTGCTGGCCCTCTCCGTTGTTGTGCTGGCCACTGTGGTCTTTGCCAAGGTTGACGTCAAAGTGCTTTGCTCGCTTGTTACTGGAATTGTAGAAACCTTGGTTCTTTCCGCGGTCGTGCTTTGAACTCCGGCGGTAGATTCGGAACGTGTGGTCGATTGGGCTGAAGTTCTTGATCCGCTGGTGGTCGAGCTAAATTTAACTGTTGTTTCTGTTGAGTATTGTCCCGTAGTTTTTCCCGCAGTTGAATGACCTTTTGAAGTGGCGACAAGAATGTTTGTAACCCCTTCTGTTGAAGATGTGCTTGTGGCACTATGAGTTGAAGACGTGGCGGAAGACGATTCTAATGTGCTCGCCCTCTCCTTTGTTGAAGTAGGAACCGATGTCTGTGCATAGGTTGACATCATAGTGCTTTTTTCTGTTGTTACCGGCATTGTAGGAACTGTAGTTCTTTGCGCGATCGTACTTTGCTCCATAGCCGTAGAATCGGAAAGTATTGTCGTTATTTTTGATTCCGTCCTGGAAGTGGAACTTATTCCACTTGTAGGTCGATGGTCCGTTGTCATAATTGTTGTTGGCACTGTGGTCATGATCCAGAAAAATATGGTGTGTTGTATGGTCTGATGGCATGTTGTTGTTTTTTAGGATGTGTGCTTACATATTGATTGACATAGGCACAAATCTGTCTTTAATGTGTATGTTCATCGTACTCCCTTTGCCAATGTCGTATCTTTGAGTGAGTAGAGCAGATGAGAAGGGAGACTGTATTTTGGGCAATGTTGGTCGGGTAACAGTGCTCATTGTTGCCAGTAGCAAAGTTGTAAACATAGTTAGTGCTTCTGTATTGTTTTATGTTGCGTGATGCGGTCAAAAGACACTATCTATCATTAGAATGGAATAGCTGATGGAGTCGATTTTAGAAACATCTGGTAACTAATTGTAAAACGTTTTCTATGTCGATAAACCTTAAAAAGTTGTGAATATCGTTTTGGTCTGTTTGAGCAATGCTTGACAGTCTTCATAATATCCAATAATTGAGGATTATACATGTGACTTGTTAATGTTTGCAAAAAGTTTTGTTCATGATAGGTTGGATTGCTTTACATTTGGATGTGGATATCATGTTGTACTTTAGGATGATATTTTTCTGTGCTGTCTTATAGCGCTATGTGTTGAAGACCTCAATGGAGACGATTCAAATGTGCTCTGTCCATCACCTTTCGGTTGGTAAATTATTGTCGCCTTTCAACGAATTATCTTTCGTATAATATTGAAACGTATGGAAATCGCAACAAAGACCTTACCTTCACAGTCGCACGGCACAACTAGTTCGCCAATTCTGTAGATAATAGATAAAAGAGAATGAGATAAAGTAAGCCACCGACATATAATGCTATAAACGTTGCAGTTTTTGTGTTATATTGTCGTTGGTAAAAATGAAGACACATTACCTGCATTCTCTGTCGGTGCCGGCCTCGGAGCAAGATGCTTCATCGGGACAGTATTCATCCGAGCAAATCTCTGTAGAGTATAAGATATCGACGGCGTTAACGTTTGAGAGCTATTTACAGGGTCTATAAAGGAAATGGCATAGTTTAAAGCAAGATAAAAAATGCTTTAGTATTAGCATAGTAAAGCGATCTTCCCCATACTAAACATACTGTATCCATGCCGGTGCAAATATTAAAGGTCTCATGTTACGAGTGACATTGTATGCGTTGTGATTTTTATTGCTATAAGTAAAGGACATGACTGGATAGCCGGTGCCGCATATACTATGTATATCAATTTTTCAAGTACGTAAATGAGCCAAAATGTTGTAGAAAACAATGTACCGTAGGTAGTCCGTAGAGAGACGCCGAGTGTGTTGTTGCTGTCAGCAGCAATAGACTCGGTTAGGAAACTTGTAACCTCTTCGTTTTCCACGCAGGGTTTACTAAAGTTCAGAAGCGCCATACAAACGACACTGCCCTCGTAAAAGCCGATGACCGTAGAACTACCGAAGATCGTGCTGAGTCTCGAACCACTGTTAGAGGTGAAGTACTCGGATATCTGAAGAGAATATGAATGATAAGAATCTCCACAAGAAAACGACGGATTTTTATCACCGACAATTGAAATACAACGCAGTTTTATACACGTACTTGCTGACTAACTAACTGGCTGACTTCCTAAATGGCTGACTTCCTAACTGACAGACTCACTCACTCACTCACTCACTCACACACTCACTCACTCACTCACTCACTCACTCACTCACTCATTCAATCAATCACTCACTCACTCACTCACTAACTCAATCAGTCACTCATTCATTCACTCACTCAATCACTCATTCACTCACTCTCTCTTTCAAACACTCACTCACTAACTCAATCAATCACTGACTCACTCATTCACTTACCCACTGAATCACTCATTCACTCTCATTCAATCACTCACTCACTCACTAACTCAATCACTCACTCACTCTCTCACTCACTCATTCACTCCGGTTAAACGCCTTTTGTTTTATTAACCTATTCACATCTACTAAGGACTGCTGTCATTGTCTCGACATACGCAAACATGTCTTATCAAAGTGAAAGTGTAGGGATTTGTGTATACATGACGGTACAACAGTGACAATGAATGTGGCATAAAGGACCTGAGAGATATAACGATTAGTCAACCAAACAATTTGCAAAGTGCAAAGATATAGAAACATGACGTTAAAATACCCACTCACCTTGTCTACTACAATGCTCGAAACGCTTCTAAACCGATTGCTCGAATTGACTAAGTATTCAGAATTCCATTCCAGGACACCAAGGGTGAGTTCCAATCCAATAACAGCTGGAACTGTGAAACAAAAAACAAGATCACTTGATCATAGTACAGATACTTGAATGAAAATATGTCACTTCTAAATCGTGCAGATGACATATGTCTTATCCAACAGTAAAGTGTACTGCGAGAGTAAAAAGACATGCATGTAACTACAATGTATGTGTAGAAAAGACTTACATTCTTCACATGACGTCCCGTTCAGAAAGTACCCCGGGTTGCACACACATTGAGGATCTCCCTCAGTAGTAAGGCAGAACGCGTTAGACACACACGTCAAGCAGGCATCTTAAGAGAAAAAGAGTTTAAAAACATTTCTAATAATGAACATCGCAGGTATTCTTAACATACTGTTGAAATATAATAAAGGAATGCAACCATAACCCCAGAATAAACGTCAACATATCAACGACATACTTTTAAAGTAAGTGTCGACGGCACATCTGAACGATTGAGTTCTAATGCATAGTGATAACTTTCGAAACAGAGTTAAATCGACATTAAAAAAACGATAACATGTATACACGAATTACCTTCCGTTTTGATTGACGCAGAAAGCGTTTCTGTAACTAAAGACGATGCAATATTGCTTGTCTGCTCTGTAGGAAAACCAGCCACTGTAGTCTCCCGAAGGGTTGATGTCACAGTCGTACGATCTGTTGTTGCTGGCACTGTACGGAATGTACTCATTTGTGTGCTCGTACTTTGATCTGCCGGTGTAGATTCTTCACGCGTCGACGATGGAACGGAAGTTATTTGGCTGCTCGTGGTCGATCTGGTTATCATGGTTCTACCTGTCGAAGCAAGCCCTGTTGTAGCGTCTATGACAGTAGAGTAACCTTCCGATGTGTCAACGCTTGTGCTAGTGGGACCATGTGTTGAAGACCTTAAAGAAGATGACTCAAATGTGCTGGCCCTCTCCGTTGTTGTGCTGGCCACTGTGGTCTCTGCCGGGGTTGACGTCAAAGTGCTTTGCTCGCTTGTTACTGGAATTGTAGAAACCTTGGTTCTTTCTGCGGTCGTGCTTTGAACTCCGGCGGTAGATTCTGAAAGCGTTGTCGATTGGACTGAAGTTCTTGATCCGCTGGTGGTGGAGCTAAATTCAACTGTTGTTCCAGTTGAAGAATCTTCCGTTGTCAGCCCCGCAGTTGAATGACCTTCAGAGGTGCTGGCAAATGTGCTGGCCCTCTCCCTTGTTGTGCTGGCCACTGTGGTCTTTGCCAAGGTTGACGTCAAAGTG